>NW_027361917.1:14050000-14315000 GCF_039654945.1 Dendrobates tinctorius
GGTCACACATTGTGCCGGGTGTCAGCTGTGATAATCAGCTGACACCCGGCCGCGATCAGCTGCGCTCCCCCCGTGAGCGCAGCTGATCGCATTAGACGTACTATTCCGTCCTTGGGACTTAGGTCCCAGGTCACATGGACGGAATAGTACGTCTAATGTAGGAAAGGGGTTGATGGACCTGACAGATATCCCGGATTATCAGATATTATCAGTATTAACATTAGTTTTTTTCATGTTTCACATAGAAGCTTATAGGGAAAAAAACACCAAAATTCGCACAGTTCAGCAGCGTCTTCAGCCTCCCAGCGATCGCAGATCGCATGAAATCACATCCACTTTTCTTGCACATATAGGCCGTAGCGTAAATGCTGTGTCTTCCGCTGATTTTTTTTGGGGGGCAGAAATTCTGCTACGTTTAACTGTGTGAATAAATGCTGGGCAGGGTGCAATAGTTGACTGCTTTGTCTCCCATCCTTATAGGACCCCTAGCATGGTCCGCTGAGCTTTGAATGATCTTTTAATAGGCTTGGATTCTGATAAATAGTTGTTGCAATAATCGCTGGAACCAAGTCCTAGTGGCAGGGCTACAACCCACCTCCCCATAAAATAGAATGTACCCCCCATAAGAATATAATACAACCCACCTCCCCATAGAATATAATGTACCCCCCATAGAATACAGTACAGCCCACCTCCCCATAGAATATAATGTACCCCCCCATAGAATATAATACAACCCACCTCCCCATAGAATATAATGTACCCCCCATAGAATATAGTACAGCCCACCTCCCCATAGAATATAATGTACCCCCCCATAGAATATAATACAACCCACCTCCCCATAGAATATAATGTACCCCCCATAGAATATAATACAACCCACCTCCCCATAGAATATAATGTACCCCCCATAGAATATAGTACAGCCCACCTCCCCATAGAATATAATGTACCCCCCATAGAATATAGTACAGCCCACCTCCCCATAGAATATAATGTAGCACCCCATAAAATATAATGTACCCCCCATAAGAATTTAATACAACCCACCTCCCCATAGAATATAATGTACCCCCCATAGAATATAGTACAGCCCACCTCCCCATAGAATATAATGTACCCCCCCATAGAATATAATACAACCCACCTCCCCATAGAATATAATGTACCCCCCATAGAATATAGTACAGCCCAGCTCCCCATAGAATATAATGTACCCCCCCCATAGAATATAATACAACCCACCTCCCCATAGAATATAATGTACCCCCCATAGAATATAGTACAGCCCACCTCCCCATAGAATATAATGTACCCCCCATAGAATATAGTACAGCCCACCTCCCCATAGAATATAATGTAGCACCCCATAGAAAATAATGTACCCCCCATAGAATATAGTACAGCCCACCTCCCCATAGAATATAATGTAGCACCCCATAGAATATAGTACAGCCCACCTCCCCATAAAATATAATGTAGCACCCCATAGAATATAGTATAGACCACCTCCCCATAGAATATAATGTACCCCCCATAGAATATAGTACAGCCCACCTCCCCATAGAATATAATGTAGCACCCCACAGAATATAATGTATCTCCCCCCCGGTGTTTATATGTACACGCCGGTCTCCTCATCACCACCGGTGAAGCCGCTGCTGGCACAGAGCTGACCTCGTGCAGATGGCCCCGATCACATCAGACAGCGCCGCCCTTTGCTCTCCAATAGAATAGCGTCGTAGTGCGGTATGCGCGCATGCTACGACTCCGGCGACACGGTCCGCAGGAGGATTCTGACAGAAGGACACATGTCCGGTCATATTATAGATATATAGTCACGAGCGAACGGGTTGACACCCTTTAAACTGTTCCAGAAAATGAGTGCAATTTACACTTGTTTTGTTCTATACCTGTTACTTATCAAAAAGTGTGTGCAGTGCGGTGGCTAAGCGCAGACAGGCGCACGTGGAGGGAGGGACCGCCGGAATAGGCAGCTGCTGGATCAGACTATATTGCAACATAGGCAGCTGCTGTCACCGTCGCGATCCCACCAGCCTCCGAAGCCCACTGGTCTACATCCAGACACCACCGCACACATCTCTATAAGCAGACCTCAGCGCTATTTATGTCCCAGTAATGGCCAACCACTATAAATTATGGAGATATTTTAAAATGCCACCAGAGTGATCTTCTGACAAACTGAACATCCCTGTTGTCAAAATGTCCCGCCCCTGCTGTGTATTTTGGAGAAACTAGGTGACACGTTTGTGTTTCCTGCAGCTCATTTGCATATATGGATGAGCAAGCGCTGTGATTGGCTGCTGTAGAATCCTAGTATGTTTCAGTTGGAAGAGAGGTCAAAGGCCATCGTGTCTGTCCGCCTGCTGCTCAATGCAGCAATGGCAGGATTCACTAAACCCTCTCAGACAGATGTCTGTCCAGCCTCTGGGTGAACAGTCCCACCGAAGGAGAACTCGTCACCTTCTCTGGTGGCCGCCTGTTCCACTCATTGCTCACCCTCACTGTCAAAAAGTTTTTTTCTAATGTGTATCTTTTCCCTTTCATCCCATTGCTTCTCGTGCTTCCATGTGCAAATGAGAATAAGGATGATCCCTCTACATTGGGGCAACCCTTCAGATATTGGTGTCCTCCATCTTATAGAAGGGAACGCCTTTCCGACAGAACAGACTGACTGAACGTGACGGCCGTCGCCATGATCCCTATGGCCGGCGCATACACACTGCTATGTTGCTGATGTTGTAGCACATTACTTCAATGAAATATTAATGGTGCTGACACGTGCCGGATTATCAGACGTTGTCAGTATTAATCGTGGTGACAGGTGCCGGATTATCAGATGTTGTAAGTATTAATCGTGCTGACACGTGCCGGATTATCAGATGTTGTCAGTATTAATCGTGCTGACACGTGCCGGATTATCAGATGTTGTCAGTATTAATCGTGCTGACACGTGCCGGATTATCAGATATCATGAGTATTAATGGACCTGAAACATGTGCCAGATTATCAGATGTTATCGGTATTAATGGTGCTTACAGATGCTGGATGATCAGATGTTATCAGTATTAATGGTGTTGACAGGTGCCGGATTATCAGACTTCATCAGTATTAATGGTGCTGACACGTGCCGGATTATCAGATGTTGTCAGTATTAATCGTGCTGACAGGTGCCGGATTATCAGATGTTGTCAGTATTAATCGTGCCGGATTATCAGATGTTGTCAGTATTAATCGTGCTGACACGTCCCGGATTATCAGATGTTGTCAGTATTAATCGTGCTGACAGGTGCCGGATTATCAGATATCATGAGTATTAATGGACCTGACAAATGCCGGATTATCAGATGTTGTCAGTATTAATCGTGGTGACACGTGCCGGATTATCAGATGTTGTCAGTATTAATCGTGCCTACACGTGCCGGATTATCAGATGTTGTCAGTATTAATCGTGCTGACACGTGCCGGATTATCAGATATCATGAGTATTAATGGACCTGACAAATGCCAGATTATCAGATGTTAACGGTATTAATGGTGCTTACAGATGCTGGATTATCAGATGTTATCAGTATTAATGGTGTTGACAGGTGCCGGATTATCAGACTTCATCAGTATTAATGGTGCTGACACGTGCCGGATTATCAGATGTTGTCAGTATTTATCGTGCCGGATTATCAGATGTTGTCAGTACTAATCGTGCTGACACGTGCCGGAATATCAGATGTTGTCAGTACTAATCGTGCTGACACGTGCCGGATTATCAGATGTCAGTATTAATCTTGCTGACACGTGCCGGAATAACAGATATCATGAGTATTAATGAGCCTGACAAATGCCAGATTATCAGATGTTATCGGTATTAATGGTGCTTACAGATGCTGGATTATCAGATGTTATCAGTATTAATGGTGTTGACAGGTGCCGGATTATCAGACTTCATCAGTATTAATGGTGCTGACACGTGCCGGATTATCAGATGTTGTCAGTATTAATCGTGCTGACAGGTGCCGGATTATCAGATATCATGAGTATTAATGGACCTGACAAATGCCGGATTATCAGATGTTATCGGTATTAATGGTGCTTACAGATGCTGGATTATCAGATGTTATCAGTATTAATGGTGTTGACAGGTGCCGGATTATCAGACTTCATCAGTATTAATGGTGCTGACACGTGCCGGATTATCAGATGTTGTCAGTATTAATCGTGCTGACAGGTGCGGGATTATCAGATGTTGTCAGTATTAATTGTGCCGGATTATCAGATGTTGTCAGTACTAATCGTGCTGACACGTGCCGGATTATCAGATGTTGTCAGTACTAATCGTGCTGACACGTGCCGGATTATCAGATGTTGTCAGTACTAATCGTGCTGACACGTGCCGGATTATCAGATGTTGTCAGTATTAATCATGCTGACACGTGCCGGATTATCAGATGTTGTCAGTATTAATCGTGCTGACAGGTGCCGGATTATCAGATATCATGAGTATTAATGGACCTGACAAATGCCGGATTATCAGATGTTATCGGTATTAATGGTGCTTACAGATGCTGGATTATCAGATGTTATCAGTATTAATGGTGTTGACAGGTGCCGGATTATCAGACTTCATCAGTATTAACCCCTTAACCCCCAAGGGTGGTTGGCACGTTAATGACCGGGCCAATTTTGACAATTCTTACCACTGTCCCTTTAAGAGGTCATAACTCTGGAACGCTTCCATGGATCCCGCCGGTGATTCTGACATTGCTTTTTTCTCACGACATAGTGTACTTCGTAGGGATATACTATTGAAGAGAAATAGCGCAATAGTGCATTATCCAGTGTAGGTATATCAGTTTAAAAATAATACACTCACCAGATGGAGCTTGTAATAAGCATGGAGGATTCGCTGCTGCAGAAACCACAGATCCACGAGGGACCAACGTAGAAGATGCAGGAGAGCAGAAAAAGTGGTCAGACAATCCGCGCTGCAAATCACTTTGAACCCCCAAAGGGCTTCACAGAAGTTTATAACGTGCAGCCATCCAATTAAAGACATCATATTTTTTCCACAAAAATGATCTTTTCACCCCCAATTTTTATTTTCCCAAGAGTAACAGGACCCCAAAAGTTATTGTGCAATTCATCCTGAGTACGCTGATACCCCATATATGGGGGTAAACCACTATTTGGGCACATGGCAGAGCTCGGAAGGGAAGCAGCGCCATTTAACTTTTTTGGCTGGAATTGAGATCTGACGCCATGTCGCGTTTGGAAAGCCCCTGAAGTGCCAAAACAGTGGAAACCCCCCAATTCTAACTCCCACCCTAACCCTAGCCCTGACCCTAGCTCTGACCCTAGCCCTAATGGGAAAATGGAAATAAATACATTTTTTTTTTATTTTATTATTTTTGCCTAACTAAGGGGGTGATAAAGGGGGGGTTTGATTTACTATTTATGGCGGGTTTTAATTTTTGGCAGCTGTCATACGCTAAAAGACGCTTTTTATTGTAAAAATAGTTTATGCATCACCACATTTTGAGAGCTATAATTTTTCCTTATTTTGACCCACCGAGTCATGTGAGGTCATATTTTTTGCGGGACGAGTTGACGTTTTTATTGGTACCATTTTCGGGCACGTGACATTTTTTGGTCGCTTTTTACTCCGATTTTTGGGACGCAGTATGAACATAAACCAGCTTTTCAGGAATTTCTTTTGGGGGGGGGTGCGTTTACACCGTTCCGCGTGCGGTAAAATTGATAAGGCGCTTTTATTCTTCGGGTCAGTATGATTACAGCGATACCTCTTTTATGTCTTTTTTTATGTTTTGGCGGTTTTATGCTATGAAAATTTTTTTTTATAAAAAAGAATTATTTTTGCATCACTTTATTCTGCGAGCTATAACTTTTTTATTTTTTCTCTGATGATGCTGTGTGGTGGTTCGTTTGTTGCGGGACAAGATGTCGTTTTCAGGGGTACCATGGATATTTATATGCGTCTTTTTGATCGCGCGTTATTGCACTTTTTGTTCGTCGGTATGATAATAAATCATTAATTTTTGCGTCGTTTTTTATTTTTTAAGGGGAACGCTAAAGGGGTTAACTAATGGGACAGTTTTATAGGGTGGGTCATTATGGACGCGGCGATAACAAATGGGTGTACTTTTATTGTTTTTCTGTTTCTTTATTTTCAAAAAATGAATTTATTAGGGAATCATTTTTTTTCTTATTTATTTAACGATTTTATTAAAATTATCTTTACACTTTTTGTTTTTTACTTTATTATAATGTCCCATGGGGGACATCACTGTCCTGTGACAGATCGCTGATCTGTCACATCACAGATCGCTGTGACAGATCAGCGATCTGTCACAGGCACTGCTGCAGGCTTCCTCATGCCTGCGCTCTGCGGGCAGTGAGGAAGCCGGCTCCCTGCAGGCCCCCGAAGGTCCCCGTCGCCATATTGGATCCAGGGACCTGCAGGGAAGGCGACCCCCGCAGCGGCGCTGCACATCGCGCTGCTGTGGGGGTCGCAGGGAAGCACGGAGGGAGCCCCCTCCCTGCCGATGCTTCCTTTAACCCCCGGTACACCGCGATCATATTTGATCGCGGTGTGCCAGGGGTTAACGTGTCGGGGGCGGTCACACATTGTGCCGGGTGTCAGCTGTGATAATCAGCTGACACCCGGCCGCGATCAGCTGCGCTCCCCCCGTGAGCGCAGCTGATCGCATTAGACGTACTATTCCGTCCTTGGGACTTAGGTCCCAGGTCACATGGACGGAATAGTACGTCTAATGTAGGAAAGGGGTTGATGGACCTGACAGATACCGGATTATTAGATATTATCAGTATTAACATTAGTTTTTTTCATGTTTCACATAGAAGCTTATAGGGAAAAAAACACCAAAATTCGCACAGTTCAGCAGCGTCTTCAGCCTCCCAGCGATCGCAGATCGCATGAAATCACATCCACTTTTCTTGCACATATAGGCCGTAGCGTAAATGCTGTGTCTTCCGCTGATTTTTTTGGGGGGGCAGAAATTCTGCTACGTTTAACTGTGTGAATAAATGCTAGGCAGGGTGCAATAGTTGACTGCTTTGTCTCCCATCCTTATAGGACCCCTAGCATGGTCCGCTGAGCTTTGAATGATCTTTTAATAGGCTTGGATTCTGATAAATAGTTGTTGCAATAATCGCTGGAACCAAGTCCTAGTGGCAGGGCTACAACCCACCTCCCCATAAAATATAATGTACCCCCCATAAGAATATAATACAACCCACCTCCCCATAGAATATAATGTACCCCCCATAGAATATAGTACAGCCCACCTCCCCATAGAATATAATGTACCCCCCCATAGAATATAATACAACCCACCTCCCCATAGAATATAATGTACCCCCCATAGAATATAGTACAGCCCACCTCCCCATAGAATATAATGTACCCCCATAGAATATAATACAACTCACCTCCCCATAGAATATAATGTACCCCCATAGAATATAATACAACCCACCTCCCCATAGAATATAATGTACCCCCCATAGAATATAGTACAGCCCACCTCCCCATAGAATATAATGTACCCCCCATAGAATATAGTACAGCCAACCTCCCCATAGAATATAATGTAGCACCCCATAGAAAATAATGTACCCCCCATAGAATATAGTACAGCCCACCTCCCCATAGATTATAATGTAGCACCCCATAGAATATAGTACAGCCCACCTCCCCATAGAATATAATGTAGCACCCCATAGAATATAGTACAGCCCACCTCCCCATAGAATATAATGTACCCCCCATAGAATATAGTACAGCCCACCTCCCCATAGAATATAATGTAGCACCCCACAGAATATAATGTATCTCCCCCCCGGTGTGTATATGTACACGCCGGTCTCCTCATCACCACCGGTGAAGCCGCTGCTGGCACAGAGCTGACATCGTGCAGATGGCCCCGATCACATCAGACAGCGCCGCCCTTTGCTCTCCAATAGAATAGCGTCGTAGTGCGGTATGCGCGCATGCTACGACTCTGGCGACACGGTCCGCAGGAGGATTCTGACAGAAGGACACATGTCCGGTCATATTATAGATATATAGTCACGAGCGAACGGGTTGACACCCTTTAAACTGTTCCAGAAAATGAGTGCAATTTACACTTGTTTTGTTCTATACCTGTTACTTATCAAAAAGTGTGTGCAGTGCGGTGGCTGGGCGCAGGCAGGCGCACGTGGAGGGAGGGACCGCCGGAATGGGCAGCTGCTGTCACCGTCGCGATCCCACCAGCCTCCGAAGCCCACTGGTCTACATCCAGACACCACCGCACACATCTCTATAAGCAGACCTCAGCGCTATTTATGTCCCAGTAATGGCCAACCACTATAAATTATGGAGATTTTTTAAAATGCCACCAGAGTGATCTGCTGACAAACTGAACATCCCTGTTGTCAAAATGTCCCGCCCCTGCTGTGTATTTTGGAGAAACTAGGTGACACGTTTGTGTTTCCTGCAGCTCATTTGCATATATGGATGAGCAAGCGCTGTGATTGGCTGCTGTAGAATCCTAGTATGTTTCAGTTGGAAGAGAGGTCAAAGGCCATCGTGTCTGTCCGCCTGCTGCTCAATGCAGCAATGGCAGGATTCACTAAACCCTCTCAGACAGATGTCTGTCCAGCCTCTGGGTGAACAGTCCCACCGAAGGAGAACTCGTCACCTCCTCTGGTGGCCGCCTGTTCCACTCATTGCTCACCCTCACTGTCAAAAAGTTTTTTTCTAATGTGTATCTTTTCCCTTTCATCCCATTGCTTCTCGTGCTTCCATGTGCAAATGAGAATAAGGATGATCCCTCTACATTGGGGCAACCCTTCAGATATTGGTGTCCTCCATCTTATAGAAGGGAACGCCTTTCCGACAGAACAGGCTGACTGAACGTGACGGCCGTCGCCATGATCCCTATGGCCGGCGCATACACACTGCTATGTTGCTGATGTTGTAGCACATTACTTCAATGAAATATTAATGATGCTGACACGTGCCGGATTATCAGACGTTGTCAGTATTAATCGTGGTGACAGGTGCCGGATTATCAGATGTTGTAAGTATTAATCGTGCTGACACGTGCCGGATTATCAGATGTTGTCAGTATTAATCGTGCTGACACGTGCCGGATTATCAGATATCATGAGTATTAATGGACCTGAAACATGTGCCAGATTATCAGATGTTATCGGTATTAATGGTGCTTACAGATGCTGGATTATCAGATGTTATCAGTATTAATGGTGTTGACAGGTGCCGGATTATCAGACTTCATCAGTATTAATGGTGCTAACACGTGCCGGATTATCAGATGTTGTCAGTATTAATCGTGCTGACAGGTGCCGGATTATCAGATGTTGTCAGTATTAATCGTGCCGGATTATCAGATGTTGTCAGTATTAATCGTGGTGACAGGTGCCGGATTATCAGATGTTGTCAGTATTAATCGTGCCTACACGTGCCGGATTATCAGATGTTGTCAGTATTAATCATGCTGACACGTGCCGGATTATCAGATATCATGAGTATTAATGGACCTGACAAATGCCAGATTATCAGATGTTATCGGTATTAATGGTGCTTACAGGTGCCGGATTATCAGACTTCATCAGTATTAATGGTGCTGACACGTGCCGGATTATCAGATGTTGTCAGTATTAATCGTGCTGACAGGTGCGGGATTATCAGATGTTGTCAGGATTAATCGTGCCGGATTATCAGATGTTGTCAGTACTAATCGTGCTGACACGTGCCGGATTATCAGATGTTGTCAGTACTAATCGTGCTGACACGTGCCGGATTATCAGATGTTGTCAGTATTAATGGTGCTGACACGTGCCGGAATAACAGATATCATGAGTATTAATGAGCCTGACAAATGCCAGATTATCAGATGTTATCGGTATTAATGGTGCTTACAGATGCTGGATTATCAGATGTTATCAGTATTAATGGTGTTGACAGGTGCCGGATTATCAGACTTCATCAGTATTAATGGTGCTGACACGTGCCGGATTATCAGATGTTGTCAGTATTAATCGTGCTGACACGTGCCGGATTATCAGATGTTGTCAGTATTAATCGTGCTGACAGGTGCCGGATTATCAGATATCATGAGTATTAATGGACCTGACAAATGCCCGATTTTCAGATGTTATCGGTATTAATGGTGCTTACAGATGCTGGATTATCAGATGTTATCAGTATTAATGGTGTTGACAGGTGCCGGATTATCAGACTTCATCAGTATTAACCCCTTAACCCCCAAGGGTGGTTGGCACGTTAATGACCGGGCCAATTTTGACAATTCTTACCACTGTCCCTTTAAGAGGTCATAACTCTGGAACGCTTCCATGGATCCCGCCGGTGATTCTGACATTGCTTTTTTCTCACGACATAGTGTACTTCGTAGGGATATACTATTGAAGAGAAATAGCGCAATAGTGCATTATCCAGTGTAGGTATATCAATTTAAAAATAATACACTCACCAGATGGAGCTTGTAATAAGCATGGAGGATTCGCTGCTGCAGAAACCACAGATCCACGAGGGACCAACGTAGAAGATGCAGGAGAGGAGAAAAAGTGGTCAGACAATCCGCGCTGCAAATCACTTTGAACCCCCAAAGGGCTTCACAGAAGTTTATAACGTGCAGCCATCCAATTAAAGACATCATATTTTTTCCACAAAAATGATCTTTTCACCCCCAATTTTTATTTTCCCAAGAGTAACAGGACCCCAAAAGTTATTGTGCAATTCATCCTGAGTACGCTGATACCCCATATATGGGGGTAAACCACTATTTGGGCACATGGCAGAGCTCGGAAGGGAAGCAGCGCCATTTAACTTTTTTGGCTGGAATTGAGATCGGACGCCATGTCGCGTTTGGAAAGCCCCTGAAGTGCCAAAACAGTGGAAACCCCCCAATTCTAACTCCCTCCCTAACCCTAGCCCTAACCCTAGCTCTGACCCTAGCCCTAATGGGAAAATGGAAATAAATACATTTTTTTTTTATTTTACTATTTTTGCCTAACTAAGGGGGTGATAAAGGGGGGGTTTGATTTACTATTTATGGCGGGTTTTAATTTTTGGCAGCTGTCATACGCTAAAAGACGCTTTTTATTGTAAAAATAGTTTATGCATCACCACATTTTGAGAGCTATAATTTTTCCTTATTTTGACCCACCGAGTCATGTGAGGTCATATTTTTTGCGGGATGAGTTGACGTTTTTATTGGTACCATTTTCGGGCACGTGACATTTTTTGGTCGCTTTTTACTCCGATTTTTGGGACGCAGTATGAACAAAAACCAGCTTTTCAGGAATTTCTTTTGTGGGGGGGTGCGTTTACACCGTTCCGCGTGCGGTAAAATTGATAAGGCGCTTTTATTCTTCGGGTCAGTATGATTACAGCGATACATCTTTTATGTCTTTTTTTATGTTTTGGCGGTTTTATGCTATGAAAATTTTTTTTTATAAAAAATAATTATTTTTGCATCGCTTTATTCTGCGAGCTATAACTTTTTTATTTTTTCTCTGATGATGCTGTGTGGTGGCTCGTTTGTTGCGGGACAAGATGTCGTTTTCAGCGGTACCATGGATATTTATATGCGTCTTTTTGATCGCGCGTTATTGCACTTTTTGTTCGTCGGTATGATAATAAATCATTAATTTTTGCGTCGTTTTTTATTTTTTAAGGGGAACGCTAAAGGGGTTAACTAATGGGACAGTTTTATAGGGTGGGTCATTACGGACGCGGCGATAACAAATAGGTGTACTTTTATTGTTTTTCTGTTTCTTTATTTTCAAGAAATGAATTTATTAGGGAATAATTTTTTTTCTTATTTATTTAACGATTTTATTAAAATTATTTTTACACTTTTTGTTTTTTACTTTATTATAATGTCCCATGGGGGACATCACTGTCCTGTGACAGATCGCTGATCTGTCACATCACAGATCGCTGTGACAGATCAGCGATCTGTCACAGGCACTGCTGCAGGCTTCCTCATGCCTGCGCTCTGCGGGCAGTGAGGAAGCCGGCTCCCTGCAGGCCCCCGAAGGTCCCCGTCGCCATATTGGATCCGGGGACCTGCAGGAAAGGCGACCCCCGCAGCGGCGCTGCACATCGCGCTGCTGTGGGGGTCGCAGGGAAGCACGGAGGGAGCCCCCTCCCTGCCGATGCTTCCTTTAACCCCCGGTACACCGCGATCATGTTTGATCGCGGTGTGCCAGGGGTTAACGTGTCGGGGGCGGTCACACATTGTGCCGGGTGTCAGCTGTGATAATCAGCTGACACCCGGCCGCGATCAGCTGCGCTCCCCCCGTGAGCGCAGCTGATCGCATTAGACGTACTATTCCGTCCTTGGGACTTAGGTCCCAGGTCACATGGACGGAATAGTACGTCTAATGTAGGAAAAGGGTTGATGGACCTGACAGATACCGGATTATCAGATATTATCAGTATTAACATTAGTTTTTTTCATGTTTCACATAGAAGCTTATAGGGAAAAAAAGACCAAAATTCGCACAGTTCAGCAGCGTCTTCAGCCTCCCAGCGATCGCAGATCGCATGAAATCACATCCACTTTTCTTGCACATATAGGCCGTAGCGTAAATGCTGTGTCTTCCGCTGATTTTTTTGGGGGGGCAGAAATTCTGCTACGTTTAACTGTGTGAATAAATGCTGGGCAGGGTGCAATAGTTGACTGCTTTGTCTCCCATCCTTATAGGACCCCTAGCATGGTCCGCTGAGCTTTGAACTTTTAATAGGCTTGGATTCTGATAAATAGTTGTTGCAATAATCGCTGGAACCAAGTCCTAGTGGCAGGGCTACAACCCACCTCCCCATAAAATATAATGTACCCCCCATAAGAATATAATACAACCCACCTCCCCATAGAATATAATGTACCCCCCATAGAATATAGTACAGCCCACCTCCCCATAGAATATAATGTACCCCCCATAGAATATAATACAACCCACCTCCCCATAGAATATAATGTACCCCCCATAGAATATAGTACAGCCCACCTCCCCATAGAATATAAAGTACCCCCCCCATAGAATATAATACAACCCACCTCCCCATAGAATATAATGTACCCCCCCATAGAATATAATACAACCCACCTCCCCATAGAATATAATGTACCCCCCATAGAATATAGTACAGCCCACCTCCCCATAGAATATAATGTACCCCCCTAGAATATAATACAACCCACCTCCCCATAGAATATAATGTACCCCCCATAGAATATAGTACAGCCCACCTCCCCATAGAATATAATGTACCCCCCATAGAATATAGTACAGCCCACCTCCCCATAGAATATAATGTAGCACCCCATAGAAAATAATGTACCCCCCATAGAATATAGTACAGCCCACCTCCCCATAGAATATAATGTAGCACCCCATAGAATATAGTACAGCCCACCTCCCCATAGAATATAATGTACCCCCATAGAATATAGTACAGCCCACCTCCCCATAGAATATAATGTAGCACCCCACAGAATATAATGTATCTCCCCCCCGGTGTGTATATGTACACGCCGGTCTCCTCATCACCACCGGTGAAGCCGCTGCTGGCACAGAGCTGACATCGTGCAGATGGCCCCGATCACATCAGACAGCGCCGCCCTTTGCTCTCCAATAGAATAGCGTCGTAGTGCGGTATGCGCGCATGCTACGACTCCGGCGACACGGTCCGCAGGAGGATTCTGACAGAAGGACACATGTCCGGTCATATTATAGATATATAGTCACGAGCGAACGGGTTGACACCCTTTAAACTGTTCCAGAAAATGAGTGCAATTTACACTTGTTTTGTTCTATACCTGTTACTTATCAAAAGGTGTGTGCAGTGCGGTGGCTGGGCGCAGGCAGGCGCACGTGGAGGGAGGGACCGCCGGAATAGGCAGCTGCTGGATCAGACTATATTGCAACATGGGCAGCTGCTGTCACCGTTGCGATCCCACCAGCCTCCGAAGCCCACTGGTCTACATCCAGACACCACCGCACACATCTCTATAAGCAGACCTCAGCGCTATTTATGTCCCAGTAATGGCCAACCACTATAAATTATGGAGATTTTTTAAAATGCCACCAGAGTGATCTGCTGACAAACTGAACATCCCTGTTGTCAAAATGTCCCGCCCCTGCTGTGTATTTTGGAGAAACTAGGTGACACGTTTGTGTTTCCTGCAGCTCATTTGCATATATGGATGAGCAAGCGCTGTGATTGGCTGCTGTAGAATCCTAGTATGTTTCAGTTGGAAGAGAGGTCAAAGGCCATCGTGTCTGTCCGCCTGCTGCTCAATGCAGCAATGGCAGGATTCACTAAACCCTCTCAGACAGATGTCTGTCCAGCCTCTGGGTGAACAGTCCCACCGAAGGAGAACTCGTCACCTCCTCTGGTGGCCGCCTGTTCCACTCATTGCTCACCCTCACTGTCAAAAAGTTTTTTTCTAATGTGTATCTTTTCCCTTTCATCCCATTGCTTCTCGTGCTTCCATGTGCAAATGAGAATAAGGATGATCCCTCTACATTGGGGCAACCCTTCAGATATTGGTGTCCTCCATCTTATAGAAGGGAACGCCTTTCCGACAGAACAGGCTGACTGAACGTGACGGCCGTCGCCATGATCCCTATGGCCGGCGCATACACACTGCTATGTTGCTGATGTTGTAGCACATTACTTCAATGAAATATTAATGGTGCTGACACGTGCCAGATTATCAGACGTTGTCAGTATTAATCGTGGTGACAGGTGCCGGATTATCAGATGTTGTAAGTATTAATCGTGCTGACACGTGCCGGATTATCAGATGTTGTCAGTATTAATCGTGCTGACACGTGCCGGATTATCAGATATCATGAGTATTAATGGACCTGAAACATGTGCCAGATTATCAGATGTTATCGGTATTAATGGTGCTTACAGATGCTGGATTATCAGATGTTATCAGTATTAATGGTGTTGACAGGTGCCGGATTATCAGACTTCATCAGTATTAATGGTGCTGACACGTGCCGGATTATCAGATGTTGTCAGTATTAATCGTGCTGACAGGTGCCGGATTATCAGATGTTGTCAGTATTAATCGTGCCGGATTATCAGATGTTGTCAGTATTAATCGTGCTGACACGTGCCGGATTATCAGATGTCAGTATTAATCGTGCTGACAGGTGCCGGATTATCAGATATCATGAGTATTAATGGACCTGACAAATGCCGGATTATCAGATGTTGTCAGTATTAATCGTGGTGACAGGTGCCGGATTATCAGATGTTGTCAGTATTAATCGTGCCTACACGTGCCGGATTATCAGATGTTGTCAGTATTAATCGTGCTGACACGTGCCGGATTATCAGATATCATGAGTATTAATGGACCTGACAAATGACAGATTATCAGATGTTATCGGTATTAATGGTGCTTACAGATGCTGGATTATCAGATGTTATCAGTATTAATGGTGTTGACAGGTGCCGGATTATCAGACTTCATCAGTATTAATGGTGCTGACACGTGCCGGATTATCAGATGTTGTCAGTATTAATCGTGCTGACAGGTGCCGGATTATCAGATGTTGTCAGTATTAATCGTGCCGGATTATCAGATGTTGTCAGTATTAATCGTGCTGACACGTGCCGGATTATCAGATGTTGTCAGTATTAATCGTGCTGACAGGTGCCGGATTATCAGATATCATGAGTATTAATGGACCTGACAAATGCCGGATTATCAGATGTTGTCAGTATTAATCGTGGTGACAGGTGCCGGATTATCAGATGTTGTCAGTATTAATCGTGCCTACACGTGCCGGATTATCAGATGTTGTCAGTATTAATCGTGCTGACACGTGCCGGATTATCAGATATCATGAGTATTAATGGACCTGACAAATGCCAGATTATCAGATGTTATCGGTATTAATGGTGCTTACAGATGCTGGATTATCAGATGTTATCAGTATTAATGGTGTTGACAGGTGCCGGATTATCAGACTTCATCAGTATTAATGGTGCTGACACGTGCCGGATTATCAGATGTTGTCAGTATTAATCGTGCTGACAGGTGCGGGATTATCAGATGTTGTCAGTATTTATCGTGCCGGATTATCAGATGTTGTCAGTACTAATCGTGCTGACACGTGCCGGATTATCAGATGTTGTCAGTACTAATCGTGCTGACACGTGCCGGATTATCAGATGTTGTCAGTATTAATCGTGCTGACACGTGCCGGAATAACAGATACAGTCATGGCCAAAAGTATTGACACCCCTGAAATTCTGTCAGATACTATTCAGTTTCTTCCTGAAAATGATTGCAAACACAAATTCTTTGGTATTATTATCTTCATTTAATTAGTCTTAAATGAAAAAACACAAAAGAGAATGAAGCAAAAAGCAAAACATTGATCATTTCACACAAAACTCCAAAAATGGGCCGGACAAAAGTATTGGCACCCTCAGCCTAATACTTGGTTGCACAACCTTTAGCCAAAATAACTGCCACCAACCGCTTCCGGTAACCATCAATGAGTTTCTTACAATGCTCTGCTGGAATTTTAGACCATTCTTCTTTGGCAAACTACTCCAGGTCCCTGATATTTGAAGGGTGCCTTCTCCAAAGTGCCATTTTTAGATCTCTCCACAGGTGTTCTATGGGATTCAGGTCTGGACTCATTGCTGGCCACCTTAGAAGTCTCCAGTGCTTTCTCTCAAACCATTTTCTAGTGCTTTTTGAAGTGTGTTTTGGGTTATTGTCCTGCTGGAAGACCCATGACCTCTGAGGTAGACCCAGCTTTCTCACACTGGGCCCTAAATTATGCTGCAAAATTTGTTGGTAGGCTTCTGACTTCATAATGCCATGCACACGGTCAAGCAGTCCAGTGCCAGAGGCAGCAAAGCAACCCCAAAACATCAGGGAACCTCCGCCATGTTTGACTGTAGGGACCGTGTACTTTTCTTTGAATGCCTCTTTTTTCTCCTGTAAACTCTATGTTGATGCTTTTGCCCTAAAAGCTCTACTTTTGTCTCATCTGACCAAAGAACATTCTTCCAAAATGTTTTAGGCTTTTTCAGGTAAGTTTTCGCAAACTCCAGCCTGGCTTTTTTATGTCTCGGGGTAAGAAGTGGAGTCTTCCTGGGTCTCCTACCATACAGTCCCTTTTCATTCAGATGCCGACGGATAGTACGGGTTGACACCGTTGTACCCTCGGACTGCAGGGCAGCTTGAACTTGTTTGGATGTTAGTGGAGGTTCTTTATCCAACATCCGCACAATCTTGCGTTGAAATCTCTTGTCAATTTTTCTTTTCCGTCCACATCTAGGGAGGTTAGCCACAGTGCCAGGGGCTTTAAACTTCTTGATGACACTGCGCACGGTAGACACAGGAACATTCAGGTCTTTGGAGATGGATTTGTAGCCTTGAGATTGCTCATGCTTCCTCACAATTTGGTTTCTCAAGTCCTCAGACAGTTCTTTGGTCTTCTTTCTTTTCTCCATGCTCAATGTGGTACACACAAGGACACAGGACAGAGGTTGAGTCAACTTTAATCCATGTCAACTGGCTGCAAGTGTGATTTAGTTATTGCCAACACCTGTTAGGTGCCACAGGTAAGTTACAGGTGCTGTTAATTATACAAATTAGAGAAGCATCACATGATTTTTCGCACAGTGCCAATACTTTTGTCCACCCTCTTTTTTATGTTTGGTGTGGAATTATATCCAATTTGGCTTTAGGACAATTCTTTTTGTGTTTTTTCATTTAAGACAAATTAAATGAAGATAATAATAACAAAGAATTTGTGTTTGCAATCATTTTCAGGAAGAAACTGAGTATTATCTGACAGAATTGCAGGGGTGTCAATACTTTTGGCCATGACTGTATCATGAGTATTAATGAGCCTGACAAATGCCAGATTATCAGATGTTATCGGTATTAATGGTGCTTACAGATGCTGGATTATCAGATGTTATCAGTATTAATGGTGTTGACAGGTGCCGGATTATCAGACTTCATCAGTATTAATGGTGCTGACACGTGCCGGATTATCAGATGTTGTCAGTATTAATCGTGCTGACACGTGCCGGATTATCAGATGTTGTCAGTATTAATCGTGCTGACAGGTGCCGGATTATCAGATATCATGAGTATTAATGGACCTGACAAATGCCGGATTATCAGATGTTATCGGTATTAATGGTGCTTACAGATGCTGGATTATCAGATGTTATCAGTATTAATGGTGTTGACAGGTGCCGGATTATCAGACTTCATCAGTATTAACCGATTAACCCCCAAGGGTGGTTGGCACGTTAATGACCGGGCCAATTTTGACAATTCTTACCCCTGTCCCTTTAAGAGGTCATAACTCTGGAACGCTTCCATGGATCCCGCCGGTGATTCTGACATTGCTTTTTTCTCACGACATAGTGTACTTCGTAGGGATATACTATTGAAGAGAAATAGCGCAATAGTGCATTATCCAGTGTAGGTATATCAATTTAAAAATAATACACTCACCAGATGGAGCTTGTAATAAGCATGGAGGATTCGCTGCTGCAGAAACCACAGATCCACGAGGGACCAACGTAGAAGATGCAGGAGAGGAGAAAAAGTGGTCAGACAATCCGCGCTGCAAATCACTTTGAACCCCCAAAGGGCTTCACAGAAGTTTATAACGTGCAGCCATCCAATTAAAGACATCATATTTTTTCCACAAAAATGATCTTTTCACCCCCAATTTTTATTTTCCCAAGAGTAACAGGACCCCAAAAGTTATTGTGCAATTCATCCTGAGTATGCTGATACCCCATATATGGAGGTAAACCACTATTTGGGCACATGGCAGAGCTCGGAAGGGAAGCAGCGCCATTTAAATTTTTTGGCTGGAATTGAGATCGGACGCCATGTCGCGTTTGGAAAGCCCCTGAAGTGCCAAAACAGTGGAAACCCCCCAATTCTAACTCCCACCCTAACCCTAGCCCTGACCCTAGCTCTGACCCTAGCCCTAATGGGAAAATGGAAATAAATACATTTTTTTTTTATTTTATTATTTTTGCCTAACTAAGGGGGTGATAAAGGGGGGGTTTGATTTACTATTTATGGCGGGTTTTAATTTTTGGCAGCTGTCATACGCTAAAAGACCCTTTTTATTGTAAAAATAGTTTATGCATCACCACATTTTGAGAGTTATAATTTTTCCTTATTTTGACCCACCGAGTCATGTGAGGTCATATTTTTTGCGGGACGAGTTGACGTTTTTATTGGTACCATTTTCGGGCACGTGACATTTTTTGGTCGCTTTTTACTCCGATTTTTGGGACGCAGTATGAACAAAAACCAGCTTTTCAGGAATTTCTTTTGGGGGGGGGGGGTGCGTTTACACCGTTCCGCGTGCGGTAAAATTGATAAGGCGCTTTTATTCTTCGGGTCAGTATGATTACAGCGATACATCTTTTATGTCTTTTTTTATGTTTTGGCGGTTTTATGCTATGAAAATTTTTTTTTCAGAAAAAATAATTATTTTTGCATCGCTTTATTCTGCGAGCTATAACTTTTTTATTTTTTCTCTGATGATGCTGTGTGGTGGCTCGTTTGTTGCGGGACAAGATGTCGTTTTCAGCGGTACCATGGATATTTATATGCGTCTTTTTGATCGCGCGTTATTGCACCTTTTGTTCGTCGGTATGATAATAAATCATTAATTTTTGCGTCGTTTTTTATTTTTTTAAGGGGAACGCTAAAGGGGTTAACTAATGGGACAGTTTTATAGGGTGGGTCATTACGGACGCGGCGATAACAAATAGGTGTACTTTTATTGTTTTTCTGTTTCTTTATTTTCAAAAAATGAATTTATTAGGGAATAATTTTTTTTCTTATTTATTTAACGATTTTATTAAAATTATTTTTACACTTTTTGTTTTTTACTTTATTATAATGTCCCATGGGGGACATCACTGTCCTGTGACAGATCGCTGATCTGTCACATCACAGATCGCTGTGACAGATCAGCGATCTGTCACAGGCACTGCTGCAGGCTTCCTCATGCCTGCGCTCTGCGGGCAGTGAGGAAGCCAGCTCCCTGCAGGCCCCCGAAGGTCCCCGTCGCCATATTGAATCCGGGGACCTGCAGGAAAGGCGACCCCCGCAGCGGCGCTGCACATCGCGCTGCTGTGGGGGTCGCAGGGAAGCACGGAGGGAGCCCCCTCCCTGCCGATGCTTCCTTTAACCCCCGGTACACCGCGATCATGTTTGATCGCGGTGTGCCAGGGGTTAACGTGTCGGGGGCGGTCACACATTGTGCCGGGTGTCAGCTGTGATAATCAGCTGACACCCGGCCGCGATCAGCTGCGCTCCCCCCGTGAGCGCAGCTGATCGCATTAGACGTACTATTCCGTCCTTGGGACTTAGGTCCCAGGTCACATGGACGGAATAGTACGTCTAATGTAGGAAAGGGGTTGATGGACCTGACAGATACCGGATTATCAGATATTATCAGTATTAACATTAGTTTTTTTCATGTTTCACATAGAAGCTTATAGGGAAAAAAACACCAAAATTCGCACAGTTCAGCAGCGTCTTCAGCCTCCCAGCGATCGCAGATCGCATGAAATCACATCCACTTTTCTTGCACATATAGGCCGTAGCGTAAATGCTGTGTCTTCCGCTGATTTTTTGGGGGGGGCAGAAATTCTGCTACGTTTAACTGTGTGAATAAATGCTGGGCAGGGTGCAATAGTTGACTGCTTTGTCTCCCATCCTTATAGGACCCCTAGCATGGTCCGCTGAGCTTTGAATGATCTTTTAATAGGCTTGGATTCTGATAAATAGTTGTTGCAATAATCGCTGGAACCAAGTCCTAGTGGCAGGGCTACAACCCACCTCCCCATAAAATATAATGTACCCCCCATAAGAATATAATACAACCCACCTCCCCATAGAATATAATGTACCCCCCATAGAATATAGTACAGCCCACCTCCCCATAGAATATAATGTACCCCCCCATAGAATATAATACAACCCACCTCCCCATAGAATATAATGTACCCCCCATAGAATATAGTACAGCCCACCTCCCCATAGAATATAATGTACCCCCCCATAGAATATAATACAACCCACCTCCCCATAGAATATAATGTACCCCCCATAGAATATAATACAACCCACCTCCCCATAGAATATAATGTACCCCCCATAGAATATAGTACAGCCCACCTCCCCATAGAATATAATGTACCCCCCATAGAATATAGTACAGCCCACCTCCCCATAGAATATAATGTAGCACCCCATAAAATATAATGTACCCCCCATAAGAATTTAATACAACCCACCTCCCCATAGAATATAATGTACCCCCCATAGAATATAGTACAGCCCACCTCCCCATAGAATATAATGTACCCCCCCATAGAATATAATACAACCCACCTCCCCATAGAATATAATGTACCCCCCATAGAATATAGTACAGCCCAGCTCCCCATAGAATATAATGTACCCCCCCCATAGAATATAATACAACCCACCTCCCCATAGAATATAATGTACCCCCCATAGAATATAGTACAGCCCACCTCCCCATAGAATATAATGTACCCCCCATAGAATATAGTACAGCCCACCTCCCCATAGAATATAATGTAGCACCCCATAGAAAATAATGTACCCCCCATAGAATATAGTACAGCCCACCTCCCCATAGAATATAATGTAGCACCCCATAGAATATAGTACAGCCCACCTCCCCATAAAATATAATGTAGCACCCCATAGAATATAGTATAGACCACCTCCCCATAGAATATAATGTACCCCCCATAGAATATAGTACAGCCCACCTCCCCATAGAATATAATGTAGCACCCCACAGAATATAATGTATCTCCCCCCCGGTGTTTATATGTACACGCCGGTCTCCTCATCACCACCGGTGAAGCCGCTGCTGGCACAGAGCTGACCTCGTGCAGATGGCCCCGATCACATCAGACAGCGCCGCCCTTTGCTCTCCAATAGAATAGCGTCGTAGTGCGGTATGCGCGCATGCTACGACTCCGGCGACACGGTCCGCAGGAGGATTCTGACAGAAGGACACATGTCCGGTCATATTATAGATATATAGTCACGAGCGAACGGGTTGACACCCTTTAAACTGTTCCAGAAAATGAGTGCAATTTACACTTGTTTTGTTCTATACCTGTTACTTATCAAAAAGTGTGTGCAGTGCGGTGGCTAAGCGCAGACAGGCGCACGTGGAGGGAGGGACCGCCGGAATAGGCAGCTGCTGGATCAGACTATATTGCAACATAGGCAGCTGCTGTCACCGTCGCGATCCCACCAGCCTCCGAAGCCCACTGGTCTACATCCAGACACCACCGCACACATCTCTATAAGCAGACCTCAGCGCTATTTATGTCCCAGTAATGGCCAACCACTATAAATTATGGAGATATTTTAAAATGCCACCAGAGTGATCTTCTGACAAACTGAACATCCCTGTTGTCAAAATGTCCCGCCCCTGCTGTGTATTTTGGAGAAACTAGGTGACACGTTTGTGTTTCCTGCAGCTCATTTGCATATATGGATGAGCAAGCGCTGTGATTGGCTGCTGTAGAATCCTAGTATGTTTCAGTTGGAAGAGAGGTCAAAGGCCATCGTGTCTGTCCGCCTGCTGCTCAATGCAGCAATGGCAGGATTCACTAAACCCTCTCAGACAGATGTCTGTCCAGCCTCTGGGTGAACAGTCCCACCGAAGGAGAACTCGTCACCTTCTCTGGTGGCCGCCTGTTCCACTCATTGCTCACCCTCACTGTCAAAAAGTTTTTTTCTAATGTGTATCTTTTCCCTTTCATCCCATTGCTTCTCGTGCTTCCATGTGCAAATGAGAATAAGGATGATCCCTCTACATTGGGGCAACCCTTCAGATATTGGTGTCCTCCATCTTATAGAAGGGAACGCCTTTCCGACAGAACAGACTGACTGAACGTGACGGCCGTCGCCATGATCCCTATGGCCGGCGCATACACACTGCTATGTTGCTGATGTTGTAGCACATTACTTCAATGAAATATTAATGGTGCTGACACGTGCCGGATTATCAGACGTTGTCAGTATTAATCGTGGTGACAGGTGCCGGATTATCAGATGTTGTAAGTATTAATCGTGCTGACACGTGCCGGATTATCAGATGTTGTCAGTATTAATCGTGCTGACACGTGCCGGATTATCAGATGTTGTCAGTATTAATCGTGCTGACACGTGCCGGATTATCAGATATCATGAGTATTAATGGACCTGAAACATGTGCCAGATTATCAGATGTTATCGGTATTAATGGTGCTTACAGATGCTGGATGATCAGATGTTATCAGTATTAATGGTGTTGACAGGTGCCGGATTATCAGACTTCATCAGTATTAATGGTGCTGACACGTGCCGGATTATCAGATGTTGTCAGTATTAATCGTGCTGACAGGTGCCGGATTATCAGATGTTGTCAGTATTAATCGTGCCGGATTATCAGATGTTGTCAGTATTAATCGTGCTGACACGTCCCGGATTATCAGATGTTGTCAGTATTAATCGTGCTGACAGGTGCCGGATTATCAGATATCATGAGTATTAATGGACCTGACAAATGCCGGATTATCAGATGTTGTCAGTATTAATCGTGGTGACACGTGCCGGATTATCAGATGTTGTCAGTATTAATCGTGCCTACACGTGCCGGATTATCAGATGTTGTCAGTATTAATCGTGCTGACACGTGCCGGATTATCAGATATCATGAGTATTAATGGACCTGACAAATGCCAGATTATCAGATGTTAACGGTATTAATGGTGCTTACAGATGCTGGATTATCAGATGTTATCAGTATTAATGGTGTTGACAGGTGCCGGATTATCAGACTTCATCAGTATTAATGGTGCTGACACGTGCCGGATTATCAGATGTTGTCAGTATTTATCGTGCCGGATTATCAGATGTTGTCAGTACTAATCGTGCTGACACGTGCCGGAATATCAGATGTTGTCAGTACTAATCGTGCTGACACGTGCCGGATTATCAGATGTCAGTATTAATCTTGCTGACACGTGCCGGAATAACAGATATCATGAGTATTAATGAGCCTGACAAATGCCAGATTATCAGATGTTATCGGTATTAATGGTGCTTACAGATGCTGGATTATCAGATGTTATCAGTATTAATGGTGTTGACAGGTGCCGGATTATCAGACTTCATCAGTATTAATGGTGCTGACACGTGCCGGATTATCAGATGTTGTCAGTATTAATCGTGCTGACAGGTGCCGGATTATCAGATATCATGAGTATTAATGGACCTGACAAATGCCGGATTATCAGATGTTATCGGTATTAATGGTGCTTACAGATGCTGGATTATCAGATGTTATCAGTATTAATGGTGTTGACAGGTGCCGGATTATCAGACTTCATCAGTATTAATGGTGCTGACACGTGCCGGATTATCAGATGTTGTCCGTATTAATCGTGCTGACAGGTGCGGGATTATCAGATGTTGTCAGTATTAATTGTGCCGGATTATCAGATGTTGTCAGTACTAATCGTGCTGACACGTGCCGGATTATCAGATGTTGTCAGTACTAATCGTGCTGACACGTGCCGGATTATCAGATGTTGTCAGTACTAATCGTGCTGACACGTGCCGGATTATCAGATGTTGTCAGTATTAATCATGCTGACACGTGCCGGATTATCAGATGTTGTCAGTATTAATCGTGCTGACAGGTGCCGGATTATCAGATATCATGAGTATTAATGGACCTGACAAATGCCGGATTATCAGATGTTATCGGTATTAATGGTGCTTACAGATGCTGGATTATCAGATGTTATCAGTATTAATGGTGTTGACAGGTGCCGGATTATCAGACTTCATCAGTATTAACCCCTTAACCCCCAAGGGTGGTTGGCACGTTAATGACCGGGCCAATTTTGACAATTCTTACCACTGTCCCTTTAAGAGGTCATAACTCTGGAACGCTTCCATGGATCCCGCCGGTGATTCTGACATTGCTTTTTTCTCACGACATAGTGTACTTCGTAGGGATATACTATTGAAGAGAAATAGCGCAATAGTGCATTATCCAGTGTAGGTATATCAGTTTAAAAATAATACACTCACCAGATGGAGCTTGTAATAAGCATGGAGGATTCGCTGCTGCAGAAACCACAGATCCACGAGGGACCAACGTAGAAGATGCAGGAGAGCAGAAAAAGTGGTCAGACAATCCGCGCTGCAAATCACTTTGAACCCCCAAAGGGCTTCACAGAAGTTTATAACGTGCAGCCATCCAATTAAAGACATCATATTTTTTCCACAAAAATGATCTTTTCACCCCCAATTTTTATTTTCCCAAGAGTAACAGGACCCCAAAAGTTATTGTGCAATTCATCCTGAGTACGCTGATACCCCATATATGGGGGTAAACCACTATTTGGGCACATGGCAGAGCTCGGAAGGGAAGCAGCGCCATTTAACTTTTTTGGCTGGAATTGAGATCTGACGCCATGTCGCGTTTGGAAAGCCCCTGAAGTGCCAAAACAGTGGAAACCCCCCAATTCTAACTCCCACCCTAACCCTAGCCCTGACCCTAGCTCTGACCCTAGCCCTAATGGGAAAATGGAAATAAATACATTTTTTTTTTATTTTATTATTTTTGCCTAACTAAGGGGGTGATAAAGGGGGGGTTTGATTTACTATTTATGGCGGGTTTTAATTTTTGGCAGCTGTCATACGCTAAAAGACGCTTTTTATTGTAAAAATAGTTTATGCATCACCACATTTTGAGAGCTATAATTTTTCCTTATTTTGACCCACCGAGTCATGTGAGGTCATATTTTTTGCGGGACGAGTTGACGTTTTTATTGGTACCATTTTCGGGCACGTGACATTTTTTGGTCGCTTTTTACTCCGATTTTTGGGACGCAGTATGAACATAAACCAGCTTTTCAGGAATTTCTTTTGGGGGGGGGTGCGTTTACACCGTTCCGCGTGCGGTAAAATTGATAAGGCGCTTTTATTCTTCGGGTCAGTATGATTACAGCGATACCTCTTTTATGTCTTTTTTTATGTTTTGGCGGTTTTATGCTATGAAAATTTTTTTTTATAAAAAAGAATTATTTTTGCATCACTTTATTCTGCGAGCTATAACTTTTTTATTTTTTCTCTGATGATGCTGTGTGGTGGTTCGTTTGTTGCGGGACAAGATGTCGTTTTCAGCGGTACCATGGATATTTATATGCGTCTTTTTGATCGCGCGTTATTGCACTTTTTGTTCGTCGGTATGATAATAAATCATTAATTTTTGCGTCGTTTTTTATTTTTTAAGGGGAACGCTAAAGGGGTTAACTAATGGGACAGTTTTATAGGGTGGGTCATTATGGACGCGGCGATAACAAATGGGTGTACTTTTATTGTTTTTCTGTTTCTTTATTTTCAAAAAATGAATTTATTAGGGAATCATTTTTTTTCTTATTTATTTAACGATTTTATTAAAATTATCTTTACACTTTTTGTTTTTTACTTTATTATAATGTCCCATGGGGGACATCACTGTCCTGTGACAGATCGCTGATCTGTCACATCACAGATCGCTGTGACAGATCAGCGATCTGTCACAGGCACTGCTGCAGGCTTCCTCATGCCTGCGCTCTGCGGGCAGTGAGGAAGCCGGCTCCCTGCAGGCCCCCGAAGGTCCCCGTCGCCATATTGGATCCAGGGACCTGCAGGGAAGGCGACCCCCGCAGCGGCGCTGCACATCGCGCTGCTGTGGGGGTCGCAGGGAAGCACGGAGGGAGCCCCCTCCCTGCCGATGCTTCCTTTAACCCCCGGTACACCGCGATCATATTTGATCGCGGTGTGCCAGGGGTTAACGTGTCGGGGGCGGTCACACATTGTGCCGGGTGTCAGCTGTGATAATCAGCTGACACCCGGCCGCGATCAGCTGCGCTCCCCCCGTGAGCGCAGCTGATCGCATTAGACGTACTATTCCGTCCTTGGGACTTAGGTCCCAGGTCACATGGACGGAATAGTACGTCTAATGTAGGAAAGGGGTTGATGGACCTGACAGATACCGGATTATTAGATATTATCAGTATTAACATTAGTTTTTTTCATGTTTCACATAGAAGCTTATAGGGAAAAAAACACCAAAATTCGCACAGTTCAGCAGCGTCTTCAGCCTCCCAGCGATCGCAGATCGCATGAAATCACATCCACTTTTCTTGCACATATAGGCCGTAGCGTAAATGCTGTGTCTTCCGCTGATTTTTTTGGGGGGGCAGAAATTCTGCTACGTTTAACTGTGTGAATAAATGCTGGGCAGGGTGCAATAGTTGACTGCTTTGTCTCCCATCCTTATAGGACCCCTAGCATGGTCCGCTGAGCTTTGAATGATCTTTTAATAGGCTTGGATTCTGATAAATAGTTGTTGCAATAATCGCTGGAACCAAGTCCTAGTGGCAGGGCTACAACTCACCTCCCCATAAAATATAATGTACCCCCCATAAGAATATAATACAACCCACCTCCCCATAGAATATAATGTACCCCCCATAGAATATAGTACAGCCCACCTCCCCATAGAATATAATGTACCCCCCCATAGAATATAATACAACCCACCTCCCCATAGAATAAAATGTACCCCCCATAGAATATAGTACAGCCCACCTCCCCATAGAATATAATGTACCCCCCCATAGAATATAATACAACCCACCTCCCCATAGAATATAATGTACCCCCATAGAATATAATACAACCCACCTCCCCAAAGAATATAATGTACCCCCCATAGAATATAGTACAGCCCACCTCCCCATAGAATATAATGTACCCCCATAGAATATAGTACAGCCCACCTCCCCATAGAATATAATGTAGCACCCCATAGAAAATAATGTACCCCCCATAGAATATAGTACAGCCCACCTCCCCATAGAATATAATGTAGCACCCCATAGAATATAGTACAGCCCACCTCCCCATAGAATATAATGTAGCACCCCATAGAATATAGTACAGCCCACCTCCCCATAGAATATAATGTAGCACCCCATAGAAAATAATGTACCCCCCATAGAATATAGTACAGCCCACCTCCCCATAGAATATAATGTAGCACCCCACAGAATATAATGTATCTCCCCCCCGGTGTGTATATGTACACGCCGGTCTCCTCATCACCACCGGTGAAGCCGCTGCTGGCACAGAGCTGACATCGTGCAGATGGCCCCGATCACATCAGACAGCGCTGCCCTTTGATCTCCAATAGAATAGCGTCGTAGTGCGGTATGCGCGCATGCTACGACTCTGGCGACACGGTCCGCAGGAGGATTCTGACAGAAGGACACATGTCCGGTCATATTATAGATATATAGTCACGAGCGAACGGGTTGACACCCTTTAAACTGTTCCAGAAAATGAGTGCAATTTACACTTGTTTTGTTCTATACCTGTTACTTATCAAAAAGTGTGTGCAGTGCGGTGGCTGGGCGCAGGCAGGCGCACGTGAAGGGAGGGACCGCCGGAATGGGCAGCTGCTGTCACCGTCGCGATCCCTCCAGCCTCCGAAGCCCACTGGTCTACATCCAGACACCACCGCACACATCTCTATAAGCAGACCTCAGCGCTATTTATGTCCCAGTAATGGCCAACCACTATAAATTATGGAGATTTTTTAAAATGCCACCAGAGTGATCTGCTGACAAACTGAACATCCCTGTTGTCAAAATGTCCCGCCCCTGCTGTGTATTTTGGAGAAACTAGGTGACACGTTTGTGTTTCCTGCAGCTCATTTGCATATATGGATGAGCAAGCGCTGTGATTGGCTGCTGTAGAATCCTAGTATGTTTCAGTTGGAAGAGAGGTCAAAGGCCATCGTGTCTGTCCGCCTGCTGCTCAATGCAGCAATGGCAGGATTCACTAAACCCTCTCAGACAGATGTCTGTCCAGCCTCTGGGTGAACAGTCCCACCGAAGGAGAACTCGTCACCTCCTCTGGTGGCCGCCTGTTCCACTCATTGCTCACCCTCACTGTCAAAAAGTTTTTTTCTAATGTGTATCTTTTCCCTTTCATCCCATTGCTTCTCGTGCTTCCATGTGCAAATGAGAATAAGGATGATCCCTCTACATTGGGGCAACCCTTCAGATATTGGTGTCCTCCATCTTATAGAAGGGAACGCCTTTCCGACAGAACAGGCTGACTGAACGTGACGGCCGTCGCCATGATCCCTATGGCCGGTGCATACACACTGCTATGTTGCTGATGTTGTAGCACATTACTTGAATGAAATATTAATGGTGCTGACACGTGCCGGATTATCAGACGTTGTCAGTATTAATCGTGGTGACAGGTGCCGGATTATCAGATGTTGTAAGTATTAATCGTGCTGACACGTGCCGGATTATCAGATGTTGTCAGTATTAATCGTGCTGACACGTGCCGGATTATCAGATATCATGAGTATTAATGGACCTGAAACATGTGCCAGATTATCAGATGTTATCGGTATTAATGGTGCTTACAGATGCTGGATTATCAGATGTTATCAGTATTAATGGTGATGACAGGTGCCGGATTATCAGACTTCATCAGTATTAATGGTGCTAACACGTGCCGGATTATCAGATGTTGTCAGTATTAATCGTGCTGACAGGTGCCGGATTATCAGGTGTTGTCAGTATTAATCGTGCCGGATTATCAGATGTTGTCAGTATTAATCGTGCTGACACGTGCCGGATTATCAGATGTTGTCAGTATTAATCGTGCTGACAGGTGCCGGATTATCAGATATCATGAGTATTAATGGACCTGACAAATGCCGGATTATCAGATGTTGTCAGTATTAATCGTGGTGACAGGTGCCGGATTATCAGATGTTGTCAGTATTAATCGTGCCTACACGTGCCGGATTATCAGATGTTGTCAGTATTAATCGTGCTGACACGTGCCGGATTATCAGATATCATGAGTATTAATGGACCTGACAAATGCCAGATTATCAGATGTTATCGGTATTAATGGTGCTTACAGATGCTGGATTATCAGATGTTATCAGTATTAATGGTGTTGACAGGTGCCGGATTATCAGACTTTATCAGTATTAATGGTGCTGACACGTGCCGGATTATCAGATGTTGTCAGTATTAATCGTGCTGACAGGTGCGGGATTATCAGATGTTGTCAGTATTAATCGTGCCGGATTATCAGATGTTGTCAGTACTAATCGTGCTGACACGTGCCGGATTATCAGATGTTGTCAGTACTAATCGTGCTGACACGTGCCGGATTATCAGATGTTGTCAGTATTAATCGTGCTGACACGTGCCGGAATAACAGATATCATGAGTATTAATGAGCCTGACAAATGCCAGATTATCAGATGTTATCGGTATTAATGGTGCTTACAGATGCTGGATTATCAGATGTTATCAGTATTAATGGTGTTGACAGGTGCCGGATTATCAGACTTCATCAGTATTAATGGTGCTGACACGTGCCGGATTATCAGATGTTGTCAGTATTAATCGTGCTGACACGTGCCGGATTATCAGATGTTGTCAGTATTAATCGTGCTGACAGGTGCCGGATTATCAGATATCATGAGTATTAATGGACCTGACAAATGCCGGATTATCAGATGTTATCGGTATTAATGGTGCTTACAGATGCTGGATTATCAGATGTTATCAGTATTAATGGTGTTGACAGGTGCCGGATTATCAGACTTCATCAGTATTAACCCCTTAACCCCCAAGGGTGGTTGGCACGTTAATGACCGGGCCAATTTTGACAATTCTTACCCCTGTCCCTTTAAGAGGTCATAACTCTGGAACGCTTCCATGGATCCCGCCGGTGATTCTGACATTGCTTTTTTCTCACGACATAGTGTACTTCGTAGGGATATACTATTGAAGAGAAATAGCGTAATAGTGCATTATCCAGTGTAGGTATATCAATTTAAAAATAATACACTCACCAGATGGAGCTTGTAATAAGCATGGAGGATTCGCTGCTGCAGAAACCACAGATCCACGAGGGACCAACGTAGAAGATGCAGGAGAGGAGAAAAAGTGGTCAGACAATCCGCGCTGCAAATCACTTTGAACACCCAAAGGGCTTCACAGAAGTTTATAACGTGCAGCCATCCAATTAAAGACATCATATTTTTTCCACAAAAATGATCTTTTCACCCCCAATTTTTATTTTCCCAAGAGTAACAGGACCCCAAAAGTTATTGTGCAATTCATCCTGAGTACGCTGATACCCCATATATGGGGGTAAACCACTATTTGGGCACATGGCAGAGCTCGGAAGGGAAGCAGCGCCATTTAACTTTTTTGGCTGGAATTGAGATCGGACGCCATGTCGCGTTTGGAAAGCCCCTGAAGTGCCAAAACAGTGGAAACCCCCCAATTCTAACTCCCACCCTAACCCTAGCCCTGACCCTAGCTCTGACCCTAGCCCTAATGGGAAAATGGAAATAAATACATTTTTTTTTTATTTTATTATTTTTGCCTAACTAAGGGGGTGATAAAGGGGGGGTTTGATTTACTATTTATGGCGGGATTTAATTTTTGGCAGCTGTCATACGCTAAAAGACGCTTTTTATTGTAAAAATACTTTATGCATCACCACATTTTGAGAGCTATAATTTTTCCTTATTTTGACCCACCGAGTCATGTGAGGTCATATTTTTTGCGGGACGAGTTGACGGTTTTATTGGTACCATTTTCGGGCACGTGACATTTTTTGGTCGCTTTTTACTCCGATTTTTGGGACGCAGTATGAACAAAAACCAGCTTTTCAGGAATTTCTTTTGGGGGGGGGTGCGTTTACACCGTTCCGCGTGCGGTAAAATTGATAAGGCGCTTTTATTCTTCGGGTCAGTATGATTACAGCGATACCTCTTTTATGTCTTTTTTTATGTTTTGGCGGTTTTATGCTATGAAAATTTTTTTTTTATAAAAAATAATTATTTTTGCATCGCTTTATTCTGCGAGCTATAACTTTTTTTATTTTTTCTCTGATGATGCTGTGTGGTGGCTCGTTTGTTGCGGGACAAGATGTCGTTTTCAGCGGTACCATGGATATTTATATGCGTCTTTTTGATCGCGCGTTATTGCACTTTTTGTTCGTCGGTATGATAATAAATCATTAATTTTTGCGTCGTTTTTTATTTTTTAAGGGGAACGGTAAAGGGGTTAACTAATGGGACAGTTTTATAGGGTGGGTCATTACGGACTCGGCGATAACAAATAGTTGTACTTTTATTGTTTTTCTGTTTCTTTATTTTCAAAAAATGAATTTATTAGGGAATAATTTTTTTTCTTATTTATTTAACGATTTTATTAAAATTATTTTTACACTTTTTGTTTTTTACTTTATTATAATGTCCCATGGGGGACATCACTGTCCTGTGACAGATCGCTGATCTGTCACATCACAGATCGCTGTGACAGATCAGCGATCTGTCACAGGCACTGCTGCAGACTTCCTCATGCCTGCGCTCTGCGGGCAGTGAGGAAGCCAGCTCCCTGCAGGCCCCCGAAGGTCCCCGTCGCCATATTGGATCCGGGGACCTGCAGGAAAGGCGACCCCCGCAGCGGCGCTGCACATCGTGCTGCTGTGGGGGTCGCAGGGAAGCACGGAGGGAGCCCCTCCCTGCCGATGCTTCCTTTAACCCCCGGTACACCGCGATCATGTTTGATCGCGGTGTGCCAGGGGTTAACGTGTCGGGGGCGGTCACACATTGTGCCGGGTGTCAGCTGTGATAATCAGCTGACACCCGGCCGCGATCAGCTGCGCTCCCCCCGTGAGCGCAGCTGATCGCATTAGACGTACTACTCCGTCCTTGGGAATTAGGTCCCAGGTCACATGGACGGAATAGTACGTCTAATGTAGGAAAGGGGTTGATGGACCTGACAGATACCGGATTATCAGATATTATCAGTATTAACATTAGTTTTTTTCATGTTTCACATTGAAGCTTATAGGGAAAAAAACACCAAAATTCGCACAGTTCAGCAGCGTCTTCAGCCTCCCAGCGATCGCAGATCGCATGAAATCACATCCACTTTTCTTGCACATATAGGCCGTAGCGTAAATGCTGTGTCTTCCGCTGATTTTTTTGGGGGGGCAGAAATTCTGCTACGTTTAACTGTGTGAATAAATGCTGGGCAGGGTGCAATAGTTGACTGCTTTGTCTCCCATCCTTATAGGACCCCTAGCATGGTCCGCTGAGCTTTGAATGATCTTTTAATAGGCTTGGATTCTGATAAATAGTTGTTGCAATAATCGCTGGAACCAAGTCCTAGTGGCAGGGCTACAACCCACCTCCCCATAAAATATAATGTACCCCCCATAAGAATATAATACAACCCACCTCCCCATAGAATATAATGTACCCCCCATAGAATATAGTACAGCCCACCTCCCCATAGAATATAATGTACCCCCCCATAGAATATAATACAACCCACCTCCCCATAGAATATAATGTACCCCCCATAGAATATAGTACAGCCCACCTCCCCATAGAATATAATGTACCCCCCCATAGAATATAATACAACCCACCTCCCCATAGAATATAATGTACCCCCCATAGAATATAATACAACCCACCTCCCCATAGAATATAATGTACCCCCCATAGAATATAGTACAGCCCACCTCCCCATAGAATATAATGTACCCCCCATAGAATATAGTACAGCCCACCTCCCCATAGAATATAATGTAGCACCCCATAGAAAATAATGTACCCCCCATAGAATATAGTACAGCCCACCTCCCCATAGAATATAATGTAGCACCCCGTAGAATATAGTACAGCCCACCTCCCCATAGAATATAATGTAGCACCCCATAGAAAATAATGTACCCCCCATAGAATATAGTACAGCCCACCTCCCCATAGAATATAATGTAGCACCCCACAGAATATAATGTATCTCCCCCCCGGTGTGTATATGTACACGCCGGTCTCCTCATCACCACCGGTGAAGCCGCTGCTGGCACAGAGCTGACATCGTGCAGATGGCCCCGATCACATCAGACAGCGCCGCCCTTTGCTCTCCAATAGAATAGCGTCGTAGTGCGGTATGCGCGCATGCTACGACTCCGGCGACACGGTCCGCAGGAGGATTCTGACAGAAGGACACATGTCCGGTCATATTATAGATATATAGTCACGAGCGAACGGGTAGACACCCTTTAAACTGTTCCAGAAAATGAGTGCAATTTACACTTGTTTTGTTCTATACCTGTTACTTATCAAAAGGTGTGTGCAGTGCGGTGGCTGAGCGCAGGCAGGCGCACGTGGAGGGAGGGACCGCCGGAATAGGCAGCTGCTGGATCAGACTATATTGCAACATGGGCAGCTGCTGTCACCGTCGCGATCCCACCAGCCTCCGAAGCCCACTGGTCTACATCCAGACACCACCGCACACATCTCTATAAGCAGACCTCAGCGCTATTTATGTCCCAGTAATGGCCAACCACTATAAATTATGGAGATTTTTTAAAATGCCACCAGAGTGATCTGCTGACAAACTGAACATCCCTGTTGTCAAAATGTCCCGCCCCTGCTGTGTATTTTGGAGAAACTAGGTGACACGTTTGTGTTTCCTTCAGCTCATTTGCATATATGGATGAGCAAGCGCTGTGATTGGCTGCTGTAGAATCCTAGTATGTTTCAGTTGGAAGAGAGGTCAAAGGCCATCGTGTCTGTCCGCCTGCTGCTCAATGCAGCAATGGCAGGATTCACTAAACCCTCTCAGACAGATGTCTGTCCAGCCTCTGGGTGAACAGTCCCACCGAAGGAGAACTCGTCACCTCCTCTGGTGGCCGCCTGTTCCACTCATTGCTCACCCTCACTGTCAAAAAGTTTTTTTCTAATGTGTATCTTTTCCCTTTCATCCCATTGCTTCTCGTGCTTCCATGTGCAAATGAGAATAAGGATGATCCCTCTACATTGGGGCAACCCTTCAGATCTTGGTGTCCTCCATCTTATAGAAGGGAACGCCTTTCCGACAGAACAGGCTGACTGAACGTGACGGCCGTCGCCATGATCCCTATGGCCGGCGCATACACACTGCTATGTTGCTGATGTTGTAGCACATTACTTCAATGAAATATTAATGGTGCTGACAGGTGCCGGATTATCAGACGTTGTCAGTATTAATCGTGGTGACAGGTGCCGGATTATCAGATGTTGTAAGTATTAATCGTGCTGACACGTGCCGGATTATCAGATGTTGTCAGTATTAATCGTGCTGACACGTGCCGGAATAACAGATATCATGAGAATTAATGAGCCTGACAAATGCCAGATTATCAGATGTTATCGGTATTAATGGTGCTTACAGATGCTGGATTATCAGATGTTATCAGTATTAATGGTGTTGACAGGTGCCGGATTATCAGACTTCATCAGTATTAATGGTGCTGACACGTGCCGGATTATCAGATGTTGTCAGTATTAATCGTGCTGACAGGTGCCGGATTATCAGATGTTGTCAGTATTAATCGTGCCGGATTATCAGATGTTGTCAGTATTAATCGTGCTGACACGTGCCGGATTATCAGATGTTGTCAGTATTAATCGTGCTGACAGGTGCCGGATTATCAGATATCATGAGTATTAATGGACCTGACAAATGCCGGATTATCAGATGTTGTCAGTATTAATCGTGGTGACAGGTGCCGGATTATCAGATGTTGTCAGTATTAATCGTGCCTACACGTGTCGGATTATCAGATGTTGTCAGTATTAATCGTGCTGACACGTGCCGGATTATCAGATATCATGAGTATTAATGGACCTGACAAATGCCAGATTATCAGATGTTATCGGTATTAATGGTGCTTACAGATGCTGGATTATCAGATGTTATCAGTATTAATGGTGCTGACAGGTGCCGGATTATCAGACTTCATCAGTATTAATGGTGCTGACACGTGCCGGATTATCAGATGTTGTCAGTATTAATCGTGCTGACAGGTGCGGGATTATCAGATGTTGTCAGTATTAATCGTGCCGGATTATCAGATGTTGTCAGTACTAATCGTGCTGACACGTGCCGGATTATCAGATGTTGTCAGTACTAATCGTGCTGACACGTGCCGGATTATCAGATGTTGTCAGTATTAATCGTGCTGACACGTGCCGGAATAACAGATATCATGAGCATTAATGAGCCTGACAAATGCCAGATTATCAGATGTTATCGGTATTAATGGTGCTTACAGATGCTGGATTATCAGATGTTATCAGTATTAATGGTGTTGACAGGTGCCGGATTATCAGACTTCATCAGTATTAATGGTGCTGACACGTGCCGGATTATCAGATGTTGTCAGTATTAATCGTGCTGACAGGTGCCGGATTATCAGATATCATGAGTATTAATGGACCTGACAAATGCCGGATTATCAGATATTATCGGTATTAATGGTGCTTACAGATGCTGGATTATCAGATGTTATCAGTATTAATGGTGTTGACAGGTGCCGGATTATCAGACTTCATCAGTATTAACCCCTTAACCCCCAAGGGTGGTTGGCACGTTAATGACCGGGCCAATTTTGACAATTCTTACCACTGTCCCTTTAAGAGGTCATAACTCTGGAACGCTTCCATGGATCCCGCCGGTGATTCTGACATTGCTTTTTTCTCACGACATAGTGTACTTCGTAGGGATATACTATTGAAGAGAAATAGCGCAATAGTGCATTATCCAGTGTAGGTATATCAATTTAAAAATAATACACTCACCAGATGGAGCTTGTAATAAGCATGGAGGATTCGCTGCTGCAGAAACCACAGATCCACGAGGGACCAACGTAGAAGATGCAGGAGAGGAGAAAAAGTGGTCAGACAATCCGCGCTGCAAATCACTTTGAACCCCCAAAGGGCTTCACAGAAGTTTGTAACGTGCAGCCATCCAATTAAAGACATCATATTTTTTCCACAAAAATGATCTTTTCACCCCTAATTTTTATTTTCCCAAGAGTAACAGGACCCCAAAAGTTATTGTGCAATTCATCCTGAGTACGCTGATACCCCATATATGGGGGTAAACCACTATTTGGGCACATGGCAGAGCTCGGAAGGGAAGCAGCGCCATTTAACTTTTTTGGCTGGAATTGAGATCGGACGCCATGTCGCGTTTGGAAAGCCCCTGAAGTGCCAAAACAGTGGAAACCCCCCAATTCTAACTCCCACCCTAACCCTAGCCCTGACCCTAGCTCTGACCCTAGCCCTAATGGGAAAATGGAAATAAATACATTTTTTTTTTATTTTATTATTTTTGCCTAACTAAGGGGGTGATAAAGGGGGGGTTTGATTTACTATTTATGGCGGGTTTTAATTTTTGGCAGCTGTCATAGGCTAAAAGACGCTTTTTATTGTAAAAATAGTTTATGCATCACCACATTTTGAGAGCTATAATTTTTCCTTATTTTGACCCACCGAGTCATGTGAGGTCATATTTTTTGCGGGACGAGTTGACGTTTTTATTGGTACCATTTTCGGGCACGTGACATTTTTTGGTCGCTTTTTACTCCGATTTTTGGGACGCAGTATGAATAAAAACCAGCTTTTCAGGAATTTCTTTTGGGGGGGGGCGTTTACACCGTTCCGCGTGCGGTAAAATTGATAAGGCGCTTTTATTCTTCGGGTCAGTATGATTACAGCGATACCTCTTTTATGTCTTTTTTTATGTTTTGGCGGTTTTATGCTATGAAAATTTTTTTTTATAAAAGATAATTATTTTTGCATCGCTTTATTCTGCGAGCTATAACTTTTTTATTTTTTCTCTGATGATGCTGTGTGGTGGCTCGTTTGTTGCGGGACAAGATGTCGTTTTCAGCGGTACCATGGATATTTATATGCGTCTTTTTGATCGCGCGTTATTGCACTTTTTGTTCGTCGGTATCATGAGTATTAATGGACCTGACAAATGCCGGATTATCAGATGTTGTCAGTATTAATCGTGGTGACAGGTGCCGGATTATCAGATGTTGTCAGTATTAATCGTGCCTACACGTGCCGGATTATCAGATGTTGTCAGTATTAATCGTGCTGACACGTGCCGGATTATCAGATATCATGAGTATTAATGGACCTGACAAATGCCAGATTATCAGATGTTATCGGTATTAATGGTGCTTACAGATGCTGGATTATCAGATGTTATCAGTATTAATGGTGTTGACAGGTGCCGGATTATCAGACTTCATCAGTATTAATGGTGCTGACACGTGCCGGATCATCAGATGTTGTCAGTATTTATCGTGCCGGATTATCAGATGTTGTCAGTACTAATCGTGCTGACACATGCCGGATTATCAGATGTTGTCAGTACTAATCGTGCTGACACGTGCCGGATTATCAGATGTTGTCAGTATTAATCGTGCTGACACGTGCCGGAATAACAGATATCATGAGTATTAATGAGCCTGACAAATGCCAGATTATCAGATGTTATCGGTATTAATGGTGCTTACAGGTGCTGGATTATCAGATGTTATCAGTATTAATGGTGTTGACAGGTGCCGGATTATCAGACTTCATCAGTATTAATGGTGCTGACACGTGCCGGATTATCAGATGTTGTCAGTATTAATCGTGCTGACAGGTGCCGGATTATCAGATATCATGAGTATTAATGGACCTGACAAATGCCGGATTATCAGATATTATCGGTATTAATGGTGCTTACAGATGCTGGATTATCAGATGTTATCAGTATTAATGGTGTTGACAGGTGCCGGATTATCAGACTTCATCAGTATTAACCCCTTAACCCCCAAGGGTGGTTGGCACGTTAATGACCGGGCCAATTTTGACAATTCTTACCACTGTCCCTTTAAGAGGTCATAACTCTGGAACGCTTCCATGTATCCCGCCGGTGATTCTGACATTGCTTTTTTCTCACGACATAGTGTACTTCGTAGGGATATACTATTGAAGAGAAATAGCGCAATAGTGCATTATCCAGTGTAGGTATATCAATTTAAAAATAATACACTCACCAGATGGAGCTTGTAATAAGCATGGAGGATTCGCTGCTGCAGAAACCACAGATCCACGAGGGACCAACGTAGAAGATGCAGGAGAGGAGAAAAAGTGGTCAGACAATCCACGCTGCAAATCACTTTGAACCCCCAAAGGGCTTCACAGAAGTTTATAACGTGCAGCCATCCAATTAAAGACATCATATTTTTTCCACAAAAATGATCTTTTCACCCCCAATTTTTATTTTCCCAAGAGTAACAGGACCCCAAAAGTTATTGTGCAATTCATCCTGAGTACGCTGATACCCCATATATGGGGGTAAACCACTATTTGGGCACATGGCAGAGCTCGGAAGGGAAGCAGCGCCATTTAACTTTTTTGGCTGGAATTGAGATCGGACGCCATGTCGCGTTTGGAAAGCCCCTGAAGTGCCAAAACAGTGGAAACCCCCCAATTCTAACTCCCACCCTAACCCTAGCCCTGACCCTAGCTCTGACCCTAGCCCTAATGGGAAAATGGAAATAAATACATTTTTTTTTTATTTTATTATTTTTGCCTAACTAAGGGGGTGATAAAGGGGGGGTTTGATTTACTATTTATGGCGGGTTTTAATTTTTGGCAGCTGTCATACGCTAAAAGACGCTTTTTATTGTAAAAATAGTTTATGCATCACCACATTTTGAGAGCTATAATTTTTCCTTATTTTGACCCACCGAGTCATGTGAGGTCATATTTTTTGCGGGACGAGTTGACGTTTTTATTGTTACCATTTTCGGGCACGTGACATTTTTTGGTCGCTTTTTACTCCGATTTTTGGGACGCAGTATGAACAAAAACCAGCTTTTCAGGAATTTCTTTTGGGGGGGGGCGTTTACACCGTTCCGCGTGCGGTAAAATTGATAAGGCGCTTTTATTCTTCGGGTCAGTATGATTACAGCGATACCTCTTTTATGTCTTTTTTTATGTTTTGGCGGTTTTATGCTATGAAAATTTTTTTTTATAAAACATAATTATTTTTGCATCGCTTTATTCTGCGAGCTATATCTTTTTTATTTTTTCTCTGATGATGCTGTGTGGTGGCTCGTTTGTTGCGGGACAAGATGTCGTTTTCAGCGGTACCATGGATATTTATATGCGTCTTTTTGATCGCGCGTTATTGCACTTTTTGTTCGTCGGTATGATAATAAATCATTAATTTTTACGTCGTTTTTTATTTTTTAAGGGGAACGCTAAAGGGGTTAACTAATGGGACAGTTTTATAGGGTGGGTCATTACGGACGCGGCGATAACAAATAGGTGTACTTTTATTGTTTTTCTGTTTCTTTATTTTCAAAAAATGAATTTATTAGGGAATAATTTTTTTTCTTATTTATTTAACGATTTTATTAAAATTATTTTTACACTTTTTGTTTTTTACTTTATTATAATGTCCCATGGGGGACATCACTGTCCTGTGACAGATCGCTGATCTGTCACATCACAGATCGCTGTGACAGATCAGCGATCTGTCACAGGCACTGCTGCAGGCTTCCTCATGCCTGCGCTCTGCGGGCAGTGAGGAAGCCAGCTCCCTGCAGGCCCCCGAAGGTCCCCGTCGCCATATTGGATCCGGGGACCTGCAGGAAAGGCGACCCCCGCAGCGGCGCTGCACATCGCGCTGCTGTGGGGGTCGCAGGGAAGCACGGAGGGAGCCCCCTCCCTGCCGATGCTTCCTTTAACCCCCGATACACCGCGATCATGTTTGATCGCGGTGTGCCAGGGGTTAACGTGTCGGGGGCGGTCACACATTGTGCCGGGTGTCAGCTGTGATAATCAGCTGACACCCGGCCGCGATCAGCTGCGCTCCCCCCGTGAGCGCAGCTGATCGCATTAGACGTACTATTCCGTCCTTGGGACTTAGGTCCCAGGTCACATGGACGGAATAGTACGTCTAATGTAGGAAAGGGGTTGATGGACCTGACAGATACCGGATTATCAGATATTATCAGTATTAACATTAGTTTTTTTCATGTTTCACATAGAAGCTTATAGGGAAAAAAACACCAAAATTCGCACAGTTCAGCAGCGTCTTCAGCCTCCCAGCGATCGCAGATCGCATGAAATCACATCCACTTTTCTTGCACATATAGGCCGTAGCGTAAATGCTGTGTCTTCCGCTGATTTTTTTGGGGGGGCAGAAATTCTGCTACGTTTAACTGTGTGAATAAATGCTGGGCAGGGTGCAATAGTTGACTGCTTTGTCTCCCATCCTTATAGGACCCCTAGCATGGTCCGCTGAGCTTTGAATGATCTTTTAATAGGCTTGGATTCTGATAAATAGTTGTTGCAATAATCGCTGGAACCAAGTCCTAGTGGCAGGGCTACAACCCACCTCCCCATAAAATATAATGTACCCCCCATAAGAATATAATACAACCCACCTCCCCATAGAATATAATGTACCCCCCATAGAATATAGTACAGCCCACCTCCCCATAGAATATAATGTACCCCCCCATAGAATATAATACAACCCACCTCCCCATAGAATATAATGTACCCCCCATAGAATATAGTACAGCCCACCTCCCCATAGAATATAATGTACCCCCCCATAGAATATAATACAACCCACCTCCCCATAGAATATAATGTACCCCCCATAGAATATAATACAACCCACCTCCCCATAGAATATAATGTACCCCCCATAGAATATAGTACAGCCCACCTCCCCATAGAATATAATGTACCCCCAATAGAATATAGTACAGCCCACCTCCCCATAGAATATAATGTAGCACCCCATAGAAAATAATGTACCCCCCATAGAATATAGTACAGCCCACCTCCCCATAGAATATAATGTAGCACCCCATAGAATATAGTACAGCCCACCTCCCCATAGAATATAATGTAGCACCCCATAGAATATAGTACAGCCCACCTCCCCATAGAATATAATGTAGCACCCCATAGAAAATAATGTACCCCCCATAGAATATAGTACAGCCCACCTCCCCATACAATATAATGTAGCACCCCACAGAATATAATGTATCTCCCCCCCGGTGTGTATATGTACACGCCGGTCTCCTCATCACCACCGGTGAAGCCGCTGCTGGCACAGAGCTGACATCGTGCAGATGGCCCCGATCACATCAGACAGCGCCGCCCTTTGCTCTCCAATAGAATAGCGTCGTAGTGCGGTATGCGCGCATGCTACGACTCCGGCGACACGGTGCGCAGGAGGATTCTGACAGAAGGACACATGTCCGGTCATATTATAGATATATAGTCACGAGCGAACGGGTTGACACCCTTTAAACTGTTCCAGAAAATGAGTGCAATTTACACTTGTTTTGTTCTATACCTGTTACTTATCAAAAAGTGTGTGCAGTGCGGTGGCTGAACGCAGGCAGGCGCACGTGGAGGGAGGGACCGCCGGAATAGGCAGCTGCTGTATCAGACTATATTGCAACATGGGCAGCTGCTGTCACCGTCGCGATCCCACCAGCCTCCGAAGCCCACTGGTCTACATCCAGACACCACCGCACACATCTCTATAAGCAGACCTCAGCGCTATTTATGTCCCAGTAATGGCCAACCACTATAAATTATGGAGATTTTTTAAAATGCCACCAGAGTGATCTGCTGACAAACTGAACATCCCTGTTGTTAAAATGTCCCGCCCCTGCTGTGTATTTTGGAGAAACTAGGTGACACGTTTGTGTTTCCTGCAGCTCATTTGCATATATGGATGAGCAAGCGCTGTGATTGGCTGCTGTAGAATCCTAGTATGTTTCAGTTGGAAGAGAGGTCAAAGGCCATCGTGTCTGTCCGCCTGCTGCTCAATGCAGCAATGGCAGGATTCACTAAACCCTCTCAGACAGATGTCTGTCCAGCCTCTGGGTGAACAGTCCCACCGAAGGAGAACTCGTCACCTCCTCTGGTGGCCGCCTGTTCCACTCATTGCTCACCCTCACTGTCAAAAAGTTTTTTTCTAATGTGTATCTTTTCCCTTTCATCCCATTGCTTCTCGTGCTTCCATGTGCAAATGAGAATAAGGATGATCCCTCTACATTGGGGCAACCCTTCAGATATTGGTGTCCTCCATCTTATAGAAGGGAACGCCTTTCCGACAGAACAGGCTGACTGAACGTGACGGCCGTCGCCATGATCCCTATGGCCGGCGCATACACACTGCTATGTTGCTGATGTTGTAGCACATTACTTCAATGAAATATTAATGGTGCTGACAGGTGCCGGATTATCAGACGTTGTCAGTATTAATCGTGGTGACAGGTGCCGGATTATCAGACGTTGTAAGTATTAATCGTGCTGACACGTGCCGGATTATCAGATGTTGTCAGTATTAATCGTGCTGACACGTGCCGGATTATCAGATATCATGAGTATTAATGGACCTGAAACATGTGCCAGATTATCAGATGTTATCGGTATTAATGGTGCTTACAGATGCTGGATTATCAGATGTTATCAGTATTAATGGTGTTGACAGGTGCCGGATTATCAGACTTCATCAGTATTAATGGTGCTGACACGTGCCGGATTATCAGATGTTGTCAGTATTAATCGTGCTGACAGGTGCCGGATTATCAGATGTTGTCAGTATTAATCGTGCCGGATTATCAGATGTTGTCAGTATTAATCGTGCTGACACGTGCCGGATTATCAGATGTTGTCAGTATTAATCGTGCTGACAGGTGCCGGATTATAAGATATCATGAGTATTAATGGACCTGACAAATGTCAGATTATCAGATGTTGTCAGTATTAATCGTGGTGACAGGTGCCGGATTATCAGATGTTGTCAGTATTAATCGTGCCTACACGTGCCGGATTATCAGATGTTGTCAGTATTAAATGTGCCGACACGTGCCGGATTATCAGATGTTGTCAGTATTAATCGTGCCTACACGTGCCGGATTATCAGATGTTATCAGTATTAATGGTGTTGACAGGTGCCGGATTATCAGACTTCATCAGTATTAATGGTGCTGACACGTGCCGGATTATCAGATGTTGTCAGTATTAATCGTGCTGACACGTGCCGGATTATCAGATGTTGTCAGTATTAATCGTGCTGACAGGTGCCGGATTATCAGATATCATGAGTATTAATGGACCTGACAAATGCCTGATTATCAGATGTTATCGGTATTAATGGTGCTTACAGATGCTGGATTATCAGATGTTATCAGTATTAATGGTGTTGACAGGTGCCGGATTATCAGACTTCATCAGTATTAACCCCTTAACCCCCAAGGGTGGTTGGCACGTTAATGACCGGGCCAATTTTGACAATTCTTACCACTGTCCCTTTAAGAGGTCATAACTCTGGAACGCTTCCATGGATCCCGCCGGTGATTCTGACATTGCTTTTTTCTCACGACATAGTGTACTTCGTAGGGATATACTATTGAAGAGAAATAGCGCAATAGTGCATTATCCAGTGTAGGTATATCAATTTAAAAATAATACACTCACCAGATGGAGCTTGTAATAAGCATGGAGGATTCGCTGCTGCAGAAACCACAGATCCACGAGGGACCAACGTAGAAGATGCAGGAGAGGAGAAAAAGTGGTCAGACAATCCGTGCTGCAAATCACTTTGAACCCCCAAAGGGCTTCACAGAAGTTTATAACGTGCAGCCATCCAATTAAAGACATCATATTTTTTCCACAAAAATGATCTTTTCACCCCCAATTTTTATTTTCCCAAGAGTAACAGGACCCCAAAAGTTATTGTGCAATTCATCCTGAGTACGCTGATACCCCATACATGGGGGTAAACCACTATTTGGGCACATGGCAGAGCTCGGAAGGGAAGCAGCGCCATTTAACTTTTTTGGCTGGAATTGAGAGCGGACGCCATGTCGCGTTTGGAAAGCCCCTGAAGTGCCAAAACAGTGGAAACCCCCCAATTCTAACTCCCACCCTAACCCTAGCCCTGACCCTAGCTCTGACCCTAGCCCTAATGGGAAAATGGAAATAAATACATTTTTTTTTTATTTTATTATTTTTGCCTAACTAAGGGGGTGATAAAGGGGGGGTTTGATTTACTATTTATGGCGGGTTTTAATTTTTGGCAGCTGTCATACGCTAAAAGACGCTTTTTATTGTAAAAATAGTTTATGCATCACCACATTTTGAGAGCTATAATTTTTCCTTATTTTGACCCACCGAGTCATGTGAGGTCATATTTTTTGCGGGACGAGTTGACGTTTTTATTGGTACCATTTTCGGGCACGTGACATTTTTTGGTCGCTTTTTACTCCGATTTTTGGGACGCAGTATGAACAAAAACCAGCTTTTCAGGAATTTCTTTTGGGGGGGGGTGCGTTTACACCGTTCCGCGTGCGGTAAAATTGATAAGGCGCTTTTATTCTTCGGGTCAGTATGATTACAGCGATACCTCTTTTATGTCTTTTTTTATGTTTTGGCGGTTTTATGCTATGAAAATTTTTTTTTTATAAAAAATAATTATTTTTGCATCGCTTTATTCTGCGAGCTATAACTTTTTTATTTTTTCTCTGATGATGCTGTGTGGTGGCTCGTTTGTTGCGGGACAAGATGTCGTTTTCAGCGGTACCATGGATATTTATATGCGTCTTTTTGATCGCGCGTTATTGCACTTTTTGTTCGGTATGATAATAAATCATTAATTTTTGCGTCGTTTTTTATTTTTTAAGGGGAACGCTAAAGGGGTTAACTAATGGGACAGTTTTATAGGGTGGGTCATTACGGACGCGGCGATAACAAATAGGTGTACTTTTATTGTTTTTCTGTTTCTTTATTTTCAAAAAATGAATTTATTAGGGAATAATTTTTTTTCTTATTTATTTAACGATTTTATTAAAATTATTTTTACACTTTTTGTTTTTTACTTTATTATAATGTCCCATGGGGGACATCACTGTCCTGTGACAGATCGCTGATCTGTCACATCACAGATCGCTGTGACAGATCAGCGATCTGTCACAGGCACTGCTGCAGGCTTCCTCATGCCTGCGCTCTGCGGGCAGTGAGGAAGCCAGCTCCCTGCAGGCCCCCGAAGGTCCCCGTCGCCATATTGGATCCGGGAACCTGCAGGAAAGGCGACCCCCGCAGCGGCGCTGCACATCGCGCTGCTGTGGGGGTCGCAGGGAAGCACGGAGGGAGCCCCCTCCCTGCCGATGCTTCCTTTAACCCCCGGTACACCGCGATCATGTTTGATCGCGGTGTCCCAGGGGTTAACGTGTCGGGGGCGGTCACACATTGTGCCGGGTGTCAGCTGTGATAATCAGCTGACACCCGGCCGCGATCAGCTGCGCTCCCCCCGTGAGCGCAGCTGATCGCATTAGACGTACTATTCCGTCCTTGGGACTTAGGTCCCAGGTCACATGGACGGAATAGTACGTCTAATGTAGGAAAGGGGTTGATGGACCTGACAGATACCGGATTATCAGATATTATCAGTATTAACATTAGTTTTTTTCATGTTTCACATAGAAGCTTATAGGGAAAAAAACACCAAAATTCGCACAGTTCAGCAGCGTCTTCAGCCTCCCAGCGATCGCAGATCGCATGAAATCACATCCACTTTTCTTGCACATATAGGCCGTAGCGTAAATGCTGTGTCTTCCGCTGATTTTTTTGGGGGGGCAGAAATTCTGCTACGTTTAACTGTGTGAATAAATGCTGGGCAGGGTGCAATAGTTGACTGCTTTGTCTCCCATCCTTATAGGACCCCTAGCATGGTCCGCTGAGCTTTGAATGATCTTTTAATAGGCTTGGATTCTGATAAATAGTTGTTGCAATAATCGCTGGAACCAAGTCCTAGTGGCAGGGCTACAACCCACCTCCCCATAAAATATAATGTACCCCCCATAAGAATATAATACAACCCACCTCCCCATAGAATATAATGTACCCCCCATAGAATATAGTACAGCCCACCTCCCCATAGAATATAATGTACCCCCCCATAGAATATAATACAACCCACCTCCCCATAGAATATAATGTACCCCCCATAGAATATAGTACAGCCCACCTCCCCATAGAATATAATGTACCCCCCCATAGAATATAATACAACCCACCTCCCCATAGAATATAATGTACCCCCCATAGAATATAATACAACCCACCTCCCCATAGAATATAATGTACCCCCCATAGAATATAGTACAGCCCACCTCCCCATAGAATATAATGTACCCCCCATAGAATATAGTACAGCCCACCTCCCCATAGAATATAATGTAGCACCCCATAGAAAATAATGTACCCCCCATAGAATATAGTACAGCCCACCTCCCCATAGAATATAATGTAGCACCCCATAGAATATAGTACAGCCCACCTCCCCATAGAATATAATGTAGCACCCCATAGAATATAGTACAGCCCACCTCCCCATAGAATATAATGTAGCACCCCATAGAATATAGTACAGCCCACCTCCCCATAGAATATAATGTAGCACCCCATAGAAAATAATGTACCCCCCATAGAATATAGTACAGCCCACCTCCCCATACAATATAATGTAGCACCCCACAGAATATAATGTATCTCCCCCCCGGTGTGTATATGTACACGCCGGTCTCCTCATCACCACCGGTGAAGCCGCTGCTGGCACAGAGCTGACATCGTGCAGATGGCCCCGATCACATCAGACAGCGCCGCCCTTTGCTCTCCAATAGAATAGCGTCGTAGTGCGGTATGCGCGCATGCTACGACTCCGGCGAAACGGTCCGCAGGAGGATTCTGACAGAAGGACACATGTCCGGTCATATTATAGATATATAGTCACGAGCGAACGGGTTGACACCCTTTAAACTGTTCCAGAAAATGAGTGCAATTTACACTTGTTTTGTTCTATACCTGTTACTTATCAAAAAGTGTGTGCAGTGTGGTGGCTGGGCGCAGGCAGGCGCACGTGGAGGGAGGGACCGCCGGAATGGGCAGCTGCTGTCACCGTTGCGATCCCACCAGCCTCCGAAGCCCACTGGTCTACATCCAGACACCACCGCACACATCTCTATAAGCAGACCTCAGCGCTATTTATGTCCCAGTAATGGCCAACCACTATAAATTATGGAGATTTTTTAAAATGCCACCAGAGTGATCTGCTGACAAACTGAACATCCCTGTTGTCAAAATGTCCCGCCCCTGCTGTGTATTTTGGAGAAACTAGGTGACACGTTTGTGTTTCCTGCAGCTCATTTGCATATATGGATGAGCAAGCGCTGTGATTGGCTGCTGTAGAATCCTAGTATGTTTCAGTTGGAAGAGAGGTCAAAGGCCATCGTGTCTGTCCGCCTGCTGCTCAATGCAGCAATGGCAGGATTCACTAAACCCTCTCAGACAGATGTCTGTCCAGCCTCTGGGTGAACAGTCCCACCGAAGGAGAACTCGTCACCTCCTCTGGTGGTCGCCTGTTCCACTCATTGCTCACCCTCACTGTCAAAAAGTTTTTTTCTAATGTGTATCTTTTCCCTTTCATCCCATTGCTTCTCGTGCTTCCATGTGCAAATGAGAATAAGGATGATCCCTCTACATTGGGGCAACCCTTCAGATATTGGTGTCCTCCATCTTATAGAAGGGAACGCCTTTCCGACAGAACAGGCTGACTGAACGTGACGGCCGTCGCCATGATCCCTATGGCCGGCGCATACACACTGCTATGTTGCTGATGTTGTAGCACATTACTTCAATGAAATATTAATGGTGCTGACAGGTGCCGGATTATCAGACGTTGTCAGTATTAATCGTGGTGACAGGTGCCGGATTATCAGATGTTGTAAGTATTAATCGTGCTGACACGTGCCGGATTATCAGATGTTGCCAGTATTAATCGTGCTGACACGTGCCGGATTATCAGATATCATGAGTATTAATGGACCTGACAAATGCCGGATTATCAGATGTTATCGGTATTAATGGTGCTTACAGATGCTGGATTATCAGATGTTATCAGTATTAATGGTGTTGACAGGTGCCGGATTATCAGACTTCATCTGTATTAACCCCTTAACCCCCAAGGGTGGTTGGCACGTTAATGACCGGGCCAATTTTGACAATTCTTACCACTGTCCCTTTAAGAGGTCATAACTCTGGAACGCTTCCATGGATTCCGCCGGTGATTCTGACATTGCTTTTTTCTCACGACATAGTGTACTTCGTAGGGATATACTATTGAAGAGAAATAGCGCAATAGTGCATTATCCAGTGTAGGTATATCAATTTAAAAATAATACACTCACCAGATGGAGCTTGTAATAAGCATGGAGGATTCGCTGCTGCAGAAACCACAGATCCACGAGGGACCAACGTAGAAGATGCAGGAGAGGAGAAAAAGTGGTCAGACAATCCGCGCTGCAAATCACTTTGAACCCCCAAAGGGCTTCACAGAAGTTTATAACGTGCAGCCATCCAATTAAAGACATCATATTTTTTCCACAAAAATGATCTTTTCACCCCCAATTTTTAATTTCCCAAGAGTAACAGGACCCCAAAAGTTATTGTGCAATTCATCCTGAGTACGCTGATACCCCATATATGGGGGTAAACCACTATTTGGGCACATGGCAGAGCTCGGAAGGGAAGCAGCGCCATTTAACTTTTTTGGCTGGAATTGAGATCGGACGTCATGTCGCGTTTGGAAAGCCCCTGAAGTGCCAAAATAGTGGAAAACCCCCAATTCTAACTCCCACCCTAACCCTAGCCCTGACCCTAGCTCTGACCCTAGCCCTAATGGGAAAATGGAAATAAATACATTTTTTTTTTTTTTTTTATTATTTTTGCCTAACTAAGGGGGTGATAAAGGGGGGGTTTGATTTACTATTTATGGCGGGTTTTAATTTTTGGCAGCTGTCATACGCTAAAAGACGCTTTTTATTGTAAAAATAGTTTATGCATCACCACATTTTGAGAGCTATAATTTTTCCTTATTTTGACCCACCGAGTCATGTGAGGTCATATTTTTTGCGGGACGAGTTGACGTTTTTATTGGTACCATTTTCGGGCACGTGACATTTTTTGGTCGCTTTTTACTCCGATTTTTGGGACGCAGTATGAACAAAAACCAGCTTTTCAGGAATTTCTTTTGGGGGGGGTGCGTTTACACCGTTCCGCGTGCGGTAAAATTGATAAGGCGCTTTTATTCTTCGGGTCAGTATGATTACAGCGATACCTCTTTTATGTCTTTTTTTATGTTTTGGCGGTTTTATGCTATGAAAATTTTTTTTTATAAAAAATAATTATTTTTGCATCGCTTTATTCTGCAAGCTATAACTTTTTCATTTTTTCTCTGATGATGCTGTGTGGTGGCTCGTTTGTTGCGGGACAAGATGTCGTTTTCAGCGGTACCATGGATATTTATATGCGTCTTTTTGATCGCGCGTTATTGCACTTTTTGTTCGTCGGTATGATAATAAATCATTAATTTTTGCGTCGTTTTTTATTTTTTAAGGGGAACGCTAAAGGGGTTAACTAATGGGACAGTTTTATAGGGTGGGTCATTACGGACGCGGCGATAACAAATAGGTGTACTTTTATTGTTTTTCTGTTTCTTTATTTTCAAAAAATGAATTTATTAGGGAATAATTTTTTTTCTTATTTATTTAACGATTTTATTAAAATTATTTTTACACTTTTTGTTTTTTACTTTATTATAATGTCCCATGGGGGACATCACTGTCCTGTGACAGATCGCTGATCTGTCACATCACAGATCGCTGTGACAGATCAGCGATCTGTCACAGGCACTGCTGCAGGCTTCCTCATGCCTGCGCTCTGCGGGCAGAGAGGAAGCCAGCTCCCTGCAGGCCCCCGATGGTCCCCGTCGCCATATTGGATCCGGGGACCTGCAGGAAAGGCGACCCCCGCAGCGGCGCTGCACATCGCGCTGCTGTGGGGGTCGCAGGCAGCGTCGGACTGGCCCACCGGGGAACCGGAGGATTCTCCGGTGGGCCCTGGCATCTGGTGGGCCCTGGCACCTGCAGGCATACAGGGCCAGCAGTTGCCTAGGGCCCCCGCTGCTCCAGGGGCCCCCAGCCAGTGGTGTGTCGCACACCATGCAGCTGCTATGGGGGGCCCTGCCAGCGGAACAGCCTGTCCCCGCTGCTAAAGAGAAATGAATATTCACTGCGAAGCAGTGAATATCATTTCAGGTCTCCACCCCCAGAGGCCCCGCCCCCAGCCCAGTAAGCCGCTCTGCATCTGTAAATCAGGGCCGGCGCCGCCCTCAGTCCTCTCTGCTCCTGGCTCACAGCCAGTGCGCGATGACGTCACTACATCGCGCACCCGCTGTGTGTCTGGCAGAGGGGGCAGCTCCTGACACTGAAGCCGGGATCAGCGTGGGAGCGAGGAGGAGAGGTGAGTATTGTTTTTTTTTTTTTTTTATATCTCTCGCTCTCTCTATCTGTCTCTCTCTATCTATCTATCTCTATTTCTCAATATATCTCTCTCTCTATCTCTCTTATATCTATCTATCTTTCTATCTCTATCTATTATCTATATCTATCTCTATCTATATCTATCTCTATCGCTCTATCTTTATATCTATCTTTCTATCTCTACATCTATCTCTATATCTATCTATCTCTATATCTTTCTATATCTATCTATTATGTCTATCTATCTATCTCTATATCTATCTATCTTACTCTATCTATCTCTATATCTATTATCTCTATATTTATTTATCTAGCTACCATCTATATCTATCTATCTTTATCTATATATATCTCTATCTAATATCTATATCTATCTATCTATCTCTATACCTATCTATCTATTTATCCGTTATCTATCTCTATATCTTTTCTCTGTATCTATCTATCTCTATATCTATATCTCTCGCTATCTATCGCTCTATCTCTATATCTATCTTTATATCTATATCTATATATCTATCTATCTCTATATCTATCTCTATTTCTCTCTATATCTATCTCTATATCTCTATAGCTATCTATCTATATATCTCTATCTCTATATCTATCTCTCTATCTATCTTTCTATCTCTATATCTATATATCTATCTATCTTTATCTATTTATCTCTATATCTTTTCTCTGTATCTATCTCTCTATATCTATATCTATCTATCTTTATATATATCTATTATCTCTATATCTATATCTATTTCTCTCTATATCTCTCTCTATATCTATCTATCTATTTATCTCTATCTCTATATCGATCTCTCTGTATATCTATCTATTTTTCTATCTCTATATCTATCTATCTTTCTCTATCTATTTATCTCTATCTATTATCTATATCTATCTATCGCTCTATCTCTATATCTATCTTTCTATCTCTACATCTATCTCTATATCTATCTTTCTATCTATATCTATCTATATCTATCTATTATGTCTATCTAGCTATCTCTATTATCTATATCTACCTATCTCTATATCTTTCTATCTTACTCTATCTCTATATCTATCTGTTATCTCTATATTTATTATCTATCTTTATCTATCTATCTCTATCTATATCTATCTCTATCTAGATACAGGAAAGATGTATATCTTTGTACCGTGTTAGTCAGTAAATAGAAAAATATTCAGGATTGAGAGTCCTCAGTAGTTGATACCTTTTATCTCTATCTATTTATCGATCTCTGTATCTATCTCTCTCTATATCTATCTCTCTCTCTATCTACCGCTCTCTCTATCTCTATTTATCTTTATATCTATATCTATCTATCTCTATATCTATTATCTCTATATCTATCTACCTATCTATCTCTATATCTATCTATCTATCTATCTATATATATATATATATATATATCTGTTTCTCTCTATATCTATCTCTATATCGCTCTCTCTATAGCTATCTATATATTATCTCTATATCTATCTATCTATATATTATCTCTATATCTATCTCTATATCTATCTATCTCTATATCTGTTATCTCTATATCCATATCTATCTCTAGATCTATCTTTCTATCTAACACTATATCTCTATATCTATCTCTATATCTCATTATCTATCAATCTCTATCTCTCTCTTTATCTATCTATCCATCTATCTCTATATCTATCCATCTATCTCTATATCTATCCATCTATCTCTATATCTATCCATCTATCTCTATATCTATCTATCTATCTATCTATTATCTCTATTATCTATATCTATCTATCCATCTATCTAGCTATCTCTATCTATCTCTATATCTCTCTATATCTGTCTTTCTAACTCTATATCTATCTATCTCTATACATATCTCTATATCTAGCTATTATCTCTATATCTATCGCTATATCTATCTTTCTATATCTATCTGTCTCTATATCTATCTATCTATCTCTATATCTATTATCTCTATATCTATCTATCTCTATATATCTCTATATCTATTTTTATTTATATCCATCTATCTATATATATTTATCTCTATATCTATCTATATATGTCTATATTATTATTATTATTATTATTATTATTATTATTATTATTATTATTATTATATCTGTATATCAATATCTATTATCTATCTCTATCTATTATCTTTCTCTATCTATATATATATATATCTATCTCTATATCTTTCTATCTATAGCTATCTATCTCTATATCTATCTATCTATCTATCTATCCATTATCTATTTTCTATCTATCTCTATATCTATCTACCTATCGATCTATCTATATTTCTTTATATATCTATCTTTATATCTATCTCTATGAATCTTTCTATCTATATCTATCCATTATCTACTTTCTATCCATTATCTACTATCTATCTCTATATCTATCTATTTCTACATCTATCTTTCTATCTATTTCTAACTCTATATCTATATATCTATATAGCATTATACCCTATGAGGGGGTGCATTATTCCCTATGAGGGGGCAGCATTATACCCTATGAGGAGGCAGCATTATACCCTATGAGGAGGCAGCATTATACCCTATGAGGAGGGCAGCATTATTCCCTATGAGGGGACGCATTATACCCTATGAGGGGGGGCAGTATTATACCCTATGAGGGGGGGCAGTATTATACCCTATGAGGGGGCAGCATTATTCCCTATGAGGGGATGCATTATTCCCTATGAGGGGGGCAGTATTATACTCTATGAGGAGGCAGCATTATACCCTATGAGGGGGTGCATTATTCCCTATGAGGGGGGCAGTATTATACCCTATGAGGGGGGCAGTATTATACCCTATGAGGGGGCAGCATTATTCCCTATGAGGGGGTGCATTATTCCCTATGAGGGGGGCAGTATTATACCCTATGAGGGGGGCAGTATTATACCCTATGAGGGGGGCAGTATTATACCCTATGAGGGGGGCAGTATTATACCCTATGAGGGGGTGCATTATACCCTATGAGGGGGTGCATTATACCCTATGAGGGGGTGCATTATTCCGTATGAGGGGGGCAGTATTATACCCTATGAGGGGGGCAGTATTATATTCTATGAGATGGCTGCATTATATTCTATGAGATGGCTGCATTATACTATGTGAGGGGGCTGCTTTATATTCTATGAGGGGGCTACCCCAACTCCTGCTACATAATTAAGACATGTACAACCTTATATTATACCCGGATATTAGCGTGTTTTACCGCATAATTGGTGGTCTGGTATTTAACTCTATGCAGCTACATAGTGGGCCCTAAGAATGATTTTCTCTGTTGGGCCCAAGGTGTTCCAGTCCGACGCTGGTCGCAGGGAAGCACGGAGGGAGCCCCCTCCCTGCCGATGCTTCCTTTAACCCCCGGTACACCGCGATCATGTTTGATCGCGGTGTCCCAGGGGTTAACGTGTCGGGGGCGGTCACACATTGTGCCGGGTGTCAGCTGTGATAATCAGCTGACACCCGGCCGCGATCAGCTGCGCTCCCCCCGTGAGCGCAGCTGATCGCATTAGACGTACTATTCCGTCCTTGGGACTTAGGTCCCAGGTCACATGGACGGAATAGTACGTCTAATGTAGGAAAGGGGTTGATGGACCTGACAGATATCCCGGATTATCAGATATTATCAGTATTAACATTAGTTTTTTTCATGTTTCACATAGAAGCTTATAGGGAAAAAAACACCAAAATTCGCACAGTTCAGCAGCGTCTTCAGCCTCCCAGCGATCGCAGATCGCATGAAATCACATCCACTTTTCTTGCACATATAGGCCGTAGCGTAAATGCTGTGTCTTCCGCTGATTTTTTTTGGGGGGCAGAAATTCTGCTACGTTTAACTGTGTGAATAAATGCTGGGCAGGGTGCAATAGTTGACTGCTTTGTCTCCCATCCTTATAGGACCCCTAGCATGGTCCGCTGAGCTTTGAATGATCTTTTAATAGGCTTGGATTCTGATAAATAGTTGTTGCAATAATCGCTGGAACCAAGTCCTAGTGGCAGGGCTACAACCCACCTCCCCATAAAATAGAATGTACCCCCCATAAGAATATAATACAACCCACCTCCCCATAGAATATAATGTACCCCCCATAGAATACAGTACAGCCCACCTCCCCATAGAATATAATGTACCCCCCCATAGAATATAATACAACCCACCTCCCCATAGAATATAATGTACCCCCCATAGAATATAGTACAGCCCACCTCCCCATAGAATATAATGTACCCCCCCATAGAATATAATACAACCCACCTCCCCATAGAATATAATGTACCCCCCATAGAATATAATACAACCCACCTCCCCATAGAATATAATGTACCCCCCATAGAATATAGTACAGCCCACCTCCCCATAGAATATAATGTACCCCCCATAGAATATAGTACAGCCCACCTCCCCATAGAATATAATGTAGCACCCCATAGAAAATAATGTACCCCCCATAGAATATAGTACAGCCCACCTCCCCATAGAATATAATGTAGCACCCCATAGAATATAGTACAGCCCACCTCCCCATAGAATATAATGTAGCACCCCATAGAATATAGTACAGCCCACCTCCCCATAGAATATAATGTACCCCCCATAGAATATAGTACAGCCCACCTCCCCATAGAATATAATGTAGCACCCCACAGAATATAATGTATCTTCCCCCCGGTGTGTATATGTACACGCCGGTCTCCTCATCACCACCGGTGAAGCCGCTGCTGGCACAGAGCTGACATCGTGCAGATGGCCCCGATCACATCAGACAGCGCCGCCCTTTGCTCTCCAATAGAATAGCGTCGTAGTGCGGTATGCGCGCATGCTGCGACTCCGGCGACACGGTCCGCAGGAGGATTCTGACAGAAGGACACATGTCCGGTCATATTATAGATATATAGTCACGAGCGAACGGGTTGACACCCTTTAAACTGTTCCAGAAAATGAGTGCAATTTACACTTGTTTTGTTCTATACCTGTTACTTATCAAAAAGTGTGTGCAGTGCGGTGGCTGGGCGCAGGCAGGCGCACATGGAGGGAGGGACCGCCGGAATAGGCAGCTGCTGTCACCGTCGCGATCCCACCAGCCTCCGAAGCCCACTGGTCTACATCCAGACACCACCGCACACATCTCTATAAGCAGACCTCAGCGCTATTTATGTCCCAGTAATGGCCAACCACTATAAATTATGGAGATTTTTTAAAATGCCACCAGAGTGATCTTCTGACAAACTGAACATCCCTGTTGTCAAAATGTCCCGCCCCTGCTGTGTATTCTGGAGAAACTAGGTGACACGTTTGTGTTTCCTGCAGCTCATTTGCATATATGGATGAGCAAGCGCTGTGATTGGCTGCTGTAGAATCATAGTATGTTTCAGTTGGAAGAGAGGTCAAAGGCCATCGTGTCTGTCCGCCTGCTGCTCAATGCAGCAATGGCAGGATTCACTAAACCCTCTCAGATGTCTGTCCAGCCTCTGGGTGAACAGTCCCACCGAAGGAGAACTCGTCACCTCCTCTGGTGGCCGCCTGTTCCACTCATTGCTCACCCTCACTGTCAAAAAGTTTTTTTCTAATGTGTATCTTTTCCCTTTCATCCCATTGCTTCTCGTGCTTCCATGTGCAAATGAGAATAAGTATGATCCCTCTACATTGGGGCAACCCTTCAGATATTGGTGTCCTCCATCTTATAGAAGGGAACGCCTTTCCGACAGAACAGGCTGACTGAACGTGACGGCCGTCGCCATGATCCCTATGGCCGGCGCATACACACTGCTATGTTGCTGATGTTGTAGCACATTACTTCAATGAAATATTAATGGTGCTGACACGTGCCGGATTATCAGACGTTGTCAGTATTAATCGTGGTGACAGGTGCCGGATTATCAGATGTTGTAAGTATTAATCGTGCTGACACGTGCCGGATTATCAGATGTTGTCAGTATTAATCGTGCTGACACGTGCCGGATTATCAGATATCATGAGTATTAATGGACCTGAAACATGTGCCAGATTATCAGATGTTATCGGTATTAATGGTGCTTACAGATGCTGGATTATCAGATGTTATCAGTATTAATGGTGTTGACAGGTGCCGGATTATCAGACTTCATCAGTATTAATGGTGCTGACACGTGCCGGATTATCAGATGTCAGTATTAATCGTGCTGACAGGTGCCGGATTATCAGATGTTGTCAGTATTAATCGTGCCGGATTATCAGATGTTGTCAGTATTAATCGTGCTGACACGTGCCGGATTATCAGATGTCAGTATTAATCGTGCTGACAGGTGCCGGATTATCAGATATCATGAGTATTAATGGACCTGACAAATGCCGGATTATCAGATGTTGTCAGTATTAATCGTGGTGACAGGTGCCGGATTATCAGATGTTGTCAGTATTAATTGTGCCTACACGTGCCGGATTATCAGATGTTGTCAGTATTAATCGTGCTGACACGTGCCGGATTATCAGATATCATGAGTATTAATGGACCTGACAAATGCCAGATTATCAGATGTTATCGGTATTAATGGTGCATACAGATGCTGGATTATCAGATGTTATCAGTATTAATGGTGTTGACAGGTGCCGGATTATCAGACTTCATCAGTATTAATGGTGCTGACACGTGCCGGATTATCAGATGTTGTCAGTATTAATCGTGCTGACAGGTGCGGGATTATCAGATGTTGTCAGTATTAATCGTGCCGGATTATCAGATGTTGTCAGTACTAATCGTGCTGACACGTGCCGGATTATCAGATGTTGTCAGTACTAATCGTTCTGACACGTGCAGGATTATCAGATGTTGTCAGTATTAATCGTGCTGACACGTGCCGGATTATCAGATGTTGTCAGTATTAATCGTGCTGACACGTGCCGGAATAACAGATATCATGAGTATTAATGAGCCTGACAAATGCCAGATTATCAGATGTTATCGGTATTAATGGTGCTTACAGATGCTGGATTATCAGATGTTATCAGTATTAATGGTGTTGACAGGTGCCGGATTATCAGACTTCATCAGTATTAATGGTGCTGACACGTGCCGGATTATCAGATGTTGTCAGTATTAATCGTGCTGACAGGTGCCGGATTATCAGATGTTGTCAGTATTAATCGTGCTGACAGGTGCCGGATTATCAGATATCATGAGTATTAATGGACCTGACAAATGCCGGATTATCAGATGTTATCGGTATTAATGGTGCTTACAGATGCTGGATTATCAGATGTTATCAGTATTAATGGTGTTGACAGGTGCCGGATTATCAGACTTCATCAGTATTAACCCCTTAACCCCCAAGGGTGGTTGGCACGTTAATGACCGGGCCAATTTTGACAATTCTTACCCCTGTCCCTTTAAGAGGTCATAACTCTGGAACGCTTCCATGGATCCCGCCGGTGATTCTGACATTGCTTTTTTCTCACGACATAGTGTACTTCGTAGGGATATACTATTGAAGAGAAATAGCGCAATAGTGCATTATCCAGTGTAGGTATATCAATTTAAAAATAATACACTCACCAGATGGAGCTTGTAATAAGCATGGAGGATTCGCTGCTGCAGAAACCACAGATCCACGAGGGACCAACGTAGAAGATGCAGGATAGGAGAAAAAGTGGTCAGACAATCCGCGCTGCAAATCACTTTGAACCCCCAAAGGGCTTCACAGAAGTTTATAACGTGCAGCCATCCAATTAAAGACATCATATTTTTTCCACAAAAATGATCTTTTCACCCCCAATTTTTATTTTCCCAAGAGTAACAGGACCCCAAAAGTTATTGTGCAATTCATCCTGAGTACGCTGATACCCCATATATGGGGGTAAACCACCATTTGGGCACATGGCAGAGCTCGGAAGGGAAGCAGCGCCATTTAACTTTTTTGGCTGGAATTGAGATCGGACGCCATGTCGCGTTTGGAAAGCCCCTGAAGTGCCAAAACAGTGGAAACCCCCCAATTCTAACTCCCACCCTAACCCTAGCCCTGACCCTAGCTCTGACCCTAGCCCTAATGGGAAAATGGAAATAAATACATTTTTTTTTTATTTTATTATTTTTGCCTAACTAAGGGGGTGATAAAGGGGGGGTTTGATTTACTATTTATGGCGGGTTTTAATTTTTGGCAGCTGTCATACGCTAAAAGACGCTTTTTATTGTAAAAATAGTTTATGCATCACCACATTTTGAGAGCTATAATTTTTCCTTATTTTGACCCACCAAGTCATGTGAGGTCATATTTTTTGCGGGACGAGTTGACGTTTTTATTGGTACCATTTTCGGGCACGTGACATTTTTTGGTCGCTTTTTACTCCGATTTTTGGGACGCAGTATGAACAAAAACCAGCTTTTCAGGAATTTCTTTTGGGGGGGGGGGGTGCGTTTACACCGTTCCGCGTGCGGTAAAATTGATAAGGCGCTTTTATTCTTCGGGTCAGTATGATTACAGCGATACCTCTTTTATGTCTTTTTTTATGTTTTGGCGGTTTTATGCTATGAAAATTTTTTTTTATAAAAAATAATTATTTTTGCATCGCTTTATTCTGCGAGCTATAACTTTTTTATTTTTTCTCTGATGATGCTGTGTGGTGGCTCGTTTGGTGCGGGACAAGATGTCGTTTTCAGCGGTACCATGGATATTTATATGCGTCTTTTTGATCGCGCGTTATTGCACTTTTTATTCGTCGGTATGATAATAAATCATTAATTTTTGCGTCGTTTTTTATTTTTTAAGGGGAACGCTAAAGGGGTTAACTAATGGGACAGTTTTATAGGGTGGGTCATTACGGACGCGGCGATAACAAATAGGTGTACTTTTATTGTTTTTCTGTTTCTTTATTTTCAAAAAATGAATTTATTAGGGAATAATTTTTTTTCTTATTTATTTAACGATTTTATTAAAATTATTTTTACACTTTTTGTTTTTTACTTTATTATAATGTCCCATGGGGGACATCACTGTCCTGTGACAGATCGCTGATCTGTCACATCACAGATCGCTGTGACAGATCAGCGATCTGTCACAGGCACTGCTGCAGGCTTCCTCATGCCTGCGCTCTGCGGGCAGTGAGGAAGCCAGCTCCCTGCAGGCCCCCGAAGGTCCCCGTCGCCATATTGGATCCGGGGACCTGCAGGAAAGGCGACCCCCGCAGCGGCGCTGCACATCGCGCTGCTGTTGGGGTCGCAGGGAAGCACGGAGGGAGCCCCCTCCCTGCCGATGCTTCCTTTAACCCCCGGTACACCGCGATCATGTTTGATCGCGGTGTCCCAGGGGTTAACGTGTCGGGGGCGGTCACACATTGTGCCGGGTGTCAGCTGTGATAATCAGCTGACACCCGGCCGCGATCAGCTGCGCTCCCCCCGTGAGCGCAGCTGATCGCATTAGACGTACTATTCCGTCCTTGGGACTTAGGTCCCAGGTCACATGGACGGAATAGTACGTCTAATGTAGGAAAGGGGTTGATGGACCTGACAGATACCGGATTATCAGATATTATCAGTATTAACATTAGTTTTTTTCATGTTTCACATAGAAGCTTATAGGGAAAAAAACACCAAAATTCGCACAGTTCAGCAGCGTCTTCAGCCTCCCAGCGATCGCAGATCGCATGAAATCACATCCACTTTTCTTGCACATATAGGCCGTAGCGTAAATGCTGTGTCTTCCGCTGATTTTTTTGGGGGGGCAGAAATTCTGCTACGTTTAACTGTGTGAATAAATGCTGGGCAGGGTGCAATAGTTGACTGCTTTGTCTCCCATCCTTATAGGACCCCTAGCATGGTCCGCTGAGCTTTGAATGATCTTTTAATAGGCTTGGATTCTGATAAATAGTTGTTGCAATAATCGCTGGAACCAAGTCCTAGTGGCAGGGCTACAACCCACCTCCCCATAAAATATAATGTACCCCCCATAAGAATATAATACAACCCACCTCCCCATAGAATATAATGTACCCCCCACAGAATATAGTACAGCCCACCTCCCCATAGAATATAATGTACCCCCCCATAGAATATAATACAACCCACCTCCCCATAGAATATAATGTACCCCCCATAGAATATAGTACAGCCCACCTCCCCATAGAATATAATGTACCCCCCCATAGAATATAATACAACTCACCTCCCCATAGAATATAATGTACCCCCATAGAATATAATACAACCCACCTCCCCATAGAATATAATGTACCCCCCATAGAATATAGTACAGCCCACCTCCCCATAGAATATAATGTACCCCCCATAGAATATAGTACAGCCAACCTCCCCATAGAATATAATGTAGCACCCCATAGAAAATAATGTACCCCCCATAGAATATAGTACAGCCCACCTCCCCATAGAATATAATGTAGCACCCCATAGAATATAGTACAGCCCACCTCCCCATAGAATATAATGTAGCACCCCATAGAATATAGTACAGCCCACCTCCCCATAGAATATAATGTACCCCCCATAGAATATAGTACAGCCCACCTCCCCATAGAATATAATGTAGCACCCCACAGAATATAATGTATCTCCCCCCCGGTGTGTATATGTACACGCCGGTCTCCTCATCACCACCGGTGAAGCCGCTGCTGGCACAGAGCTGACATCGTGCAGATGGCCCCGATCACATCAGACAGCGCCGCCCTTTGCTCTCCAATAGAATAGCGTCGTAGTGCGGTATGCGCGCATGCTACGACTCTGGCGACACGGTCCGCAGGAGGATTCTGAGAGAAGGACACATGTCCGGTCATATTATAGATATATAGTCACGAGCGAACGGGTTGACACCCTTTAAACTGTTCCAGAAAATGAGTGCAATTTACACTTGTTTTGTTCTATACCTGTTACTTATCAAAAAGTGTGTGCAGTGCGGTGGCTGGGCGCAGGCAGGCGCACGTGGAGGGAGGGACCGCCGGAATGGGCAGCTGCTGTCACCGTCGCGATCCCACCAGCCTCCGAAGCCCACTGGTCTACATCCAGACACCACCGCACACATCTCTATAAGCAGACCTCAGCGCTATTTATGTCCCAGTAATGGCCAACCACTATAAATTATGGAGATTTTTTAAAATGCCACCAGAGTGATCTGCTGACAAACTGAACATCCCTGTTGTCAAAATGTCCCGCCCCTGCTGTGTATTTTGGAGAAACTAGGTGACACGTTTGTGTTTCCTGCAGCTCATTTGCATATATGGATGAGCAAGCGCTGTGATTGGCTGCTGTAGAATCCTAGTATGTTTCAGTTGGAAGAGAGGTCAAAGGCCATCGTGTCTGTCCGCCTGCTGCTCAATGCAGCAATGGCAGGATTCACTAAACCCTCTCAGACAGATGTCTGTCCAGCCTCTGGGTGAACAGTCCCACCGAAGGAGAACTCGTCACCTCCTCTGGTGGCCGCCTGTTCCACTCATTGCTCACCCTCACTGTCAAAAAGTTTTTTTCTAATGTGTATCTTTTCCCTTTCATCCCATTGCTTCTCGTGCTTCCATGTGCAAATGAGAATAAGGATGATCCCTCTACATTGGGGCAACCCTTCAGATATTGGTGTCCTCCATCTTATAGAAGGGAACGCCTTTCCGACAGAACAGGCTGACTGAACGTGACGGCCGTCGCCATGATCCCTATGGCCGGCGCATACACACTGCTATGTTGCTGATGTTGTAGCACATTACTTCAATGAAATATTAATGATGCTGACACATGCCGGATTATCAGACGTTGTCAGTATTAATCGTGGTGACAGGTGCCGGATTATCAGATGTTGTAAGTATTAATCGTGCTGACACGTGCCGGATTATCAGATGTTGTCAGTATTAATCGTGCTGACACGTGCCGGATTATCAGATATCATGAGTATTAATGGACCTGAAACATGTGCCAGATTATCAGATGTTATCGGTATTAATGGTGCTTACAGATGCTGGATTATCAGATGTTATCAGTATTAATGGTGTTGACAGGTGCCGGATTATCAGACTTCATCAGTATTAATGGTGCTAACACGTGCCGGATTATCAGATGTTGTCAGTATTAATCGTGCTGACAGGTGCCGGATTATCAGATGTTGTCAGTATTAATCGTGCCGGATTATCAGATGTTGTCAGTATTAATCGTGGTGACAGGTGCCGGATTATCAGATGTTGTCAGTATTAATCGTGCCTACACGTGCCGGATTATCAGATGTTGTCAGTATTAATCATGCTGACACGTGCCGGATTATCAGATATCATGAGTATTAATGGACCTGACAAATGCCAGATTATCAGATGTTATCGGTATTAATGGTGCTTACAGGTGCCGGATTATCAGACTTCATCAGTATTAATGGTGCTGACACGTGCCGGATTATCAGATGTTGTCAGTATTAATCGTGCTGACAGGTGCGGGATTATCAGATGTTGTCAGGATTAATCGTGCCGGATTATCAGATGTTGTCAGTACTAATCGTGCTGACACATGCCGGATTATCAGATGTTGTCAGTACTAATCGTGCTGACACGTGCCGGATTATCAGATGTTGTCAGTATTAATGGTGCTGACACGTGCCGGAATAACAGATATCATGAGTATTAATGAGCCTGACAAATGCCAGATTATCAGATGTTATCGGTATTAATGGTGCTTACAGATGCTGGATTATCAGATGTTATCAGTATTAATGGTGTTGACAGGTGCCGGATTATCAGACTTCATCAGTATTAATGGTGCTGACACGTGCCGGATTATCAGATGTTGTCAGTATTAATCGTGCTGACACGTGCCGGATTATCAGATGTTGTCAGTATTAATCGTGCTGACAGGTGCCGGATTATCAGATATCATGAGTATTAATGGACCTGACAAATGCCCGATTTTCAGATGTTATCGGTATTAATGGTGCTTACAGATGCTGGATTATCAGATGTTATCAGTATTAATGGTGTTGACAGGTGCCGGATTATCAGACTTCATCAGTATTAACCCCTTAACCCCCAAGGGTGGTTGGCACGTTAATGACCGGGCCAATTTTGACAATTCTTACCACTGTCCCTTTAAGAGGTCATAACTCTGGAACGCTTCCATGGATCCCGCCGGTGACTCTGACATTGCTTTTTTCTCACGACATAGTGTACTTCGTAGGGATATACTATTGAAGAGAAATAGCGCAATAGTGCATTATCCAGTGTAGGTATATCAATTTAAAAATAATACACTCACCAGATGGAGCTTGTAATAAGCATGGAGGATTCGCTGCTGCAGAAACCACAGATCCACGAGGGACCAACGTAGAAGATGCAGGAGAGGAGAAAAAGTGGTCAGACAATCCGCGCTGCAAATCACTTTGAACCCCCAAAGGGCTTCACAGAAGTTTATAACGTGCAGCCATCCAATTAAAGACATCATATTTTTTCCACAAAAATGATCTTTTCACCCCCAATTTTTATTTTCCCAAGAGTAACAGGACCCCAAAAGTTATTGTGCAATTCATCCTGAGTACGCTGATACCCCATATATGGGGGTAAACCACTATTTGGGCACATGGCAGAGCTCGGAAGGGAAGCAGCGCCATTTAACTTTTTTGGCTGGAATTGAGATCGGACGCCATGTCGCGTTTGGAAAGCCCCTGAAGTGCCAAAACAGTGGAAACCCCCCAATTCTAACTCCCTCCCTAACCCTAGCCCTGACCCTAGCTCTGACCCTAGCCCTAATGGGAAAATGGAAATAAATACATTTTTTTTTGATTTTATTATTTTTGCCTAACTAAGGGGGTGATAAAGGGGGGGTTTGATTTACTATTTATGGCGGGTTTTAATTTTTGGCAGCTGTCATACGCTAAAAGACCCTTTTTATTGTAAAAATAGTTTATGCATCACCACATTTTGAGAGCTATAATTTTTCCTTATTTTGACCCACCGAGTCATGTGAGGTCATATTTTTTGCGGGACGAGTTGACGTTTTTATTGGTACCATTTTCGGGCACGTGACATTTTTTGGTCGCTTTTTACTCCGATTTTTGGGACGCAGTATGAACAAAAACCAGCTTTTCAGGAATTTCTTTTGTGGGGGGGTGCGTTTACACCGTTCCGCGTGCGGTAAAATTGATAAGGCGCTTTTATTCTTCGGGTCAGTATGATTACAGCGATACCTCTTTTATGTCTTTTTTTATGTTTTGGCGGTTTTATGCTATGAAAATTTTTTTTTATAAAAAATAATTATTTTTGCATCGCTTTATTCTGCGAGCTATAACTTTTTTATTTTTTCTCTGATGATGCTGTGTGGTGGCTCTTTTGTTGCGGGACAAGATGTCGTTTTCAGCGGTACCATGGATATTTATATGCGTCTTTTTGATCGCGCGTTATTGCACTTTTTGTTCGTCGGTATGATAATAAATCATTAATTTTTGCGTCGTTTTTTATTTTTTAAGGGGAACGCTAAAGGGGTTAACTAATGGGACAGTTTTATAGGGTGGGTCATTACGGACGCGGCGATAACAAATAGGTGTACTTTTATTGTTTTTCTGTTTCTTTATATTCAAAAAATGAATTTATTAGGGAATAATTTTTTTTCTTATTTATTTAACGATTTTATTAAAATTATTTTTACACTTTTTGTTTTTTACTTTATTATAATGTCCCATGGGGGACATCACTGTCCTGTGACAGATCGCTGATCTGTCACATCACAGATCGCTGTGACAGATCAGCGATCTGTCACAGGCACTGCTGCAGGCTTCCTCATGCTTGCGCTCTGCGGGCAGTGAGGAAGCCAGCTCCCTGCAGGCCCCCGAAGGTCCCCGTCGCCATATTGGATCCGGGGACCTGCAGGAAAGGCGACCCCCGCAGCGGCGCTGCACATCGCGCTGCTGTGGGGTCGCAGGGAAGCACGGAGGGAGCCCCCTCCCTGCCGATGCTTCCTTTAACCCCCGGTACACCGCGATCATGTTTGATCGCGGTGTCCCAGGGGTTAACGTGTCGGGGGCGGTCACACATTGTGCCGGGTGTCAGCTGTGATAATCAGCTGACACCCGGCCGCGATCAGCTGCGCTCCCCCCGTGAGCGCAGCTGATCGCATTAGACGTACTATTCCGTCCTTGGGACTTAGGTCCCAGGTCACATGGACGGAATAGTACGTCTAATGTAGGAAAGGGGTTGATGGACCTGACAGATACCGGATTATCAGATATTATCAGTATTAACATTAGTTTTTTTCATGTTTCACATAGAAGCTTATAGGGAAAAAAACACCAAAATTCGCACAGTTCAGCAGCGTCTTCAGCCTCCCAGCGATCGCAGATCGCATGAAATCACATCCACTTTTCTTGCACATATAGGCCGTAGCGTAAATGCTGTGTCTTCCGCTGATTTTTTTGGGGGGGCAGAAATTCTGCTACGTTTAACTGTGTGAATAAATGCTGGGCAGGGTGCAATAGTTGACTGCTTTGTCTCCCATCCTTATAGGACCCCTAGCATGGTCCGCTGAGCTTTGAATGATCTTTTAATAGGCTTGGATTCTGATAAATAGTTGTTGCAATAATCGCTGGAACCAAGTCCTAGTGGCAGGGCTACAACCCACCTCCCCATAAAATATAATGTACCCCCCATAAGAATATAATACAACCCACCTCCCCATAGAATATAATGTACCCCCCACAGAATATAGTACAGCCCACCTCCCCATAGAATATAATGTACCCCCCCATAGAATATAATACAACCCACCTCCCCATAGAATATAATGTACCCCCCATAGAATATAGTACAGCCCACCTCCCCATAGAATATAATGTACCCCCCCATAGAATATAATACAACTCACCTCCCCATAGAATATAATGTACCCCCATAGAATATAATACAACCCACCTCCCCATAGAATATAATGTACCCCCCATAGAATATAGTACAGCCCACCTCCCCATAGAATATAATGTACCCCCCATAGAATATAGTACAGCCAACCTCCCCATAGAATATAATGTAGCACCCCATAGAAAATAATGTACCCCCCATAGAATATAGTACAGCCCACCTCCCCATAGAATATAATGTAGCACCCCATAGAATATAGTACAGCCCACCTCCCCATAGAATATAATGTAGCACCCCATAGAATATAGTACAGCCCACCTCCCCATAGAATATAATGTACCCCCCATAGAATATAGTACAGCCCACCTCCCCATAGAATATAATGTAGCACCCCACAGAATATAATGTATCTCCCCCCCGGTGTGTATATGTACACGCCGGTCTCCTCATCACCACCGGTGAAGCCGCTGCTGGCACAGAGCTGACATCGTGCAGATGGCCCCGATCACATCAGACAGCGCCGCCCTTTGCTCTCCAATAGAATAGCGTCGTAGTGCGGTATGCGCGCATGCTACGACTCTGGCGACACGGTCCGCAGGAGGATTCTGAGAGAAGGACACATGTCCGGTCATATTATAGATATATAGTCACGAGCGAACGGGTTGACACCCTTTAAACTGTTCCAGAAAATGAGTGCAATTTACACTTGTTTTGTTCTATACCTGTTACTTATCAAAAAGTGTGTGCAGTGCGGTGGCTGGGCGCAGGCAGGCGCACGTGGAGGGAGGGACCGCCGGAATGGGCAGCTGCTGTCACCGTCGCGATCCCACCAGCCTCCGAAGCCCACTGGTCTACATCCAGACACCACCGCACACATCTCTATAAGCAGACCTCAGCGCTATTTATGTCCCAGTAATGGCCAACCACTATAAATTATGGAGATTTTTTAAAATGCCACCAGAGTGATCTGCTGACAAACTGAACATCCCTGTTGTCAAAATGTCCCGCCCCTGCTGTGTATTTTGGAGAAACTAGGTGACACGTTTGTGTTTCCTGCAGCTCATTTGCATATATGGATGAGCAAGCGCTGTGATTGGCTGCTGTAGAATCCTAGTATGTTTCAGTTGGAAGAGAGGTCAAAGGCCATCGTGTCTGTCCGCCTGCTGCTCAATGCAGCAATGGCAGGATTCACTAAACCCTCTCAGACAGATGTCTGTCCAGCCTCTGGGTGAACAGTCCCACCGAAGGAGAACTCGTCACCTCCTCTGGTGGCCGCCTGTTCCACTCATTGCTCACCCTCACTGTCAAAAAGTTTTTTTCTAATGTGTATCTTTTCCCTTTCATCCCATTGCTTCTCGTGCTTCCATGTGCAAATGAGAATAAGGATGATCCCTCTACATTGGGGCAACCCTTCAGATATTGGTGTCCTCCATCTTATAGAAGGGAACGCCTTTCCGACAGAACAGGCTGACTGAACGTGACGGCCGTCGCCATGATCCCTATGGCCGGCGCATACACACTGCTATGTTGCTGATGTTGTAGCACATTACTTCAATGAAATATTAATGATGCTGACACGTGCCGGATTATCAGACGTTGTCAGTATTAATCGTGGTGACAGGTGCCGGATTATCAGATGTTGTAAGTATTAATCGTGCTGACACGTGCCGGATTATCAGATGTTGTCAGTATTAATCGTGCTGACACGTGCCGGATTATCAGATATCATGAGTATTAATGGACCTGAAACATGTGCCAGATTATCAGATGTTATCGGTATTAATGGTGCTTACAGATGCTGGATTATCAGATGTTATCAGTATTAATGGTGTTGACAGGTGCCGGATTATCAGACTTCATCAGTATTAATGGTGCTAACACGTGCCGGATTATCAGATGTTGTCAGTATTAATCGTGCTGACAGGTGCCGGATTATCAGATGTTGTCAGTATTAATCGTGCCGGATTATCAGATGTTGTCAGTATTAATCGTGGTGACAGGTGCCGGATTATCAGATGTTGTCAGTATTAATCGTGCCTACACGTGCCGGATTATCAGATGTTGTCAGTATTAATCATGCTGACACGTGCCGGATTATCAGATATCATGAGTATTAATGGACCTGACAAATGCCAGATTATCAGATGTTATCGGTATTAATGGTGCTTACAGGTGCCGGATTATCAGACTTCATCAGTATTAATGGTGCTGACACGTGCCGGATTATCAGATGTTGTCAGTATTAATCGTGCTGACAGGTGCGGGATTATCAGATGTTGTCAGGATTAATCGTGCCGGATTATCAGATGTTGTCAGTACTAATCGTGCTGACACGTGCCGGATTATCAGATGTTGTCAGTACTAATCGTGCTGACACGTGCCGGATTATCAGATGTTGTCAGTATTAATGGTGCTGACACGTGCCGGAATAACAGATATCATGAGTATTAATGAGCCTGACAAATGCCAGATTATCAGATGTTATCGGTATTAATGGTGCTTACAGATGCTGGATTATCAGATGTTATCAGTATTAATGGTGTTGACAGGTGCCGGATTATCAGACTTCATCAGTATTAATGGTGCTGACACGTGCCGGATTATCAGATGTTGTCAGTATTAATCGTGCTGACACGTGCCGGATTATCAGATGTTGTCAGTATTAATCGTGCTGACAGGTGCCGGATTATCAGATATCATGAGTATTAATGGACCTGACAAATGCCCGATTTTCAGATGTTATCGGTATTAATGGTGCTTACAGATGCTGGATTATCAGATGTTATCAGTATTAATGGTGTTGACAGGTGCCGGATTATCAGACTTCATCAGTATTAACCCCTTAACCCCCAAGGGTGGTTGGCACGTTAATGACCGGGCCAATTTTGACAATTCTTACCACTGTCCCTTTAAGAGGTCATAACTCTGGAACGCTTCCATGGATCCCGCCGGTGACTCTGACATTGCTTTTTTCTCACGACATAGTGTACTTCGTAGGGATATACTATTGAAGAGAAATAGCGCAATAGTGCATTATCCAGTGTAGGTATATCAATTTAAAAATAATACACTCACCAGATGGAGCTTGTAATAAGCATGGAGGATTCGCTGCTGCAGAAACCACAGATCCACGAGGGACCAACGTAGAAGATGCAGGAGAGGAGAAAAAGTGGTCAGACAATCCGCGCTGCAAATCACTTTGAACCCCCAAAGGGCTTCACAGAAGTTTATAACGTGCAGCCATCCAATTAAAGACATCATATTTTTTCCACAAAAATGATCTTTTCACCCCCAATTTTTATTTTCCCAAGAGTAACAGGACCCCAAAAGTTATTGTGCAATTCATCCTGAGTACGCTGATACCCCATATATGGGGGTAAACCACTATTTGGGCACATGGCAGAGCTCGGAAGGGAAGCAGCGCCATTTAACTTTTTTGGCTGGAATTGAGATCGGACGCCATGTCGCGTTTGGAAAGCCCCTGAAGTGCCAAAACAGTGGAAACCCCCCAATTCTAACTCCCTCCCTAACCCTAGCCCTGACCCTAGCTCTGACCCTAGCCCTAATGGGAAAATGGAAATAAATACATTTTTTTTTGATTTTATTATTTTTGCCTAACTAAGGGGGTGATAAAGGGGGGGTTTGATTTACTATTTATGGCGGGTTTTAATTTTTGGCAGCTGTCATACGCTAAAAGACCCTTTTTATTGTAAAAATAGTTTATGCATCACCACATTTTGAGAGCTATAATTTTTCCTTATTTTGACCCACCGAGTCATGTGAGGTCATATTTTTTGCGGGACGAGTTGACGTTTTTATTGGTACCATTTTCGGGCACGTGACATTTTTTGGTCGCTTTTTACTCCGATTTTTGGGACGCAGTATGAACAAAAACCAGCTTTTCAGGAATTTCTTTTGTGGGGGGGTGCGTTTACACCGTTCCGCGTGCGGTAAAATTGATAAGGCGCTTTTATTCTTCGGGTCAGTATGATTACAGCGATACCTCTTTTATGTCTTTTTTTATGTTTTGGCGGTTTTATGCTATGAAAATTTTTTTTTATAAAAAATAATTATTTTTGCATCGCTTTATTCTGCGAGCTATAACTTTTTTATTTTTTCTCTGATGATGCTGTGTGGTGGCTCTTTTGTTGCGGGACAAGATGTCGTTTTCAGCGGTACCATGGATATTTATATGCGTCTTTTTGATCGCGCGTTATTGCACTTTTTGTTCGTCGGTATGATAATAAATCATTAATTTTTGCGTCGTTTTTTATTTTTTAAGGGGAACGCTAAAGGGGTTAACTAATGGGACAGTTTTATAGGGTGGGTCATTACGGACGCGGCGATAACAAATAGGTGTACTTTTATTGTTTTTCTGTTTCTTTATATTCAAAAAATGAATTTATTAGGGAATAATTTTTTTTCTTATTTATTTAACGATTTTATTAAAATTATTTTTACACTTTTTGTTTTTTACTTTATTATAATGTCCCATGGGGGACATCACTGTCCTGTGACAGATCGCTGATCTGTCACATCACAGATCGCTGTGACAGATCAGCGATCTGTCACAGGCACTGCTGCAGGCTTCCTCATGCTTGCGCTCTGCGGGCAGTGAGGAAGCCAGCTCCCTGCAGGCCCCCGAAGGTCCCCGTCGCCATATTGGATCCGGGGACCTGCAGGAAAGGCGACCCCCGCAGCGGCGCTGCACATCGCGCTGCTGTGGGGTCGCAGGGAAGCACGGAGGGAGCCCCCTCCCTGCCGATGCTTCCTTTAACCCCCGGTACACCGCGATCATGTTTGATCGCGGTGTCCCAGGGGTTAACGTGTCGGGGGCGGTCACACATTGTGCCGGGTGTCAGCTGTGATAATCAGCTGACACCCGGCCGCGATCAGCTGCGCTCCCCCCGTGAGCGCAGCTGATCGCATTAGACGTACTATTCCGTCCTTGGGACTTAGGTCCCAGGTCACATGGACGGAATAGTACGTCTAATATAGGAAAGGGGTTGATGGACCTGACAGATATCCCGGATTATCAGATATTATCAGTATTAACATTAGTTTTTTTCATGTTTCACATAGAAGCTTATAGGGAAAAAAACACCAAAATTCGCACAGTTCAGCAGCGTCTTCAGCCTCCCAGCGATCGCAGATCGCATGAAATCACATCCACTTTTCTTGCACATATAGGCCGTAGCGTAAATGCTGTGTCTTCTGCTGATTTTTTTTTGGGGGGGGCAGAAATTCTGCTACGTTTAACTGTGTGAATAAATGCTGGGCAGGGTGCAATAGTTGACTGCTTTGTCTCCCATCCTTATAGGACCCCTAGCATGGTCCGCTGAGCTTTGAATGATCATTTAATAGGCTTGGATTCTGATAAATAGTTGTTGCAATAATCGCTGGAACCAAGTCCTAGTGGCAGGGCTACAACCCACCTCCCCATAAAATATAATGTACCCCCCATAAGAATATAATACAACCCACCTCCCCATAGAATATAATGTACCCCCCATAGAATATAGTACAGCCCACCTCCCCATAGAATATAATGTACCCCCCCATAGAATATAATACAACCCACCTCCCCATAGAATATAATGTACCCCCCATAGAATATAGTACAGCCCACCTCCCCATAGAATATAATGTACCCCCCCATAGAATATAATACAACCCACCTCCCCATAGAATATAATGTACCCCCATAGAATATAATACAACCCACCTCCCCATAGAATATAATGTACCCCCCATAGAATATAGTACAGCCCACCTCCCCATAGAATATAATGTACCCCCCATAGAATATAGTACAGCCCACCTCCCCATAGAATATAATGTAGCACCCCATAGAAAATAATGTACCACCCATAGAATATAATACAGCCCACCTCCCCATAGAATATAATGTAGCACCCCATAGAATATATTACAGCCCACCTCCCCATAGAATATAATGTAGCACCCCATAGAATATAGTACAGCCCACCTCCCCATAGAATATAATGTACCCCCCATAGAATATAGTACAGCCCACCTCCCCATAGAATATAATGTAGCACCCCACAGAATATAATGTATCTCCCCCCCGGTGTGTATATGTACACGCCGGTCTCCTCATCACCACCGGTGAAGCCGCTGCTGGCACAGAGCTGACATCGTGCAGATGGCCCCGATCACATCAGACAGCGCCGCCCTTTGCTCTCCAATAGAATAGCGTCGTAGTGCGGTATGCGCGCATGCTACGACTCCGGCGACACGGTCCGCAGGAGGATTCTGACAGAAGGACACATGTCCGGTCATATTATAGATATATAGTCACGAGCGAACGGGTTGACACCCTTTAAACTGTTCCAGAAAATGAGTGCAATTTACACTTGTTTTGTTCTATACCTGTTACTTATCAAAAAGTGTGTGCAGTGCGGTGGCTGGGCGCAGGCAGGTGCTCGTGGAGGGAGGGACCGCCGGAATGGGCAGCTGCTGTCACCGTCGCGATCCCACCAGCCTCCGAAGCCCACTGGTCTACATCCAGACACCACCGCACACATCTCTATAAGCAGACCTCAGCGCTATTTATGTCCCAGTAATGGCCAACCACTATAAATTATGGAGATTTTTTAAAATGCCACCAGAGTGATCTACTGACAAACTGAACATCCCTGATGTCAAAATGTCCCGCCCCTGCTGTGTATTTTGGAGAAACTAGGTGACACGTTTGTGTTTCCTGCAGCTCATTTGCATATATGGATGAGCAAGCGCTGTGATTGGCTGCTGTAGAATCCTAGTATGTTTCAGTTGGAAGAGAGGTCAAAGGCCATCGTGTCTGTCCGCCTGCTGCTCAATGCAGCAATGGCAGGATTCACTAAACCCTCTCAGACAGATGTCTGTCCAGCCTCTGGGTGAACAGTCCCACCGAAGGAGAACTCGTCACCTCCTCTGGTGGCCGCCTGTTCCACTCATTGCTCACCCTCACTGTCAAAAAGTTTTTTTCTAATGTGTATCTTTTCCCTTTCATCCCATTGCTTCTCGTGCTTCCATGTGCAAATGAGAATAAGGATGATCCCTCTACATTGGGGCAACCCTTCAGATATTGGTGTCCTCCATCTTATAGAAGGGAACGCCTTTCCGACAGAACAGGCTGACTGAACGTGATGGCCGTCGCCATGATCCCTATGGCCGGCGCATACACACTGCTATGTTGCTGATGTTGTAGCACATTACTTCAATGAAATATTAATGGTGCTGACACGTGCCGGATTATCAGACGTTGTCAGTATTAATCGTGGTGACAGGTGCCGGATTATCAGATGTTGTAAGTATTAATCGTGCTGACACGTGCCGGATTATCAGATGTTGTCAGTATTAATCGTGCTGACACGTGCCGGATTATCAGATATCATGAGTATTAATGGACCTGAAACATGTGCCAGATTATCAGATGTTATCGGTATTAATGGTGCTTACAGATGCTGGATTATCAGATGTTATCAGTATTAATGGTGTTGACAGGTGCCGGATTATCAGACTTCATCAGTATTAATGGTGCTGACACGTGCCGGATTATCAGATGTTGTCAGTATTAATCGTGCTGACAGGTGCCGGATTATCAGATGTTGTCAGTATTAATCGTGCCGGATTATCAGATGTTGTCAGTATTAATCGTGCTGACACGTGCCGGATTATCAGATGTTGTCAGTATTAATCGTGCTGACAGGTGCCGGATTATCAGATATCATGAGTATTAATGGACCTGACAAATGCCGGATTATCAGATGTTGTCAGTATTAATCGTGGTGACAGGTGCCGGATTATCAGATGTTGTCAGTATTAATCGTGCCTACACGTGCCGGATTATCAGATGTTGTCAGTATTAATCGTGCTGACACGTGCCGGATTATCAGATATCATGAGTATTAATGGACCTGACAAATGCCAAATTATCAGATGTTATCGGTATTAATGGTGCTTACAGATGCTGGATTATCAGATGTTATCAGTATTAATGGTGTTGACAGGTGCCGGATTATCAGACTTCATCAGTATTAATGGTGCTGACACTTGCCGGATTATCAGATGTTGTCAGTATTAATCGTGCTGACAGGTGCGGGATTATCAGATGTTGTCAGTATTAATCGTGCCGGATTATCAGATGTTGTCAGTACTAATCGTGCTGACACGTGCCGGATTATCAGATGTTGTCAGTACTAATCGTGCTGACACGTGCTGGATTATCAGATGTTGTCAGTATTAATCGTGCTGACACGTGCCGGAATAACAGATATCATGAGTATTAATGAGCCTGACAAATGCCATATTATCAGATGTTATCGTTATTAATGGTGCTTACAGATGCTGGATTATCAGATGTTATCAGTATTAATGGTGTTGACAGGTGCCGGATTATCAGACTTCATCAGTATTAATGGTGCTGACACGTGCCGGATTATCAGATGTTGTCAGTATTAATCGTGCTGACACGTGCCGGATTATCAGATGTTGTCAGTATTAATCGTGCTGACAGGTGCCGGATTATCAGATATCATGAGTATTAATGGACCTGACAAATGCCGGATTATCAGATGTTATCGGTATTAATGGTGCTTACAGATGCTGGATTATCAGATGTTATCAGTATTAATGGTGTTGACAGGTGCCGGATTATCAGACTTCATCAGTATTAACCCCTTAACCCCCAAGGGTGGTTGGCACGTTAATGACCGGGCCAATTTTGACAATTCTTACCACTGTCCCTTTAAGAGGTCATAACTCTGGAACGCTTCCATGGATCCCGCCGGTGATTCTGACATTGCTTTTTTCTCACGACATAGTGTACTTCGTAGGGATATACTATTGAAGAGAAATAGCGCAATAGTGCATTATCCAGTGTAGGTATATCAGTTTAAAAATAATACACTCACCAGATGGAGCTTGTAATAAGCATGGAGGATTCGCTGCTGCAGAAACCACAGATCCACGAGGGACCAACGTAGAAGATGCAGGAGAGGAGAAAAAGTGGTCAGACAATCCGCGCTGCAAATCACTTTGAACCCCCAAAGGGCTTCACAGAAGTTTATAACGTGCAGCCATCCAATTAAAGACATCATATTTTTTCCACAAAAATGATCTTTTCACCCCCAATTTTTATTTTCCCAAGAGTAACAGGACCCCAAAAGTTATTGTGCAATTCATCCTGAGTACGCTGATACCCCATATATGGGGGTAAACCACTATTTGGGCACATGGCAGAGCTCGGAAGGGAAGCAGCGCCATTTAACTTTTTTGGCTGGAATTGAGAGCGGACGCCATGTCGCGTTTGGAAAGCCCCTGAAGTGCCAAAACAGTGGAAACCCCCCAATTCTAACTCCCACCCTAACCCTAGCCCTGACCCTAGCTCTGACCCTAGCCCTAATGGGAAAATGGAAATAAATACATTTTTTTTTTATTTTATTATTTTTGCCTAACTAAGGGGGGTGATAAAGGGGGGGTTTGATTTACTATTTATGGCGGGTTTTAATTTTTGGCAGCTGTCATACGCTAAAAGACGCTTTTTATTGTAAAAATAGTTTATGCATCACCACATTTTGAGAGCTATAATTTTTCCTTATTTTGACCCACCGAGTCATGTGAGGTCATATTTTTTGCGGGACGAGTTGACGTTTTTATTGGTACCATTTTCGGGCACGTGACATTTTTTGGTCGCTTTTTACTCCGATTTTTGGGACGCAGTATGAACAAAAACCAGCTTTTTAGGAATTTCTTTTGGGGGGGGGTGCGTTTACACCGTTCCGCGTGCGGTAAAATTGATAAGGCGCTTTTATTCTTCGGGTCAGTATGATTACAGCGATACCTCTTTTATGTCTTTTTTTATGTTTTGGCGGTTTTATGCTATGAAAATTTTTTTTTATAAAAAATAATTATTTTTGCATCGCTTTATTCTGCGAGCTACAACTTTTTTATTTTTTCTCTGATGATGCTGTGTGGTGGCTCGTTTGTTGCGGGACAAGATGTCGTTTTCAGCGGTACTATGGATATTTATATGCGTCTTTTTGATCGCGCGTTATTGCACTTTTTGTTCGTCGGTATGATAATAAATCATTAATTTTATGTGTCGTTTTTTATTTTTTAAGGGGAACGCTAAAGGGGTTAACTAATGGGACAGTTTTATAGGGTGGGTCATTACGGACGCGGCAATAACAAATAGGTGTACTTTTATTGTTTTTCTGTTTCTTTATTTTCAAAAAATGAATTTATTAGGGAATAATTTTTTTTCTTATTTATTTAACGATTTTATTAAAATTATTTTTACACTTTTTGTTTTTTACTTTATTATAATGTCCCATGGGGGACATCACTGTCCTGTGACAGATCGCTGATCTGTCACATCACAGATCGCTGTGACAGATCAGCGATCTGTCACAGGCACTGCTGCAGGCTTCCTCATGCCTGCGCTCTGCGGGCAGAGAGGAAGCCAGCTCCCTGCAGGCCCCCGATGGTCCCCGTCGCCATATTGGATCCGGGGACCTGCAGGAAAGGCGACCCCCGCAGCGGCGCTGCACATCGCGCTGCTGTGGGGGTCGCAGGCAGCGTCGGACTGGCCCACCGGGGAACCGGAGGATTCTCCGGTGGGCCCTGGCATCTGGTGGGCCCTGGCACCTGCAGGCATACAGGGCCAGCAGTTGCCTAGGGCCCCCGCTGCTCCAGGGGCCCCCAGCCAGTGGTGTGTCGCACACCATGCAGCTGCTATGGGGGGCCCTGCCAGCGGAGCAGCCTGTCCCCGCTGCTAAAGAGAAATGAATATTCACTGCGAAGCAGTGAATATCATTTCAGGTCTCCACCCCCAGAGGCCCCGCCCCCAGCCCAGTAAGCCGCTCTGCATCTGTAAATCAGGGCCGGCGCCGCCCTCAGTCCTCTCTGCTCCTGGCTCACAGCCAGTGCGCGATGATGTCACTACATCGCGCACCCGCTGTGTGTCTGGCAGAGGGGGCAGCTCCTGACACTGAAGCCGGGATCAGCGTGGGAGCGAGGAGGAGAGGTGAGTATTGTTTTTTTTTTTTTTTTTATATCTCTCGCTCTCTCTATCTGTCTCTCTCTATCTATCTATCTCTATTTCTCAATATATCTCTCTCTCTATCTCTCTTATATCTATCTATCTTTCTATCTCTATCTATTATCTATATCTATCTCTATCTATATCTATCTCTATCGCTCTATTTTTATATCTATCTTTCTATCTCTACATCTATCTCTATATCTATCTCTATATCTTTCTATATCTATCTATTATGTCTATCTATCTATCTCTATATCTATCTATCTTACTCTATCTATCTCTATATCTATTATCTCTATATTTATTTATCTAGCTACCATCTATATCTATCTATCTTTATCTATATATATCTCTATCTAATATCTATATCTATCTATCTCTATACCTATCTATCTATTTATCCGTTATCTATCTCTATATCTTTTCTCTGTATCTATCTATCTCTATATCTATATCTCTCGCTATCTATCGCTCTATCTCTATATCTATCTTTATATCTATATCTATATATCTATCTCTATATCTATCTCTATTTCTCTCTATATCTATCTCTATATCTCTATAGCTATCTATCTATATATCTCTATCTCTATATCTATCTCTCTATCTATCTTTCTATCTCTATATCTATATATCTATCTATCTTTATCTATTTATCTCTATATCTTTTCTCTGTATCTATCTCTCTATATCTATATCTATCTATCTTTATATATATCTATTATCTCTATATCTATTTCTCTCTATATCTCTCTCTATATCTATCTATCTATTTATCTCTATCTCTATATCGATCTCTCTGTATATCTATCTATTTTTCTATCTCTATATCTATCTATCTTTCTCTATCTATTTATCTCTATCTATTATCTATATCTATCTATCGCTCTATCTCTATATCTATCTTTCTATCTCTACATCTATCTCTATATCTATCTTTCTATCTATATCTATCTATATCTATCTATTATGTCTATCTAGCTATCTCTATTATCTATATCTACCTATCTCTATATCTTTCTATCTTACTCTATCTCTATATCTATCTGTTATCTCTATATTTATTATCTATCTTTATCTATCTATCTCTATCTATATCTATCTCTATCTAGATACAGGAAAGATGTATATCTTTGTACCGTGTTAGCCAGTAAATAGAAAAATATTCAGGATTGAGAGTCCTCAGTAGTTGATACCTTTTATCTCTATCTATTTATCGATCTCTGTATCTCTCTCTCTCTATATCTATCTCTCTCTCTATCTACCGCTCTCTCTATCTCTATCTATCTTTATATCTATATCTATCTATCTCTATATCTATTATCTCTATATCTATCTACCTATCTATCTCTATATCTATCTATCTATCTATCTATCTATATATATATATATATATATATATATATATATATCTGTTTCTCTCTATATCTATCTCTATATCGCTCTCTCTATAGCTATCTATATATTATCTCTATATCTATCTATCTATATATTATCTCTATATCTATCTCTATATCTATCTCTATATCTATCTATCTCTATATCTGTTATCTCTATATCCATCTCTAGATCTATCTTTCTATCTAACACTATATCTCTATATCTATCTCTATATCTCATTATCTATCAATCTCTATCTCTCTCTTTATCTATCTATCCATCTATCTCTATATCTATCCATCTATCTCTATATCTATCCATCTATCTCTATATCTATCTATCTATCTATCTATCTATCTATCTATCTATCTATTATCTCTATTATCTATATCTATCTATCCATCTATCTAGCTATCTCTATCTATCTCTATATCTCTCTATATCTGTCTTTCTAACTCTATATCTATCTATCTCTATACATATCTCTATATCTAGCTATTATCTCTATATCTATCGCTATATCTATCTTTCTATATCTATCTGTCTCTATATCTATCTATCTATCTCTATATCTATTATCTCTATATCTATCTATCTCTATATATCTCTATATCTATTTTTATTTATATCCATCTATCTATATATATTTATCTCTATATCTATCTATATATGTCTATATTATTATTATTATTATTATTATTATTATTATATCTGTATATCAATATCTATTATCTATCTCTATCTATTATCTTTCTCTATCTATATATATATATCTATCTCTATATCTTTCTATCTATAGCTATCTATCTCTATATCTATCTATCTATCCATTATCTATTTTCTATCTATCTCTATATCTATCTACCTATCGATCTATCTATCTATATTTCTTTATATATCTATCTTTATATCTATCTCTATGAATCTTTCTATCTATATCTATCCATTATCTACTTTCTATCCATTATCTACTATCTATCTCTATATCTATCTATTTCTACATCTATCTTTCTATCTATTTCTATCTAACTCTATATCTATATATCTATATAGCATTATACCCTATGAGGGGGTGCATTATTCCCTATGAGGGGGCAGCATTATACCCTATGAGGAGGCAGCATTATACCCTATGAGGAGGCAGCATTATACCCTATGAGGAGGGCAGCATTATTCCCTATGAGGGGATGCATTATTCCCTATGAGGGGGGCAGTATTATACCCTATGAGGGGGGGCAGTATTATACCCTATGAGGGGGGCAGCATTATACCCTAAGAGGGGGCAGCATTATTCCCTATGAGGGGATGCATTATTCCCTATGAGGGGGGCAGTATTATACCCTATGAGGGGGGCAGTATTATACCCTATGAGGGGGGCAGTATTATACCCTATGAGGGGGCAGTATTATACCCTATGAGGGGGGCAGTATTATACCCTATGAGGGGGTGCATTATACCCTATGAGGGGGTGCATTATACCCTATGAGGGGATGCATTATTCCCTATGAGGGGGGCAGTATTATACCCTATGAGGAGGCAGTATTATACCCTATGAGGGGGGCAGCATTATTCCCTATGAGGGGGGCAGTATTATACCCTATGAGGGGGCAGCATTATACCCTATGAGGGGGCAGCGTTATACCCTATGAGGGGGGCAGTATTATACCCTATGAGGAGGCAGCATTATACCCTATGAGGGGGTGCATTATTCCCTATGAGGGGGGCAGTATTATACCCTATGAGGCGGCAGCATTATACCCTATGAGGAGGCAGCATTATACCCTATGAGGAGGGCAGCATTATTCCCTATGAGGGGGTGCATTATACCCTATGAGGGGGCAGTATTATACCCTATGAGGGGGCAGCATTATTCCCTATGAGGGGATGCATTATTCCCTATGAGGGGGGCAGTATTATACCCTATGAGGAGGCAGCATTATACCCTATGAGGGGGTGCATTATTCCCTATGAGGGGGGCAGTATTATACCCTATGAGGGGGGCAGTATTATACCCAATGAGGGGGCAGCATTATTCCCTATGAGGGGGTGCATTATACCCTATGAGGGGGGCAGTATTATACCCTATGAGGGGGGCAGTATTATACCCTATGAGGGGGGCAGTATTATACCCTATGAGGGGGGCAGTATTATACCCTATGAGGGGGTGCATTATACCCTATGAGGGGGTGCATTATTCCCTATGAGGGGGGCAGTATTATACCCTATGAGGGGGGCAGTATTATATTCTATGAGATGGCTGCATTATATTCTATGAGATGGCTGCATTATACTATGTGAGGGGGCTGCTTTATATTCTATGAGGGGGCTACCCCAACTCCTGCTACATAATTAAGACATGTACAACCTTATATTATACCCGGATATTAGCGTGTTTTACCGCATAATTGGTGGTCTGGTATTTAACTCTATGCAGCTACATAGTGGGCCCTAAGAATGATTTTCTCTGGTGGGCCCAAGGTGTTCCAGTCCGACGCTGGTCGCAGGGAAGCACGGAGGGAGCCCCCTCCCTGCCGATGCTTCCTTTAACCCCCGGTACACCGCGATCATGTTTGATCGCGGTGTCCCAGGGGTTAACGTGTCGGGGGCGGTCACACATTGTGCCGGGTGTCAGCTGTGATAATCAGCTGACACCCGGCCGCGATCAGCTGCGCTCCCCCCGTGAGCGCAGCTGATCGCATTAGACGTACTATTCCGTCCTTGGGACTTAGGTCCCAGGTCACATGGACGGAATAGTACGTCTAATGTAGGAAAGGGGTTGATGGACCTGACAGATATCCCGGATTATCAGATATTATCAGTATTAACATTAGTTTTTTTCATGTTTCACATAGAAGCTTATAGGGAAAAAAACACCAAAATTCGCACAGTTCAGCAGCGTCTTCAGCCTCCCAGCGATCGCAGATCGCATGAAATCACATCCACTTTTCTTGCACATATAGGCCGTAGCGTAAATGCTGTGTCTTCCGCTGATTTTTTTTGGGGGGCAGAAATTCTGCTACGTTTAACTGTGTGAATAAATGCTGGGCAGGGTGCAATAGTTGACTGCTTTGTCTCCCATCCTTATAGGACCCCTAGCATGGTCCGCTGAGCTTTGAATGATCTTTTAATAGGCTTGGATTCTGATAAATAGTTGTTGCAATAATCGCTGGAACCAAGTCCTAGTGGCAGGGCTACAACCCACCTCCCCATAAAATAGAATGTACCCCCCATAAGAATATAATACAACCCACCTCCCCATAGAATATAATGTACCCCCCATAGAATACAGTACAGCCCACCTCCCCATAGAATATAATGTACCCCCCCATAGAATATAATACAACCCACCTCCCCATAGAATATAATGTACCCCCCATAGAATATAGTACAGCCCACCTCCCCATAGAATATAATGTACCCCCCCATAGAATATAATACAACCCACCTCCCCATAGAATATAATGTACCCCCCATAGAATATAATACAACCCACCTCCCCATAGAATATAATGTACCCCCCATAGAATATAGTACAGCCCACCTCCCCATAGAATATAATGTACCCCCCATAGAATATAGTACAGCCCACCTCCCCATAGAATATAATGTAGCACCCCATAGAAAATAATGTACCCCCCATAGAATATAGTACAGCCCACCTCCCCATAGAATATAATGTAGCACCCCATAGAATATAGTACAGCCCACCTCCCCATAGAATATAATGTAGCACCCCATAGAATATAGTACAGCCCACCTCCCCATAGAATATAATGTACCCCCCATAGAATATAGTACAGCCCACCTCCCCATAGAATATAATGTAGCACCCCACAGAATATAATGTATCTTCCCCCCGGTGTGTATATGTACACGCCGGTCTCCTCATCACCACCGGTGAAGCCGCTGCTGGCACAGAGCTGACATCGTGCAGATGGCCCCGATCACATCAGACAGCGCCGCCCTTTGCTCTCCAATAGAATAGCGTCGTAGTGCGGTATGCGCGCATGCTACGACTCCGGCGACACGGTCCGCAGGAGGATTCTGACAGAAGGACACATGTCCGGTCATATTATAGATATATAGTCACGAGCGAACGGGTTGACACCCTTTAAACTGTTCCAGAAAATGAGTGCAATTTACACTTGTTTTGTTCTATACCTGTTACTTATCAAAAAGTGTGTGCAGTGCGGTGGCTGGGCGCAGGCAGGCGCACATGGAGGGAGGGACCGCCGGAATAGGCAGCTGCTGTCACCGTCGCGATCCCACCAGCCTCCGAAGCCCACTGGTCTACATCCAGACACCACCGCACACATCTCTATAAGCAGACCTCAGCGCTATTTATGTCCCAGTAATGGCCAACCACTATAAATTATGGAGATTTTTTAAAATGCCACCAGAGTGATCTTCTGACAAACTGAACATCCCTGTTGTCAAAATGTCCCGCCCCTGCTGTGTATTCTGGAGAAACTAGGTGACACGTTTGTGTTTCCTGCAGCTCATTTGCATATATGGATGAGCAAGCGCTGTGATTGGCTGCTGTAGAATCATAGTATGTTTCAGTTGGAAGAGAGGTCAAAGGCCATCGTGTCTGTCCGCCTGCTGCTCAATGCAGCAATGGCAGGATTCACTAAACCCTCTCAGATGTCTGTCCAGCCTCTGGGTGAACAGTCCCACCGAAGGAGAACTCGTCACCTCCTCTGGTGGCCGCCTGTTCCACTCATTGCTCACCCTCACTGTCAAAAAGTTTTTTTCTAATGTGTATCTTTTCCCTTTCATCCCATTGCTTCTCGTGCTTCCATGTGCAAATGAGAATAAGGATGATCCCTCTACATTGGGGCAACCCTTCAGATATTGGTGTCCTCCATCTTATAGAAGGGAACGCCTTTCCGACAGAACAGGCTGACTGAACGTGACGGCCGTCGCCATGATCCCTATGGCCGGCGCATACACACTGCTATGTTGCTGATGTTGTAGCACATTACTTCAATGAAATATTAATGGTGCTGACACGTGCCGGATTATCAGACGTTGTCAGTATTAATCGTGGTGACAGGTGCCGGATTATCAGATGTTGTAAGTATTAATCGTGCTGACACGTGCCGGATTATCAGATGTCAGTATTAATCGTGCTGACACGTGCCGGATTATCAGATATCATGAGTATTAATGGACCTGAAACATGTGCCAGATTATCAGATGTTATCGGTATTAATGGTGCTTACAGATGCTGGATTATCAGATGTTATCAGTATTAATGGTGTTGACAGGTGCCGGATTATCAGACTTCATCAGTATTAATGGTGCTGACACGTGCCGGATTATCAGATGTCAGTATTAATCGTGCTGACAGGTGCCGGATTATCAGATGTTGTCAGTATTAATCGTGCCGGATTATCAGATGTTGTCAGTATTAATCGTGCTGACACGTGCCGGATTATCAGATGTTGTCAGTATTAATCGTGCTGACAGGTGCCGGATTATCAGATATCATGAGTATTAATGGACCTGACAAATGCCGGATTATCAGATGTTGTCAGTATTAATCGTGGTGACAGGTGCCGGATTATCAGATGTTGTCAGTATTAATCGTGCCTACACGTGCCGGATTATCAGATGTTGTCAGTATTAATCGTGCTGACACGTGCCGGATTATCAGATATCATGAGTATTAATGGACCTGACAAATGCCAGATTATCAGATGTTATCGGTATTAATGGTGCATACAGATGCTGGATTATCAGATGTTATCAGTATTAATGGTGTTGACAGGTGCCGGATTATCAGACTTCATCAGTATTAATGGTGCTGACATGTGCCGGATTATCAGATGTTGTCAGTATTAATCGTGCTGACAGGTGCGGGATTATCAGATGTTGTCAGTATTAATCGTGCCGGATTATCAGATGTTGTCAGTACTAATCGTGCTGACACGTGCCGGATTATCAGATGTTGTCAGTACTAATCATGCTGACACGTGCAGGATTATCAGATGTTGTCAGTATTAATCGTGCTGACACGTGCCGGATTATCAGATGTTGTCAGTATTAATCGTGCTGACACGTGCCGGAATAACAGATATCATGAGTATTAATGAGCCTGACAAATGCCAGATTATCAGATGTTATCGGTATTAATGGTGCTTACAGATGCTGGATTATCAGATGTTATCAGTATTAATGGTGTTGACAGGTGCCGGATTATCAGACTTCATCAGTATTAATGGTGCTGACACGTGCCGGATTATCAGATGTTGTTAGTATTAATCGTGCTGACATGTGCCGGATTATCAGATGTTGTCAGTATTAATCGTGCTGACAGGTGCCGTCTTATCAGATATCATGAGTATTAATGGACCTGACAAATGCCGGATTATCAGATGTTATCGGTATTAATGGTGCTTACAGATGCTGGATTATCAGATGTTATCAGTATTAATGGTGTTGACAGGTGCCGGATTATCAGACTTCATCAGTATTAACCCCTTAACCCCCAAGGGTGGTTGGCACGTTAATGACCGGGCCAATTTTGACAATTCTTACCCCTGTCCCTTTAAGAGGTCATAACTCTGGAACGCTTCCATGGATCCCGCCGGTGATTCTGACATTGCTTTTTTCTCACGACATAGTGTACTTCGTAGGGATATACTATTGAAGAGAAATAGCGCAATAGTGCATTATCCAGTGTAGGTATATCAATTTAAAAATAATACACTCACCAGATGGAGCTTGTAATAAGCATGGAGGATTCGCTGCTGCAGAAACCACAGATCCACGAGGGACCAACGTAGAAGATGCAGGATAGGAGAAAAAGTGGTCAGACAATCCGCGCTGCAAATCACTTTGAACCCCCAAAGGGCTTCACAGAAGTTTATAACGTGCAGCCATCCAATTAAAGACATCATATTTTTTCCACAAAAATGATCTTTTCACCCCCAATTTTTATTTTCCCAAGAGTAACAGGACCCCAAAAGTTATTGTGCAATTCATCCTGAGTACGCTGATACCCCATATATGGGGGTAAACCACCATTTGGGCACATGGCAGAGCTCGGAAGGGAAGCAGCGCCATTTAACTTTTTTGGCTGGAATTGAGATCGGACGCCATGTCGCGTTTGGAAAGCCCCTGAAGTGCCAAAACAGTGGAAACCCCCCAATTCTAACTCCCACCCTAACCCTAGCCCTGACCCTAGCTCTGACCCTAGCCCTAATGGGAAAATGGAAATAAATACATTTTTTTTTTATTTTATTATTTTTGCCTAACTAAGGGGGTGATAAAGGGGGGGTTTGATTTACTATTTATGGCGGGTTTTAATTTTTGGCAGCTGTCATACGCTAAAAGACGCTTTTTATTGTAAAAATAGTTTATGCATCACCACATTTTGAGAGCTATAATTTTTCCTTATTTTGACCCACCAAGTCATGTGAGGTCATATTTTTTGCGGGACGAGTTGACGTTTTTATTGGTACCATTTTCGGGCACGTGACATTTTTTGGTCGCTTTTTACTCCGATTTTTGGGACGCAGTATGAACAAAAACCAGCTTTTCAGGAATTTTTTTTGGGGGGGGGTGCGTTTACACCGTTCCGCGTGCGGTAAAATTGATAAGGCGCTTTTATTCTTCGGGTCAGTATGATTACAGCGATACCTCTTTTATGTCTTTTTTTATGTTTTGGCGGTTTTATGCTATGAAAATTTTTTTTTATAAAAAATAATTATTTTTGCATCGCTTTATTCTGCGAGCTATAACTTTTTTATTTTTTCTCTGATGATGCTGTGTGGTGGCTCGTTTGTTGCGGGACAAGATGTCGTTTTCAGCGGTACCATGGATATTTATATGCGTCTTTTTGATCGCGCGTTATTGCACTTTTTGTTCATCGGTATGATAATAAATCATTAGTTTTTGCGTCGGTTTTTATTTTTTAAGGGGAACGCTAAAGGGGTTAACTAATGGGACAATTTTATAGGGTGGGTCATTACGGACGCGGCGATAACAAATAGGTGTACTTTTATTGTTTTTCTGTTTCTTTATTTTCAAAAAATGAATTTATTAGGGAATAATTTTTTTTCTTATTTATTTAACGATTTTATTAAAATTATTTTTACACTTTTTGTTTTTTACTTTATTATAATGTCCCATGGGGGACATCACTGTCCTGTGACAGATCGCTGATCTGTCACATCACAGATCGCTGTGACAGATCAGCGATCTGTCACAGGCACTGCTGCAGGCTTCCTCATGCCTGCGCTCTGCGGGCAGTGAGGAAGCCAGCTCCCTGCAGGCCCCCGAAGGTCCCCGTCGCCATATTGGATCCGGGGACCTGCAGGAAAGGCGACCCCCGCAGCGGCGCTGCACATCGCGCTGCTGTGGGGGTCGCAGGGAAGCACGGAGGGAGCCCCCTCCCTGCCGATGCTTCCTTTAACCCCCGGTACACCGCGATCATGTTTGATCGCGGTGTCCCAGGGGTTAACGTGTCGGGGGCGGTCACACATTGTGCCGGGTGTCAGCTGTGATAATCAGCTGACACCCGGCCGCGATCAGCTGCGCTCCCCCTGTGAGCGCAGCTGATCGCATTAGACGTACTATTCCGTCCTTGGGACTTAGGTCCCAGGTCACATGGACGGAATAGTACGTCTAATGTAGGAAAGGGGTTGATGGACCTGACAGATACCGGATTATCAGATATTATCAGTATTAACATTAGTTTTTTTCATGTTTCACATAGAAGCTTATAGGGAAAAAAACACCAAAATTCGCACAGTTCAGCAGCGTCTTCAGCCTCCCAGCGATCGCAGATCGCATGAAATCACATCCACTTTTCTTGCACATATAGGCCGTAGCGTAAATGCTGTGTCTTCCGCTGATTTTTTTGGGGGGGCAGAAATTCTGCTACGTTTAACTGTGTGAATAAATGCTGGGCAGGGTGCAATAGTTGACTGCTTTGTCTCCCATCCTTATAGGACCCCTAGCATGGTCCGCTGAGCTTTGAATGATCTTTTAATAGGCTTGGATTCTGATAAATAGTTGTTGCAATAATCGCTGGAACCAAGTCCTAGTGGCAGGGCTACAACCCACCTCCCCATAAAATATAATGTACCCCCCATAAGAATATAATACAACCCACCTCCCCATAGAATATAATGTACCCCCCATAGAATATAGTACAGCCCACCTCCCCATAGAATATAATGTACCCCCCCATAGAATATAATACAACCCACCTCCCCATAGAATATAATGTACCCCCCATAGAATATAGTACAGCCCACCTCCCCATAGAATATAATGTACCCCCCCATAGAATATAATACAACTCACCTCCCCATAGAATATAATGTACCCCCATAGAATATAATACAACCCACCTCCCCATAGAATATAATGTACCCCCCATAGAATATAGTACAGCCCACCTCCCCATAGAATATAATGTACCCCCCATAGAATATAGTACAGCCAACCTCCCCATAGAATATAATGTAGCACCCCATAGAAAATAATGTACCCCCCATAGAATATAGTACAGCCCACCTCCCCATAGAATATAATGTAGCACCCCATAGAATATAGTACAGCCCACCTCCCCATAGAATATAATGTAGCACCCCATAGAATATAGTACAGCCCACCTCCCCATAGAATATAATGTACCCCCCATAGAATATAGTACAGCCCACCTCCCCATAGAATATAATGTAGCACCCCACAGAATATAATGTATCTCCCCCCCGGTGTGTATATGTACACGCCGGTCTCCTCATCACCACCGGTGAAGCCGCTGCTGGCACAGAGCTGACATCGTGCAGATGGCCCCGATCACATCAGACAGCGCCGCCCTTTGCTCTCCAATAGAATAGCGTCGTAGTGCGGTATGCGCGCATGCTACGACTCTGGCGACACGGTCCGCAGGAGGATTCTGACAGAAGGACACATGTCCGGTCATATTATAGATATATAGTCACGAGCGAACGGGTTGACACCCTTTAAACTGTTCCAGAAAATGAGTGCAATTTACACTTGTTTTGTTCTATACCTGTTACTTATCAAAAAGTGTGTGCAGTGCGGTGGCTGGGCGCAGGCAGGCGCACGTGGAGGGAGGGACCGCCGGAGTGGGCAGCTGCTGTCACCGTCGCGATCCCACCAGCCTCCGAAGCCCACTGGTCTACATCCAGACACCACCGCACACATCTCTATAAGCAGACCTCAGCGCTATTTATGTCCCAGTAATGGCCAACCACTATAAATTATGGAGATTTTTTAAAATGCCACCAGAGTGATCTGCTGACAAACTGAACATCCCTGTTGTCAAAATGTCCCGCCCCTGCTGTGTATTTTGGAGAAACTAGGTGACACGTTTGTGTTTCCTGCAGCTCATTTGCATATATGGATGAGCAAGCGCTGTGATTGGCTGCTGTAGAATCCTAGTATGTTTCAGTTGGAAGAGAGGTCAAAGGCCATCGTGTCTGTCCGCCTGCTGCTCAATGCAGCAATGGCAGGATTCACTAAACCCTCTCAGACAGATGTCTGTCCAGCCTCTGGGTGAACAGTCCCACCGAAGGAGAACTCGTCACCTCCTCTGGTGGCCGCCTGTTCCACTCATTGCTCACCCTCACTGTCAAAAAGTTTTTTTCTAATGTGTATCTTTTCCCTTTCATCCCATTGCTTCTCGTGCTTCCATGTGCAAATGAGAATAAGGATGATCCCTCTACATTGGGGCAACCCTTCAGATATTGGTGTCCTCCATCTTATAGAAGGGAACGCCTTTCCGACAGAACAGGCTGACTGAACGTGACGGCCGTCGCCATGATCCCTATGGCCGGCGCATACACACTGCTATGTTGCTGATGTTGTAGCACATTACTTCAATGAAATATTAATGATGCTGACACGTGCCGGATTATCAGACGTTGTCAGTATTAATCGTGGTGACAGGTGCCGGATTATCAGATGTTGTAAGTATTAATCGTGCTGACACGTGCCGGATTATCAGATGTTGTCAGTATTAATCGTGCTGACACGTGCCGGATTATCAGATATCATGAGTATTAATGGACCTGAAACATGTGCCAGATTATCAGATGTTATCGGTATTAATGGTGCTTACAGATGCTGGATTATCAGATGTTATCAGTATTAATGGTGTTGACAGGTGCCGGATTATCAGACTTCATCAGTATTAATGGTGCTAACACGTGCCGGATTATCAGATGTTGTCAGTATTAATCGTGCTGACAGGTGCCGGATTATCAGATGTTGTCAGTATTAATCGTGCCGGATTATCAGATGTTGTCAGTATTAATCGTGGTGACAGGTGCCGGATTATCAAATGTTGTCAGTATTAATCGTGCCTACACGTGCCGGATTATCAGATGTTGTCAGTATTAATCATGCTGACACGTGCCGGATTATCAGATATCATGAGTATTAATGGACCTGACAAATGCCAGATTATCAGATGTTATCGGTATTAATGGTGCTTACAGGTGCCGGATTATCAGACTTCATCAGTATTAATGGTGCTGACACGTGCCGGATTATCAGATGTTGTCAGTATTAATCGTGCTGACAGGTGCGGGATTATCAGATGTTGTCAGGATTAATCGTGCCGGATTATCAGATGTTGTCAGTACTAATCGTGCTGACACGTGCCGGATTATCAGATGTTGTCAGTACTAATCGTGCTGACACGTGCCGGATTATCAGATGTTGTCAGTATTAATGGTGCTGACACGTGCCGGAATAACAGATATCATGAGTATTAATGAGCCTGACAAATGCCAGATTATCAGATGTTATCGGTATTAATGGTGCTTACAGATGCTGGATTATCAGATGTTATCAGTATTAATGGTGTTGACAGGTGCCGGATTATCAGACTTCATCAGTATTAATGGTGCTGACACGTGCCGGATTATCAGATGTCAGTATTAATCGTGCTGACACGTGCCGGATTATCAGATGTTGTCAGTATTAATCGTGCTGACAGGTGCCGGATTATCAGATATCATGAGTATTAATGGACCTGACAAATGCCCGATTTTCAGATGTTATCGGTATTAATGGTGCTTACAGATGCTGGATTATCAGATGTTATCAGTATTAATGGTGTTGACAGGTGCCGGATTATCAGACTTCATCAGTATTAATGGTGCTGACACGTGCCGGATTATCAGATGTCAGTATTAATCGTGCTGACACGTGCCGGATTATCAGATGTTGTCAGTATTAATCGTGCTGACAGGTGCCGGATTATCAGATATCATGAGTATTAATGGACCTGACAAATGCCCGATTTTCAGATGTTATCGGTATTAATGGTGCTTACAGATGCTGGATTATCAGATGTTATCAGTATTAATGGTGTTGACAGGTGCCGGATTATCAGACTTCATCAGTATTAACCCCTTAACCCCCAAGGGTGGTTGGCACGTTAATGACCGGGCCAATTTTGACAATTCTTACCACTGTCCCTTTAAGAGGTCATAACTCTGGAACGCTTCCATGGATCCCGCCGGTGATTCTGACATTGCTTTTTTCTCACGACATAGTGTACTTCGTAGGGATATACTATTGAAGAGAAATAGCGCAATAGTGCATTATCCAGTGTAGGTATATGAATTTAAAAATAATACACTCACCAGATGGAGCTTGTAATAAGCATGGAGGATTCGCTGCTGCAGAAACCACAGATCCACGAGGGACCAACGTAGAAGATGCAGGAGAGGAGAAAAAGTGGTCAGACAATCCGCGCTGCAAATCACTTTGAACCCCCAAAGGGCTTCACAGAAGTTTATAACGTGCAGCCATCCAATTAAAGACATCATATTTTTTCCACAAAAATGATCTTTTCACCCCCAATTTTTATTTTCCCAAGAGTAACAGGACCCCAAAAGTTATTGTGCAATTCATCCTGAGTACGCTGATACCCCATATATGGGGGTAAACCACTATTTGGGCACATGGCAGAGCTCGGAAGGGAAGCAGCGCCATTTAACTTTTTTGGCTGGAATTGAGATCGGACGCCATGTCGCGTTTGGAAAGCCCCTGAAGTGCCAAAACAGTGGAAACCCCCCAATTCTAACTCCCTCCCTAACCCTAGCCCTGACCCTAGCTCTGACCCTAGCCCTAATGGGAAAATGGAAATAAATACATTTTTTTTTTATTTTATTATTTTTGCCTAACTAAGGGGGTGATAAAGGGGGGGTTTGATTTACTATTTATGGCGGGTTTTAATTTTTGGCAGCTGTCATACGCTAAAAGACCCTTTTTATTGTAAAAATAGTTTATGCATCACCACATTTTGAGAGCTATAATTTTTCCTTATTTTGACCCACCGAGTCATGTGAGGTCATATTTTTTGCGGGACGAGTTGACGTTTTTATTGGTACCATTTTCGGGCACGTGACATTTTTTGGTCGCTTTTTACTCCGATTTTTGGGACGCAGTATGAACAAAAACCAGCTTTTCAGGAATTTCTTTTGTGGGGGGGGTGCGTTTACACCGTTCCGCGTGCGGTAAAATTGATAAGGCGCTTTTATTCTTCGGGTCAGTATGATTACAGCGATACATCTTTTATGTCTTTTTTTATGTTTTGGCGGTTTTATGCTATGAAAATTTTTTTTTATAAAAAATAATTATTTTTGCATCGCTTTATTCTGCGAGCTATAACTTTTTTATTTTTTCTCTGAGGATGCTGTGTGGTGGCTCTTTTGTTGCGGGACAAGATGTCGTTTTCAGCGGTACCATGGATATTTATATGCGTCTTTTTGATCGCGCGTTATTGCACTTTTTGTTCGTCGGTATGATAATAAATCATTAATTTTTGCGTCGTTTTTTATTTTTTAAGGGGAACGCTAAAGGGGTTAACTAATGGGACAGTTTTATAGGGTGGGTCATTACGGACGCGGCGATAACAAATAGGTGTACTTTTATTGTTTTTCTGTTTCTTTATATTCAAAAAATGAATTTATTAGGGAATAATTTTTTTTCTTATTTAACGATTTTATTAAAATTATTTTTACACTTTTTGTTTTTTACTTTATTATTATGTCCCATGGGGGACATCACTGTCCTGTGACAGATCGCTGATCTGTCACATCACAGATCGCTGTGACAGATCAGCGATCTGTCACAGGCACTGCTGCAGGCTTCCTCATGCTTGCGCTCTGCGGGCAGTGAGGAAGCCAGCTCCCTGCAGGCCCCCGAAGGTCCCCGTCGCCATATTGGATCCGGGGACCTGCAGGAAAGGCGACCCCCGCAGCGGCGCTGCACATCGCGCTGCTGTGGGGTCGCAGGGAAGCACGGAGGGAGCCCCCTCCCTGCCGATGCTTCCTTTAACCCCCGGTACACCGCGATCATGTTTGATCGCGGTGTCCCAGGGGTTAACGTGTCGGGGGCGGTCACACATTGTGCCGGGTGTCAGCTGTGATAATCAGCTGACACCCGGCCGCGATCAGCTGCGCTCCCCCCGTGAGCGCAGCTGATCGCATTAGACGTACTATTCCGTCCTTGGGACTTAGGTCCCAGGTCACATGGACGGAATAGTACGTCTAATATAGGAAAGGGGTTGATGGACCTGACAGATATCCCGGATTATCAGATATTATCAGTATTAACATTAGTTTTTTTCATGTTTCACATAGAAGCTTATAGGGAAAAAAACACCAAAATTCGCACAGTTCAGCAGCGTCTTCAGCCTCCCAGCGATCGCAGATCGCATGAAATCACATCCACTTTTCTTGCACATATAGGCCGTAGCGTAAATGCTGTGTCTTCCGCTGATTTTTTTTTTGGGGGGGGCAGAAATTCTGCTACGTTTAACTGTGTGAATAAATGCTGGGCAGGGTGCAATAGTTGACTGCTTTGTCTCCCATCCTTATAGGACCCCTAGCATGGTCCGCTGAGCTTTGAATGATCATTTAATAGGCTTGGATTCTGATAAATAGTTGTTGCAATAATCGCTGGAACCAAGTCCTAGTGGCAGGGCTACAACCCACCTCCCCATAAAATATAATGTACCCCCCATAAGAATATAATACAACCCACCTCCCCATAGAATATAATGTACCCCCCATAGAATATAGTACAGCCCACCTCCCCATAGAATATAATGTACCCCCCCATAGAATATAATACAACCCACCTCCCCATAGAATATAATGTACCCCCCATAGAATATAGTACAGCCCACCTCCCCATAGAATATAATGTACCCCCCCATAGAATATAATACAACCCACCTCCCCATAGAATATAATGTACCCCCATAGAATATAATACAACCCACCTCCCCATAGAATATAATGTACCCCCCATAGAATATAGTACAGCCCACCTCCCCATAGAATATAATGTACCCCCCATAGAATATAGTACAGCCCACCTCCCCATAGAATATAATGTAGCACCCCATAGAAAATAATGTACCACCCATAGAATATAATACAGCCCACCTCCCCATAGAATATAATGTAGCACCCCATAGAATATATTACAGCCCACCTCCCCATAGAATATAATGTAGCACCCCATAGAATATAGTACAGCCCACCTCCCCATAGAATATAATGTACCCCCCATAGAATATAGTACAGCCCACCTCCCCATAGAATATAATGTAGCACCCCACAGAATATAATGTATCTCCCCCCCGGTGTGTATATGTACACGCCGGTCTCCTCATCACCACCGGTGAAGCCGCTGCTGGCACAGAGCTGACATCGTGCAGATGGCCCCGATCACATCAGACAGCGCCGCCCTTTGCTCTCCAATAGAAAAGCGTTGTAGTGCGGTATGCGCGCATGCTACGACTCCGGCGACACGGTCCGCAGGAGGATTCTGACAGAAGGACACATGTCCGGTCATATTATAGATATATAGTCACGAGCGAACGGGTTGACACCCTTTAAACTGTTCCAGAAAATGAGTGCAATTTACACTTGTTTTGTTCTATACCTGTTACTTATCAAAAAGTGTGTGCAGTGCGGTGGCTGGGCGCGGGCAGGCGCACGTGGAGGGAGGGACCGCCGGAATGGGCAGCTGCTGTCACCGTCGCGATCCCACCAGCTTCCGAAGCCCACTGGTCTACATCCAGACACCACCGCACACATCTCTATAAGCAGACCTCAGCGCTATTTATGTCCCAGTAATGGCCAACCACTATAAATTATGGAGATTTTTTAAAATGCCACCAGAGTGATCTGCTGACAAACTGAACATCCCTGATGTCAAAATGTCCCGCCCCTGCTGTGTATTTTGGAGAAACTAGGTGACACGTTTGTGTTTCCTGCAGCTCATTTGCATATATGGATGAGCAAGCGCTGTGATTGGCTGCTGTAGAATCCTAGTATGTTTCAGTTGGAAGAGAGGTCAAAGGCCATCGTGTCTGTCCGCCTGCTGCTCAATGCAGCAATGGCAGGATTCACTAAACCCTCTCAGACAGATGTCTGTCCAGCCTCTGGATGAACAGTCCCACCGAAGGAGAACTCGTCACCTCCTCTGGTGGCCGCCTGTTCCACTCATTGCTCACCCTCACTGTCAAAAAGTTTTTTTCTAATGTGTATCTTTTCCCTTTCATCCCATTGCTTCTCGTGCTTCCATGTGCAAATGAGAATAAGGATGATCCCTCTACATTGGGGCAACCCTTCAGATATTGGTGTCCTCCATCTTATAGAAGGGAACGCCTTTCCGACAGAACAGGCTGACTGAACGTGACGGCCGTCGCCATGATCCCTATGGCCGGCGCATACACACTGCTATGTTGCTGATGTTGTAGCACATTACTTCAATGAAATATTAATGATGCTGACACGTGCCGGATTATCAGACGTTGTCAGTATTAATCGTGGTGACAGGTGCCGGATTATCAGATGTTGTAAGTATTAATCGTGCTGACACGTGCCGGATTATCAGATGTTGTCAGTATTAATCGTGCTGACACGTGCCGGATTATCAGATATCATGAGTATTAATGGACCTGAAACATGTGCCAGATTATCAGATGTTATCGGTATTAATGGTGCTTACAGATGCTGGTTTATCAGATGTTATCAGTATTAATGGTGTTGACAGGTGCCGGATTATCAGACTTCATCAGTATTAATGGTGCTAACACGTGCCGGATTATCAGATGTTGTCAGTATTAATCGTGCTGACAGGTGCCGGATTATCAGATGTTGTCAGTATTAATCGTGCCGGATTATCAGATGTTGTCAGTATTAATCGTGGTGACAGGTGCCGGATTATCAGATGTTGTCAGTATTAATCGTGCCTACACGTGCCGGATTATCAGATGTTGTCAGTATTAATCATGCTGACACGTGCCGGATTATCAGATATCATGAGTATTAATGGACCTGACAAATGCCAGATTATCAGATGTTATCGGTATTAATGGTGCTTACAGGTGCCGGATTATCAGACTTCATCAGTATTAATGGTGCTGACACGTGCCGGATTATCAGATGTTGTCAGTATTAATCGTGCTGACAGGTGCGGGATTATCAGATGTTGTCAGGATTAATCGTGCCGGATTATCAGATGTTGTCAGTACTAATCGTGCTGACACGTGCCGGATTATCAGATGTTGTCAGTACTAATCGTGCTGACACGTGCCGGATTATCAGATGTTGTCAGTACTAATCGTGCTGACACGTGCCGGAATAACAGATATCATGAGTATTAATGAGCCTGACAAATGCCAGATTATCAGATGTTATCGGTATTAATGGTGCTTACAGATGCTGGATTATCAGATGTTATCAGTATTAATGGTGTTGACAGGTGCCGGATTATCAGACTTCATCAGTATTAATGGTGCTGACACGTGCCGGATTATCAGATGTTGTCAGTATTAATCGTGCTGACACGTGCCGGATTATCAGATGTTGTCAGTATTAATCGTGCTGACAGGTGCCGGATTATCAGATATCATGAGTATTAATGGACCTGACAAATGCCCGATTTTCAGATGTTATCGGTATTAATGGTGCTTACAGATGCTGGATTATCAGATGTTATCAGTATTAATGGTGTTGACAGGTGCCGGATTATCAGACTTCATCAGTATTAACCCCTTAACCCCCAAGGGTGGTTGGCACGTTAATGACCGGGCCAATTTTGACAATTCTTACCACTGTCCCTTTAAGAGGTCATAACTCTGGAACGCTTCCATGGATCCCGCCGGTGATTCTGACATTGCTTTTTTCTCACGACATAGTGTACTTCGTAGGGATATACTATTGAAGAGAAATAGCGCAATAGTGCATTATCCAGTGTAGGTATATCAATTTAAAAATAATACACTCACCAGATGGAGCTTGTAATAAGCATGGAGGATTCGCTGCTGCAGAAACCACAGATCCACGAGGGACCAACGTAGAAGATGCAGGAGAGGAGAAAAAGTGGTCAGACAATCCGCGCTGCAAATCACTTTGAACCCCCAAAGGGCTTCACAGAAGTTTATAACGTGCAGCCATCCAATTAAAGACATCATATTTTTTCCACAAAAATGATCTTTTCACCCCCAATTTTTATTTTCCCAAGAGTAACAGGACCCCAAAAGTTATTGTGCAATTCATCCTGAGTACGCTGATACCCCATATATGGGGGTAAACCACTATTTGGGCACATGGCAGAGCTCGGAAGGGAAGCAGCGCCATTTAACTTTTTTGGCTGGAATTGAGATCGGACGCCATGTCGCGTTTGGAAAGCCCCTGAAGTGCCAAAACAGTGGAAACCCCCCAATTCTAACTCCCTCCCTAACCCTAGCCCTGACCCTAGCTCTGATCCTAGCCCTAATGGGAAAATGGAAATAAATACATTTTTTTTTTATTTTATTATTTTTGCCTAACTAAGGGGGTGATAAAGGGGGGATTTGATTTACTATTTATGGCGGGTTTTAATTTTTGGCAGCTGTCATACGCTAAAAGACCCTTTTTATTGTAAAAATAGTTTATGCATCACCACATTTTGAGAGCTATAATTTTTCCTTATTTTGACCCACCGAGTCATGTGAGGTCATATTTTTTGCGGGACGAGTTGACGTTTTTATTGGTACCATTTTCGGGCACGTGACATTTTTTGGTCGCTTTTTACTCCGATTTTTGGGACGCAGTATGAACAAAAACCAGCTTTTCAGGAATTTCTTTTGTGGGGGGGTGCGTTTACACCGTTCCGCGTGCGGTAAAATTGATAAGGCGCTTTTATTCTTCGGGTCAGTATGATTACAGCGATACATCTTTTATGTCTTTTTTTATGTTTTGGCGGTTTTATGCTATGAAAATTTTTTTTTATAAAAAATAATTATTTTTGCATCGCTTTATTCTGCGAGCTATAACTTTTTTATTTTTTCTCTGATGATGCTGTGTGGTGGCTCTTTTGTTGCGGGACAAGATGTCGTTTTCAGCGGTACCATGGATATTTATATGTGTCTTTTTGATCGCGCGTTATTGCACTTTTTGTTCGTCGGTATGATAATAAATTATTAATTTTTGCGTCGTTTTTTATTTTTTAAGGGGAACGCTAAAGGGGTTAACTAATGGGACAGTTTTATAGGGTGGGTCATTACGGACGCGGCGATAACAAATAGGTGTACTTTTATTGTTTTTCTGTTTCTTTATATTCAAAAAATGAATTTATTAGGGAATAATTTTTTTTCTTATTTATTTAACGATTTTATTAAAATTATTTTTACACTTTTTGTTTTTTACTTTATTATAATGTCCCATGGGGGACATCACTGTCCTGTGACAGATCGCTGATCTGTCACATCACAGATCGCTGTGACAGATCAGCGATCTGTCACAGGCACTGCTGCAGGCTTCCTCATGCTTGCGCTCTGCGGGCAGTGAGGAAGCCAGCTCCCTGCAGGCCCCCGAAGGTCCCCGTCGCCATATTGGATCCGGGGACCTGCAGGAAAGGCGACCCCCGCAGCGGCGCTGCACATCGCGCTGCTGTGGGGTCGCAGGGAAGCACGGAGGGAGCCCCCTCCCTGCCGATGCTTCCTTTAACCCCCGGTACACCGCGATCATGTTTGATCGCGGTGTCCCAGAGGTTAACGTGTCGGGGGCGGTCACACATTGTGCCGGGTGTCAGCTGTGATAATCAGCTGACACCCGGCCGCGATCAGCTGCGCTCCCCCCGTGAGCGCAGCTGATCGCATTAGACGTACTATTCCGTCCTTGGGACTTAGGTCCCAGGTCACATGGACGGAATAGTACGTCTAATATAGGAAAGGGGTTGATGGACCTGACAGATATCCCGGATTATCAGATATTATCAGTATTAACATTAGTTTTTTTCATGTTTCACATAGAAGCTTATAGGGAAAAAAACACCAAAATTCGCACAGTTCAGCAGCGTCTTCAGCCTCCCAGCGATCGCAGATCGCATGAAATCACATCCACTTTTCTTGCACATATAGGCCGTAGCGTAAATGCTGTGTCTTCCGCTGATTTTTTTTTGGGGGGGGCAGAAATTCTGCTACGTTTAACTGTGTGAATAAATGCTGGGCAGGGTGCAATAGTTGACTGCTTTGTCTCCCATCCTTATAGGACCCCTAGCATGGTCCGCTGAGCTTTGAATGATCATTTAATAGGCTTGGATTCTGATAAATAGTTGTTGCAATAATCGCTGGAACCAAGTCCTAGTGGCAGGGCTACAACCCACCTCCCCATAAAATATAATGTACCCCCCATAAGAATATAATACAACCCACCTCCCCATAGAATATAATGTACCCCCCATAGAATATAGTACAGCCCACCTCCCCATAGAATATAATGTACCCCCCCATAGAATATAATACAACCCACCTCCCCATAGAATATAATGTACCCCCCATAGAATATAGTACAGCCCACCTCCCCATAGAATATAATGTACCCCCCCATAGAATATAATACAACCCACCTCCCCATAGAATATAATGTAGCACCCCATAGAATATAATACAACCCACCTCCCCATAGAATATAATGTAGCACCCCATAGAATATAATACAACCCACCTCCCCATAGAATATAATGTACCCCCATAGAATATAATACAACCCACCTCCCCATAGAATATAATGTACCCCCCATAGAATATAGTACAGCCCACCTCCCCATAGAATATAATGTAGCACCCCATAGAAAATAATGTACCACCCATAGAATATAATACAGCCCACCTCCCCATAGAATATAATGTAGCACCCCATAGAATATATTACAGCCCACCTCCCCATAGAATATAATGTAGCACCCCATAGAATATAGTACAGCCCACCTCCCCATAGAATATAATGTACCCCCCATAGAATATAGTACAGCCCACCTCCCCATAGAATATAATGTAGCACCCCACAGAATATAATGTATCTCCCCCCCGGTGTGTATATGTACACGCCGGTCTCCTCATCACCACCGGTGAAGCCGCTGCTGGCACAGAGCTGACATCGTGCAGATGGCCCCGATCACATCAGACAGCGCCGCCCTTTGCTCTCCAATAGAATAGCGTCGTAGTGCGGTATGCGCGCATGCTACGACTCCGGCGACACGGTCCGCAGGAGGATTCTGACAGAAGGACACATGTCCGGTCATATTATAGATATATAGTCACGAGCGAACGGGTTGACACCCTTTAAACTGTTCCAGAAAATGAGTGCAATTTACACTTGTTTTGTTCTATACCTGTTACTTATCAAAAGGTGTGTGCAGTGCGGTGGCTGGGCGCAGGCAGGCGCACGTGGAGGGAGGGACCGCCGGAATGGGCAGCTGCTGTCACCGTCGCGATCCCACCAGCCTCCGAAGCCCACTGGTCTACATCCAGACACCACCGCACACATCTCTATAAGCAGACCTCAGCGCTATTTATGTCCCAGTAATGGCCAACCACTATAAATTATGGAGATTTTTTAAAATGACACCAGAGTGATCTGCTGACAAACTGAACATCCCTGATGTCAAAATGTCCCGCCCCTGCTGTGTATTTTGGAGAAACTAGGTGACACGTTTGTGTTTCCTGCAGCTCATTTGCATATATGGATGAGCAAGCGCTGTGATTGGCTGCTGTAGAATCCTAGTATGTTTCAGTTGGAAGAGAGGTCAAAGGCTATCGTGTCTGTCCGCCTGCTGCTCAATGCAGCAATGGCAGGATTCACTAAACCCTCTCAGACAGATGTCTGTCCAGCCTCTGGGTGAACAGTCCCACCGAAGGAGAACTCGTCACCTCCTCTGGTGGCCGCCTGTTCCACTCATTGCTCACCCTCACTGTCAAAAAGTTTTTTTCTAATGTGTATCTTTTCCCTTTCATCCCATTGCTTCTCGTGCTTCCATGTGCAAATGAGAATAAGGATGATCCCTCTACATTGGGGCAACCCTTCAGATATTGGTGTCCTCCATCTTATAGAAGGGAACGCCTTTCCGACAGAACAGGCTGACTGAACGTGACGGCCGTCGCCATGATCCCTATGGCCGGCGCATACACACTGCTATGTTGCTGATGTTGTAGCACATTACTTCAATGAAATATTAATGGTGCTGACACGTGCCGGATTATCAGACGTTGTCAGTATTAATCGTGGTGACAGGTGCCGGATTATCAGATGTTGTAAGTATTAATCGTGCTGACACGTGCCGGATTATCAGATGTTGTCAGTATTAATCGTGCTGACACGTGCCGGATTATCAGATATCATGAGTATTAATGGACCTGAAACATGTGCCAGATTATCAGATGTTATCGGTATTAATGGTGCTTACAGATGCTGGATTATCAGATGTTATCAGTATTAATGGTGTTGACAGGTGCCGGATTATCAGACTTCATCAGTATTAATGGTGCTGACACGTGCCGGATTATCAGATGTTGTCAGTATTAATCGTGCTGACAGGTGCCGGATTATCAGATGTTGTCAGTATTAATCGTGCCGGATTATCAGATGTTGTCAGTATTAATCGTGCTGACACGTGCCGGATTATCAGATGTTGTCAGTATTAATCGTGCTGACAGGTGCCGGATTATCAGATATCATGAGTATTAATGGACCTGACAAATGCCGGATTATCAGATGTTGTCAGTATTAATCGTGGTGACAGGTGCCGGATTATCAGATGTTGTCAGTATTAATCGTGCCTACACGTGCCGGATTATCAGATGTTGTCAGTATTAATCGTGCTGACACGTGCCGGATTATGAGATATCATGAGTATTAATGGACCTGACAAATGCCAAATTATCAGATGTTATCGGTATTAATGGTGCTTACAGATGCTGGATTATCAGATGTTATCAGTATTAATGGTGTTGACAGGTGCCGGATTATCAGACTTCATCAGTATTAATGGTGCTGACACTTGCCGGATTATCAGATGTTGTCAGTATTAATCGTGCTGACAGGTGCGGGATTATCAGATGTTGTCAGTATTAATCGTGCCGGATTATCAGATGTTGTCAGTACTAATCGTGCTGACACGTGCCGGATTATCAGATGTTGTCAGTACTAATCGTGCTGACACGTGCTGGATTATCAGATGTTGTCAGTATTAATCGTGCTGACACGTGCCGGAATAACAGATATCATGAGTATTAATGAGCCTGACAAATGCCATATTATCAGATGTTATCGGTATTAATGGTGCTTACAGATGCTGGATTATCAGATGTTATCAGTATTAATGGTGTTGACAGGTGCCGGATTATCAGACTTCATCAGTATTAATGGTGCTGACACGTGCCGGATTATCAGATGTTGTCAGTATTAATCGTGCTGACACGTGCCGGATTATCAGATGTTGTCAGTATTAATCGTGCTGACAGGTGCCGGATTATCAGATATCATGAGTATTAATGGACCTGACAAATGCCGGATTATCAGATGTTATCGGTATTAATGGTGCTTACAGATGCTGGATTATCAGATGTTATCAGTATTAATGGTGTTGACAGGTGCCGGATTATCAGACTTCATCAGTATTAATGGTGCTGACACGTGCCGGATTATCAGATGTCAGTATTAATCGTGCTGACAGGTGCCGGATTATCAGATGTTGTCAGTATTAATCGTGCCGGATTATCAGATGTTGTCAGTATTAATCGTGCTGACACGTGCCGGATTATCAGATGTTGTCAGTATTAATCGTGCTGACAGGTGCCGGATTATCAGATATCATGAGTATTAATGGACCTGACAAATGCCGGATTATCAGATGTTGTCAGTATTAATCGTGGTGACAGGTGCCGGATTATCAGATGTTGTCAGTATTAATCGTGCCTACACGTGCCGGATTATCAGATGTTGTCAGTATTAATCGTGCTGACACGTGCCGGATTATCAGATATCATGAGTATTAATGGACCTGACAAATGCCAGATTATCAGATGTTATCGGTATTAATGGTGCATACAGATGATGGATTATCAGATGTTATCAGTATTAATGGTGTTGACAGGTGCCGGATTATCAGACTTCATCAGTATTAATGGTGCTGACACGTGCCGGATTATCAGATGTTGTCAGTATTAATCGTGCTGACAGGTGCGGGATTATCAGATGTTGTCAGTATTAATCGTGCCGGATTATCAGATGTTGTCAGTACTAATCGTGCTGACACGTGCCGGATTATCAGATGTTGTCAGTACTAATCGTGCTGACACGTGCAGGATTATCAGATGTTGTCAGTATTAATCGTGCTGACACGTGCCGGATTATCAGATGTTGTCAGTATTAATCGTGCTGACACGTGCCGGAATAACAGATATCATGAGTATTAATGAGCCTGACAAATGCCAGATTATCAGATGTTATCGGTATTAATGGTGCTTACAGATGCTGGATTATCAGATGTTATCAGTATTAATGGTGTTGACAGGTGCCGGATTATCAGACTTCATCAGTATTAATGGTGCTGACACGTGCCGGATTATCAGATGTTGTCAGTATTAATCGTGCTGACATGTGCCGGATTATCAGATGTTGTCAGTATTAATCGTGCTGACAGGTGCCGGATTATCAGATATCATGAGTATTAATGGACCTGACAAATGCCGGATTATCAGATGTTATCGGTATTAATGGTGCTTACAGATGCTGGATTATCAGATGTTATCAGTATTAATGGTGTTGACAGGTGCCGGATTATCAGACTTCATCAGTATTAACCCCTTAACCCCCAAGGGTGGTTGGCACGTTAATGACCGGGCCAATTTTGACAATTCTTACCCCTGTCCCTTTAAGAGGTCATAACTCTGGAACGCTTCCATGGATCCCGCCGGTGATTCTGACATTGCTTTTTTCTCACGACATAGTGTACTTCGTAGGGATATACTATTGAAGAGAAATAGCGCAATAGTGCATTATCCAGTGTAGGTATATCAATTTAAAAATAATACACTCACCAGATGGAGCTTGTAATAAGCATGGAGGATTCGCTGCTGCAGAAACCACAGATCCACGAGGGACCAACGTAGAAGATGCAGGATAGGAGAAAAAGTGGTCAGACAATCCGCGCTGCAAATCACTTTGAACCCCCAAAGGGCTTCACAGAAGTTTATAACGTGCAGCCATCCAATTAAATACATCATATTTTTTCCACAAAAATGATCTTTTCACCCCCAATTTTTATTTTCCCAAGAGTAACAGGACCCCAAAAGTTATTGTGCAATTCATCCTGAGTACGCTGATACCCCATATATGGGGGTAAACCACCATTTGGGCACATGGCAGAGCTCGGAAGGGAAGCAGCGCCATTTAACTTTTTTGGCTGGAATTGAGATCGGACGCCATGTCGCGTTTGGAAAGCCCCTGAAGTGCCAAAACAGTGGAAACCCCCCAATTCTAACTCCCACCCTAACCCTAGCCCTGACCCTAGCTCTGACCCTAGCCCTAATGGGAAAATGGAAATAAATACATTTTTTTTTTATTTTATTATTTTTGCCTAACTAAGGGGGTGATAAAGGGGGGGTTTGATTTACTATTTATGGCGGGTTTTAATTTTTGGCAGCTGTCATACGCTAAAAGATGCTTTTTATTGTAAAAATAGTTTATGCATCACCACATTTTGAGAGCTATAATTTTTCCTTATTTTGACCCACCAAGTCATGTGAGGTCATATTTTTTGCGGGACGAGTTGACGTTTTTATTGGTACCATTTTCGGGCACGTGACATTTTTTGGTCGCTTTTTACTCCGATTTTTGGGACGCAGTATGAACAAAAACCAGCTTTTCAGGAATTTCTTTTGGGGGGGGGGTGCGTTTACACCGTTCCGCGTGCGGTAAAATTGATAAGGCGCTTTTATTCTTCGGGTCAGTATGATTACAGCGATACCTCTTTTATGTCTTTTTTTATGTTTTGGCGGTTTTATGCTATGAAAATTTTTTTTTATAAAAAATAATTATTTTTGCATCGCTTTATTCTGCGAGCTATAACTTTTTTATTTTTTCTCTGATGATACTGTGTGGTGGCTCGTTTGTTGCGGGACAAGATGTCGTTTTCAGCGGTACCATGGATATTTATATGCGTCTTTTTGATCGCGCGTTATTGCACTTTTTGTTCATCGGTATGATAATAAATCATTAGTTTTTGCGTCGGTTTTTATTTTTTAAGGGGAACGCTAAAGGGGTTAACTAATGGGACAATTTTATAGGGTGGGTCATTACGGACGCGGCGATAACAAATAGGTGTACTTTTATTGTTTTTCTGTTTCTTTATTTTCAAAAAATGAATTTATTAGGGAATAATTTTTTTTCTTATTTATTTAACGATTTTATTAAAATTATTTTTACACTTTTTGTTTTTTACTTTATTATAATGTCCCATGGGGGACATCACTGTCCTGTGACAGATCGCTGATCTGTCACATCACAGATCGCTGTGACAGATCAGCGATCTGTCACAGGCACTGCTGCAGGCTTCCTCATGCCTGCGCTCTGCGGGCAGTGAGGAAGCCAGCTCCCTGCAGGCCCCCGAAGGTCCCCGTCGCCATATTGGATCCGGGGACCTGCAGGAAAGGCGACCCCCGCAGCGGCGCTGCACATCGCGCTGCTGTGGGGGTCGCAGGGAAGCACGGAGGGAGCCCCCTCCCTGCCGATGCTTCCTTTAACCCCCGGTACACCGCGATCATGTTTGATCGCGGTGTCCCAGGGGTTAACGTGTCGGGGGCGGTCACACATTGTGCCGGGTGTCAGCTGTGATAATCAGCTGACACCCGGCCGCGATCAGCTGCGCTCCCCCTGTGAGCGCAGCTGATCGCATTAGACGTACTATTCCGTCCTTGGGACTTAGGTCCCAGGTCACATGGACGGAATAGTACGTCTAATGTAGGAAAGGGGTTGATGGACCTGACAGATACCGGATTATCAGATATTATCAGTATTAACATTAGTTTTTTTCATGTTTCACATAGAAGCTTATAGGGAAAAAAACACCAAAATTCGCACAGTTCAGCAGCGTCTTCAGCCTCCCAGCGATCGCAGATCGCATGAAATCACATCCACTTTTCTTGCACATATAGGCCGTAGCGTAAATGCTGTGTCTTCCGCTGATTTTTTTGGGGGGGAAGAAATTCTGCTACGTTTAACTGTGTGAATAAATGCTGGGCAGGGTGCAATAGTTGACTGCTTTGTCTCCCATCCTTATAGGACCCCTAGCATGGTCCGCTGAGCTTTGAATGATCTTTTAATAGGCTTGGATTCTGATAAATAGTTGTTGCAATAATCGCTGGAACCAAGTCCTAGTGGCAGGGCTACAACCCACCTCCCCATAAAATATAATGTACCCCCCATAAGAATATAATACAACCCACCTCCCCATAGAATATAATGTACCCCCCATAGAATATAGTACAGCCCACCTCCCCATAGAATATAATGTACCCCCCCATAGAATATAATACAACCCACCTCCCCATAGAATATAATGTACCCCCCATAGAATATAGTACAGCCCACCTCCCCATAGAATATAATGTACCCCCCCATAGAATATAATACAACTCACCTCCCCATAGAATATAATGTACCCCCATAGAGTATAATACAACCCACCTCCCCATAGAATATAATGTACCCCCCATAGAATATAGTACAGCCCACCTCCCCATAGAATATAATGTACCCCCCATAGAATATAGTACAGCCAACCTCCCCATAGAATATAATGTAGCACCCCATAGAAAATAATGTACCCCCCATAGAATATAGTACAGCCCACCTCCCCATAGAATATAATGTAGCACCCCATAGAATATAGTACAGCCCACCTCCCCATAGAATATAATGTAGCACCCCATAGAATATAGTACAGCCCACCTCCCCATAGAATATAATGTACCCCCCATAGAATATAGTACAGCCCACCTCCCCATAGAATATAATGTAGCACCCCACAGAATATAATGTATCTCCCCCCCGGTGTGTATATGTACACGCCGGTCTCCTCATCACCACCGGTGAAGCCGCTGCTGGCACAGAGCTGACATCGTGCAGATGGCCCCGATCACATCAGACAGCGCCGCCCTTTGCTCTCCAATAGAATAGCGTCGTAGTGCGGTATGCGCGCATGCTACGACTCTGGCGACACGGTCCGCAGGAGGATTCTGACAGAAGGACACATGTCCGGTCATATTATAGATATATAGTCACGAGCGAACGGGTTGACACCCTTTAAACTGTTCCAGAAAATGAGTGCAATTTACACTTGTTTTGTTCTATACCTGTTACTTATCAAAAAGTGTGTGCAGTGCGGTGGCTGGGCGCAGGCAGGCGCACGTGGAGGGAGGGACCGCCGGAATGGGCAGCTGCTGTCACCGTCGCGATCCCACCAGCCTCCGAAGCCCACTGGTCTACATCCAGACACCACCGCACACATCTCTATAAGCAGACCTCAGCGCTATTTATGTCCCAGTAATGGCCAACCACTATAAATTATGGAGATTTTTTAAAATGCCACCAGAGTGATCTGCTGACAAACTGAACATCCCTGTTGTCAAAATGTCCCGCCCCTGCTGTGTATTTTGGAGAAACTAGGTGACACGTTTGTGTTTCCTGCAGCTCATTTGCATATATGGATGAGCAAGCGCTGTGATTGGCTGCTGTAGAATCCTAGTATGTTTCAGTTGGAAGAGAGGTCAAAGGCCATCGTGTCTGTCCGCCTGCTGCTCAATGCAGCAATGGCAGGATTCACTAAACCCTCTCAGACAGATGTCTGTCCAGCCTCTGGGTGAACAGTCCCACCGAAGGAGAACTCGTCACCTCCTCTGGTGGCCGCCTGTTCCACTCATTGCTCACCCTCACTGTCAAAAAGTTTTTTTCTAATGTGTATCTTTTCCCTTTCATCCCATTGCTTCTCGTGCTTCCATGTGCAAATGAGAATAAGGATGATCCCTCTACATTGGGGCAACCCTTCAGATATTGGTGTCCTCCATCTTATAGAAGGGAACGCCTTTCCGACAGAACAGGCTGACTGAACGTGACGGCCGTCGCCATGATCCCTATGGCCGGCGCATACACACTGCTATGTTGCTGATGTTGTAGCACATTACTTCAATGAAATATTAATGATGCTGACACGTGCCGGATTATCAGACGTTGTCAGTATTAATCGTGGTGACAGGTGCCGGATTATCAGATGTTGTAAGTATTAATCGTGCTGACACGTGCCGGATTATCAGATGTTGTCAGTATTAATCGTGCTGACACGTGCCGGATTATCAGATATCATGAGTATTAATGGACCTGAAACATGTGCCAGATTATCAGATGTTATCGGTATTAATGGTGCTTACAGATGCTGGATTATCAGATGTTATCAGTATTAATGGTGTTGACAGGTGCCGGATTATCAGACTTCATCAGTATTAATGGTGCTAACACGTGCCGGATTATCAGATGTTGTCAGTATTAATCGTGCTGACAGGTGCCGGATTATCAGATGTTGTCAGTATTAATCGTGCCGGATTATCAGATGTTGTCAGTATTAATCGTGGTGACAGGTGCCGGATTATCAAATGTTGTCAGTATTAATCGTGCCTACACGTGCCGGATTATCAGATGTTGTCAGTATTAATCATGCTGACACGTGCCGGATTATCAGATATCATGAGTATTAATGGACCTGACAAATGCCAGATTATCAGATGTTATCGGTATTAATGGTGCTTACAGGTGCCGGATTATCAGACTTCATCAGTATTAATGGTGCTGACACGTGCCGGATTATCAGATGTTGTCAGTATTAATCGTGCTGACAGGTGCGGGATTATCAGATGTTGTCAGGATTAATCGTGCCGGATTATCAGATGTTGTCAGTACTAATCGTGCTGACACGTGCCGGATTATCAGATGTTGTCAGTACTAATCGTGCTGACACGTGCCGGATTATCAGATGTTGTCAGTATTAATGGTGCTGACACGTGCCGGAATAACAGATATCATGAGTATTAATGAGCCTGACAAATGCCAGATTATCAGATGTTATCGGTATTAATGGTGCTTACAGATGCTGGATTATCAGATGTTATCAGTATTAATGGTGTTGACAGGTGCCGGATTATCAGACTTCATCAGTATTAATGGTGCTGACACGTGCCGGATTATCAGATGTTGTCAGTATTAATCGTGCTGACACGTGCCGGATTATCAGATGTTGTCAGTATTAATCGTGCTGACAGGTGCCGGATTATCAGATATCATGAGTATTAATGGACCTGACAAATGCCCGATTTTCAGATGTTATCGGTATTAATGGTGCTTACAGATGCTGGATTATCAGATGTTATCAGTATTAATGGTGTTGACAGGTGCCGGATTATCAGACTTCATCAGTATTAACCCCTTAACCCCCAAGGGTGGTTGGCACGTTAATGACCGGGCCAATTTTGACAATTCTTACCACTGTCCCTTTAAGAGGTCATAACTCTGGAACGCTTCCATGGATCCCGCCGGTGATTCTGACATTGCTTTTTTCTCACGACATAGTGTACTTCGTAGGGATATACTATTGAAGAGAAATAGCGCAATAGTGCATTATCCAGTGTAGGTATATCAATTTAAAAATAATACACTCACCAGATGGAGCTTGTAATAAGCATGGAGGATTCGCTGCTGCAGAAACCACAGATCCACGAGGGACCAACGTAGAAGATGCAGGAGAGGAGAAAAAGTGGTCAGACAATCCGCGCTGCAAATCACTTTGAACCCCCAAAGGGCTTCACAGAAGTTTATAACGTGCAGCCATCCAATTAAAGACATCATATTTTTTCCACAAAAATGATCTTTTCACCCCCAATTTTTATTTTCCCAAGAGTAACAGGACCCCAAAAGTTATTGTGCAATTCATCCTGAGTACGCTGATACCCCATATATGGGGGTAAACCACTATTTGGGCACATGGCAGAGCTCGGAAGGGAAGCAGCGCCATTTAACTTTTTTGGCTGGAATTGAGATCGGACGCCATGTCGCGTTTGGAAAGCCCCTGAAGTGCCAAAACAGTGGAAACCCCCCAATTCTAACTCCCTCCCTAACCCTAGCCCTGACCCTAGCTCTGACCCTAGCCCTAATGGGAAAATGGAAATAAATACATTTTTTTTTGATTTTATTATTTTTGCCTAACTAAGGGGGTGATAAAGGGGGGGTTTGATTTACTATTTATGGCGGGTTTTAATTTTTGGCAGCTGTCATACGCTAAAAGACCCTTTTTATTGTAAAAATAGTTTATGCATCACCACATTTTGAGAGCTATAATTTTTCCTTATTTTGACCCACCGAGTCATGTGAGGTCATATTTTTTGCGGGACGAGTTGACGTTTTTATTGGTACCATTTTCGGGCACGTGACATTTTTTGGTCACTTTTTACTCCGATTTTTGGGACGCAGTATGAACAAAAACCAGCTTTTCAGGAATTTCTTTTGTGGGGGGGTGCGTTTACACCGTTCCGCGTGCGGTAAAATTGATAAGGCGCTTTTATTCTTCGGGTCAGTATGATTACAGCGATACCTCTTTTATGTCTTTTTTTATGTTTTGGCGGTTTTATGCTATGAAAATTTTTTTTTATAAAAAATAATTATTTTTGCATCGCTTTATTCTGCGAGCTATAACTTTTTTATTTTTTCTCTGATGATGCTGTGTGGTGGCTCTTTTGTTGCGGGACAAGATGTCGTTTTCAGCGGTACCATGGATATTTATATGCGTCTTTTTGATCGCGCGTTATTGCACTTTTTGTTCGTCGGTATGATAATAAATCATTAATTTTTGCGTCGTTTTTTATTTTTTAAGGGGAACGCTAAAGGGGTTAACTAATGGGACAGTTTTATAGGGTGGGTCATTACGGACGCGGCGATAACAAATAGGTGTACTTTTATTGTTTTTCTGTTTCTTTATATTCAAAAAATGAATTTATTAGGGAATAATTTTTTTTCTTATTTATTTAACGATTTTATTAAAATTATTTTTACACTTTTTGTTTTTTACTTTATTATAATGTCCCATGGGGGACATCACTGTCCTGTGACAGATCGCTGATCTGTCACATCACAGATCGCTGTGACAGATCAGCGATCTGTCACAGGCACTGCTGCAGGCTTCCTCATGCTTGCGCTCTGCGGGCAGTGAGGAAGCCAGCTCCCTGCAGGCCCCCGAAGGTCCCCGTCGCCATATTGGATCCGGGGACCTGCAGGAAAGGCGACCCCCGCAGCGGCGCTGCACATCGCGCTGCTGTGGGGTCGCAGGGAAGCACGGAGGGAGCCCCCTCCCTGCCGATGCTTCCTTTAACCCCCGGTACACCGCGATCATGTTTGATCGCGGTGTCCCAGGGGTTAACGTGTCGGGGGGCGGTCACACATTGTGCCGGGTGTCAGCTGTGATAATCAGCTGACACCCGGCCGCGATCAGCTGCGCTCCCCCCGTGAGCGCAGCTGATCGCATTAGACGTACTATTCCGTCCTTGGGACTTAGGTCCCAGGTCACATGGACGGAATAGTACGTCTAATATAGGAAAGGGGTTGATGGACCTGACAGATATCCCGGATTATCAGATATTATCAGTATTAACATTAGTTTTTTTCATGTTTCACATAGAAGCTTATAGGGAAAAAAACACCAAAATTCGCACAGTTCAGCAGCGTCTTCAGCCTCCCAGCGATCGCAGATCGCATGAAATCACATCCACTTTTCTTGCACATATAGGCCGTAGCGTAAATGCTGTGTCTTCCGCTGATTTTTTTTTGGGGGGGGCAGAAATTCTGCTACGTTTAACTGTGTGAATAAATGCTGGGCAGGGTGCAATAGTTGACTGCTTTGTCTCCCATCCTTATAGGACCCCTAGCATGGTCCGCTGAGCTTTGAATGATCATTTAATAGGCTTGGATTCTGATAAATAGTTGTTGCAATAATCGCTGGAACCAAGTCCTAGTGGCAGGGCTACAACCCACCTCCCCATAAAATATAATGTACCCCCCATAAGAATATAATACAACCCACCTCCCCATAGAATATAATGTACCCCCCATAGAATATAGTACAGCCCACCTCCCCATAGAATATAATGTACCCCCCCATAGAATATAATACAACCCACCTCCCCATAGAATATAATGTACCCCCCATAGAATATAGTACAGCCCACCTCCCCATAGAATATAATGTACCCCCCCATAGAATATAATACAACCCACCTCCCCATAGAATATAATGTACCCCCATAGAATATAATACAACCCACCTCCCCATAGAATATAATGTACCCCCCATAGAATATAGTACAGCCCACCTCCCCATAGAATATAATGTACCCCCCATAGAATATAGTACAGCCCACCTCCCCATAGAATATAATGTAGCACCCCATAGAAAATAATGTACCACCCATAGAATATAATACAGCCCACCTCCCCATAGAATATAATGTAGCACCCCATAGAATATATTACAGCCCACCTCCCCATAGAATATAATGTAGCACCCCATAGAATATAGTACAGCCCACCTCCCCATAGAATATAATGTACCCCCCATAGAATATAGTACAGCCCACCTCCCCATAGAATATAATGTAGCACCCCACAGAATATAATGTATCTCCCCCCCGGTGTGTATATGTACACGCCGGTCTCCTCATCACCACCGGTGAAGCCGCTGCTGGCACAGAGCTGACATCGTGCAGATGGCCCCGATCACATCAGACAGCGCCGCCCTTTGCTCTCCAATAGAATAGCGTCGTAGTGCGGTATGCGCGCATGCTACGACTCCGGCGACACGGTCCGCAGGAGGATTCTGACAGAAGGACACATGTCCGGTCATATTATAGATATATAGTCACGAGCGAATGGGTTGACACCCTTTAAACTGTTCCAGAAAATGAGTGCAATTTACACTTGTTTTGTTCTATACCTGTTACTTATCAAAAAGTGTGTGCAGTGCGGTGGCTGGGCGCAGGCAGGCGCACGTGGAGGGAGGGACCGCCGGAATGGGCAGCTGCTGTCACCGTCGCGATCCCACCAGCCTCCGAAGCCCACTGGTCTACATCCAGACACCACCGCACACATCTCTATAAGCAGACCTCAGCGCTATTTATGTCCCAGTAATGGCCAACCACTATAAATTATGGAGATTTTTTAAAATGCCACCAGAGTGATCTGCTGACAAACTGAACATCCCTGATGTCAAAATGTCCCGCCCCTGCTGTGTATTTTGGAGAAACTAGGTGACACGTTTGTGTTTCCTGCAGCTCATTTGCATATATGGATGAGCAAGCGCTGTGATTGGCTGCTGTAGAATCCTAGTATGTTTCAGTTGGAAGAGAGGTCAAAGGCTATCGTGTCTGTCCGCCTGCTGCTCAATGCAGCAATGGCAGGATTCACTAAACCCTCTCAGACAGATGTCTGTCCAGCCTCTGGGTGAACAGTCCCACCGAAGGAGAACTCGTCACCTCCTCTGGTGGCCGCCTGTTCCACTCATTGCTCACCCTCACTGTCAAAAAGTTTTTTTCTAATGTGTATCTTTTCCCTTTCATCCCATTGCTTCTCGTGCTTCCATGTGCAAATGAGAATAAGGATGATCCCTCTACATTGGGGCAACCCTTCAGATATTGGTGTCCTCCATCTTATAGAAGGGAACGCCTTTCCGACAGAACAGGCTGACTGAACGTGACGGCCGTCGCCATGATCCCTATGGCCGGCGCATACACACTGCTATGTTGCTGATGTTGTAGCACATTACTTCAATGAAATATTAATGGTGCTGACACGTGCCGGATTATCAGACGTTGTCAGTATTAATCGTGGTGACAGGTGCCGGATTATCAGATGTTGTAAGTATTAATCGTGCTGACACGTGCCGGATTATCAGATGTTGTCAGTATTAATCGTGCTGACACGTGCCGGATTATCAGATATCATGAGTATTAATGGACCTGAAACATGTGCCAGATTATCAGATGTTATCGGTATTAATGGTGCTTACAGATGCTGGATTATCAGATGTTATCAGTATTAATGGTGTTGACAGGTGCCGGATTATCAGACTTCATCAGTATTAATGGTGCTGACACGTGCCGGATTATCAGATGTTGTCAGTATTAATCGTGCTGACAGGTGCCGGATTATCAGATGTTGTCAGTATTAATCGTGCCGGATTATCAGATGTTGTCAGTATTAATCGTGCTGACACGTGCCGGATTATCAGATGTTGTCAGTATTAATCGTGCTGACAGGTGCCGGATTATCAGATATCATGAGTATTAATGGACCTGACAAATGCCGGATTATCAGATGTTGTCAGTATTAATCGTGGTGACAGGTGCCGGATTATCAGATGTTGTCAGTATTAATCGTGCCTACACGTGCCGGATTATCAGATGTTGTCAGTATTAATCGTGCTGACACGTGCCGGATTATCAGATATCATGAGTATTAATGGACCTGACAAATGCCAAATTATCAGATGTTATCGGTATTAATGGTGCTTACAGATGCTGGATTATCAGATGTTATCAGTATTAATGGTGTTGACAGGTGCCGGATTATCAGACTTCATCAGTATTAATGGTGCTGACACTTGCCGGATTATCAGATGTTGTCAGTATTAATCGTGCTGACAGGTGCGGGATTATCAGATGTTGTCAGTATTAATCGTGCCGGATTATCAGATGTTGTCAGTACTAATCGTGCTGACACGTGCCGGATTATCAGATGTTGTCAGTACTAATCGTGCTGACACGTGCTGGATTATCAGATGTTGTCAGTATTAATCGTGCTGACACGTGCCGGAATAACAGATATCATGAGTATTAATGAGCCTGACAAATGCCATATTATCAGATGTTATCGGTATTAATGGTGCTTACAGATGCTGGATTATCAGATGTTATCAGTATTAATGGTGTTGACAGGTGCCGGATTATCAGACTTCATCAGTATTAATGGTGCTGACACGTGCCGGATTATCAGATGTTGTCAGTATTAATCGTGCTGACACGTGCCGGATTATCAGATGTTGTCAGTATTAATCGTGCTGACAGGTGCCGGATTATCAGATATCATGAGTATTAATGGACCTGACAAATGCCGGATTATCAGATGTTATCGGTATTAATGGTGCTTACAGATGCTGGATTATCAGATGTTATCAGTATTAATGGTGTTGACAGGTGCCGGATTATCAGACTTCATCAGTATTAACCCCTTAACCCCCAAGGGTGGTTGGCACGTTAATGACCGGGCCAATTTTGACAATTCTTACCACTGTCCCTTTAAGAGGTCATAACTCTGGAACGCTTCCATGGATCCCGCCGGTGATTCTGACATTGCTTTTTTCTCACGACATAGTGTACTTCGTAGGGATATACTATTGAAGAGAAATAGCGCAATAGTGCATTATCCAGTGTAGGTATATCAGTTTAAAAATAATACACTCACCAGATGGAGCTTGTAATAAGCATGGAGGATTCGCTGCTGCAGAAACCACAGATCCACGAGGGACCAACGTAGAAGATGCAAGAGAGGAGAAAAAGTGGTCAGACAATCCGCGCTGCAAATCACTTTGAACCCCCAAAGGGCTTCACAGAAGTTTGTAACGTGCAGCCATCCAATTAAAGACATCATATTTTTTCCACAAAAATGATCTTTTCACCCCCAATTTTTATTTTCCCAAGAGTAACAGGACCCCAAAAGTTATTGTGCAATTCATCCTGAGTACGCTGATACCCCATACATGGGGGTAAACCACTATTTGGGCACATGGCAGAGCTCGGAAGGGAAGCAGCGCCATTTAACTTTTTTGGCTGGAATTGAGAGCGGACGCCATGTCGCGTTTGGAAAGCCCCTGAAGTGCCAAAACAGTGGAAACCCCCCAATTCTAACTCCCACCCTAACCCTAGCCCTGACCCTAGCTCTGACCCTAGCCCTAATGGGAAAATGGAAATAAATACATTTTTTTTTTTATTTTATTATTTTTGCCTAACTAAGGGGGTGATAAAGGGGGGGTTTGATTTACTATTTATGGCGGGTTTTAATTTTTGGCAGCTGTCATACGCTAAAAGACGCTTTTTATTGTAAAAATAGTTTATGCATCACCACATTTTGAGAGCTATAATTTTTCCTTATTTTGACCCACCGAGTCATGTGAGGTCATATTTTTTGCGGGACGAGTTGACGTTTTTATTGGTACCATTTTCGGGCACGTGACATTTTTTGGTCGCTTTTTACTCCGATTTTTGGGACGCAGTATGAACAAAAACCAGCTTTTCAGGAATTTCTTTTGGGGGGGGGTGCGTTTACACCGTTCCGCGTGCGGTAAAATTGATAAGGCGCTTTTATTCTTCGGGTCAGTATGATTACAGCGATACCTCTTTTATGTCTTTTTTTATGTTTTGTCGGTTTTATGCTATGAAAATTTTTTTTTATAAAAAAATAATTATTTTTGCATCGCTTTATTCTGCGAGCTATAACTTTTTTATTTTTTCTCTGATGATGCTGTGTGGTGGCTCGTTTGTTGCGGGACAAGATGTCGTTTTCAGCGGTACTATGGATATTTATATGCGTCTTTTTGATCGCGCGTTATTGCACTTTTTGTTCGTCGGTATGATAATAAATCATTAATTTTATGTGTCGTTTTTTATTTTTTAAGGGGAACGCTAAAGGGGTTAACTAATGGGACAGTTTTATAGGGTGGGTCATTACGGACGCGGCGATAACAAATAGGTGTACTTTTATTGTTTTTCTGTTTCTTTATTTTCAAAAAATGAATTTATTAGGGAATAATTTTTTTTCTTATTTATTTAACGATTTTATTAAAATTATTTTTACACTTTTTGTTTTTTACTTTATTATAATGTCCCATGGGGGACATCACTGTCCTGTGACAGATCGCTGATCTGTCACATCACAGATCGCTGTGACAGATCAGCGATCTGTCACAGGCACTGCTGCAGGCTTCCTCATGCCTGCGCTCTGCGGGCAGAGAGGAAGCCAGCTCCCTGCAGGCCCCCGATGGTCCCCGTTGCCATATTGGATCCGGGGACCTGCAGGAAAGGCGACCCCCGCAGCGGCGCTGCACATCGCGCTGCTGTGGGGGTCGCAGGCAGCGTCGGACTGGCCCACCGGGGAACCGGAGGATTCTCCGGTGGGCCCTGGCATCTGGTGGGCCCTGGCACCTGCAGGCATACAGGGCCAGCAGTTGCCTAGGGCCCCCGCTGCTCCAGGGGCCCCCAGCCAGTGGTGTGTCGCACACCATGCAGCTGCTATGGGGGGCCCTGCCAGCGGAGCAGCCTGTCCCCGCTGCTAAAGAGAAATGAATATTCACTGCGAAGCAGTGAATATCATTTCAGGTCTCCACCCCCAGAGGCCCCGCCCCCAGCCCAGTTAGCCGCTCTGCATCTGTAAATCAGGGCCGGCGCCGCCCTCAGTCCTCTCTGCTCCTGGCTCACAGCCAGTGCGCGATGACGTCACTACATCGCGCACCCGCTGTGTGTCTGGCAGAGGGGGCAGCTCCTGACACTGAAGCCGGGATCAGCGTGGGAGCGAGGAGGAGAGGTGAGTATTGTTTTGTTTTTTTTTTTATATCTCTCGCTCTCTCTATCTGTCTCTCTCTATCTATCTATCTCTATTTCTCAATATATCTCTCTCTATCTCTCTTATATCTATCTATCTTTCTATCTCTATCTATTATCTCTATCTATCTCTATCTATCTCTATCGCTCTATCTTTATATCTATCTTTCTATCTCTACATCTATCTCTATATCTATCTATCTATATCTTTCTATATCTATCTATTATGTCTATCTATCTATCTCTATATCTATCTATCTTACTCTATCTATCTCTATATCTATTATCTCTATATTTATTTATCTAGCTACCATCTATATCTATCTATCTTTATCTATATATATCTCTATCTAATATCTATATCTATCTATCTATCTCTATACCTATCTATCTATTTATCCGTTATCTATCTCTATATCTTTTCTCTGTATCTATCTATCTCTATATCTATATCTCTCGCTATCTATCGCTCTATCTCTATATCTATCTTTATATCTATATCTATATATCTATCTCTATCTATCTCTATATCTATCTCTATTTCTCTCTATATCTATCTCTATATCTCTATAGCTATCTATCTATATATCTCTATCTCTATATCTATCTCTCTATCTATCTTTCTATCTCTATATCTATATATCTATCTATCTTTATCTATTTATCTCTATATCTTTTCTCTGTATCTATCTCTCTATATATCTATCTATCTTTATATATATCTATTATCTCTATATCTATTTCTCTCTATATCTCTCTCTATATCTATCTATCTATTTATCTCTATCTCTATATCGATCTCTCTGTATATCTATCTATTTTTCTATCTCTATATCTATCTATCTTTCTCTATCTATTTATCTCTATCTATTATCTATATCTATCTATCGCTCTATCTCTATATCTATCTTTCTATCTCTACATCTATCTCTATATCTATATTTCTATCTATATCTATCTATATCTATCTATTATGTCTATCTAGCTATCTCTATTATCTATATCTACCTATCTCTATATCTTTCTATCTTACTCTATCTCTATATCTATCTGTTATCTCTATATTTATTATCTATCTTTATCTATCTATCTCTATCTATATCTATCTCTATCTAGATACAGGAAAGATGTATATCTTTGTACCGTGTTAGCCAGTAAATAGAAAAATATTCAGGATTGAGAGTCCTCAGTAGTTGATACCTTTTATCTCTATCTATTTATCGATCTCTGTATCTATCTCTCTCTATATCTATCTCTCTCTATCTACCGCTCTCTCTATCTCTATCTATCTTTATATCTATATCTATCTATCTCTATATCTATTATCTCTATATCTATCTACCTATCTATCTCTATATCTATCTATCTATCTATCTATATATATATATATATATATATATATATCTGTTTCTCTCTATATCTATCTCTATATCGCTCTCTCTATAGCTATCTATATATTATCTCTATATCTATCTATCTATATATTATCTCTATATCTATCTCTATATCTATCTCTATATCTGTTATCTCTATATCCATATCTATCTCTAGATCTATCTTTCTATCTAACACTATATCTCTATATCTATCTCTATATCTCATTATCTATCAATCTCTATCTCTCTCTTTATCTATCTATCCATCTATCTCTATATCTATCCATCTATCTCTATATCTATCCATCTATCTCTATATCTATCTATCTATCTATCTATCTATCTATCTATTATCTCTATTATCTATATCTATCTATCCATCTATCTAGCTATCTCTATCTATCTCTATATCTCTCTATATCTGTCTTTCTAACTCTATATCTATCTATCTCTATACATATCTCTATATCTAGCTATTATCTCTATATCTATCGCTATATCTATCTTTCTATATCTATCTGTCTCTATATCTATCTATCTATCTCTATATCTATTATCTCTATATCTATCTATCTCTATATATCTCTATATCTATTTTTATTTATATCCATCTATCTATATATATTTATCTCTATATCTATCTATATATGTCTATATTATTATTATTATTATTATTATTATTATTATATCTGTATATCAATATCTATTATCTATCTCTATCTATTATCTTTCTCTATCTATATATATATATCTATCTCTATATCTTTCTATCTATAGCTATCTATCTCTATATCTATCTATCTATCTATCTATCTATCCATTATCTATTTTCTATCTATCTCTATATCTATCTACCTATCGATCTATCTATCTATATTTCTTTATATATCTATCTTTATATCTATCTCTATGAATCTTTCTATCTATATCTATCCATTATCTACTTTCTATCCATTATCTACTATCTATCTCTATATCTATCTATTTCTACATCTATCTTTCTATCTATTTCTATCTAACTCTATATCTATATATCTATATAGCATTATACCCTATGAGGGGGTGCATTATTCCCTATGAGGGGGCAGCATTATACCCTATGAGGAGGCAGCATTATACCCTATGAGGAGGCAGCATTATACCCTATGAGGAGGGCAGCATTATTCCCTATGAGGGGATGCATTATTCCCTATGAGGGGGGCAGTATTATACCCTATGAGGGGGGGCAGTATTATACCCTATGAGGGGGGCAGCATTATACCCTATGAGGAGGGCAGCATTATTCCCTATGAGGGGACGCATTATTCCCTATGAGGGGGGCAGTATTATACCCTATGAGGGGGGGCAGTATTATACCCTATGAGGGGGGCAGCATTATACCCTATGAGGGGGCAGCATTATTCCCTATGAGGGGATGCATTATTCCCTATGAGGGGGGCAGTATTATACCCTATGAGGGGGGCAGTATTATACCCTATGAGGGGGGCAGTATTATACCCTATGAGGGGGCAGTATTATACCCTATGAGGGGGGCAGTATTATACCCTATGAGGGGGTGCATTATACCCTATGAGGGGATGCATTATTCCCTATGAGGGGGGCAGTATTATACCCTATGAGGAGGCAGTATTATACCCTATGAGGGGGGCAGCATTATTCCCTATGAGGGGGGCAGTATTATACCCTATGAGGGGGCAGCATTATACCCTATGAGGGGGCAGCGTTATACCCTATGAGGGGGGCAGTATTATACCCTATGAGGAGGCAGCATTATACCCTATGAGGGGGTGCATTATTCCCTATGAGGGGGGCAGTATTATACCCTATGAGGCGGCAGCATTATACCCTATGAGGAGGCAGCATTATACCCTATGAGGAGGGCAGCATTATTCCCTATGAGGGGGTGCATTATACCCTATGAGGGGGCAGTATTATACCCTATGAGGGGGCAGCATTATTCCCTATGAGGGGATGCATTATTCCCTATGAGGGGGGCAGTATTATACCCTATGAGGAGGCAGCATTATACCCTATGAGGGGGTGCATTATTCCCTATGAGGGGGGCAGTATTATACCCTATGAGGGGGGCAGTATTATACCCTATGAGGGGGCAGCATTATTCCCTATGAGGGGGTGCATTATTCCCTATGAGGGGGGCAGTATTATACCCTATGAGGGGGGCAGTATTATACCCTATGAGGGGGGCAGTATTATACCCTATGAGGGGGTGCATTATACCCTATGAGGGGGTGCATTATACCCTATGAGGGGGTGCATTATTCCCTATGAGGGGGGCAGTATTATACCCTATGAGGGGGGCAGTATTATATTCTATGAGATGGCTGCATTATATTCTATGAGATGGCTGCATTATACTATGTGAGGGGGCTGCTTTATATTCTATGAGGGGGCTACCCCAACTCCTGCTACATAATTAAGACATGTACAACCTTATATTATACCCGGATATTAGCGTGTTTTACCGCATAATTGGTGGTCTGGTATTTAACTCTATGCAGCTACATAGTGGGCCCTAAGAATGATTTTCTCTGGTGGGCCCAAGGTGTTCCAGTCCGACGCTGGTCGCAGGGAAGCACGGAGGGAGCCCCCTCCCTGCCGATGCTTCCTTTAACCCCCGGTACACCGCGATCATGTTTGATCGCGGTGTCCCAGGGGTTAACGTGTCGGGGGCGGTCACACATTGTGCCGGGTGTCAGCTGTGATAATCAGCTGACACCCGGCCGCGATCAGCTGCGCTCCCCCCGTGAGCGCAGCTGATCGCATTAGACGTACTATTCCGTCCTTGGGACTTAGGTCCCAGGTCACATGGACGGAATAGTACGTCTAATGTAGGAAAGGGGTTGATGGACCTGACAGATATCCCGGATTATCAGATATTATCAGTATTAACATTAGTTTTTTTCATGTTTCACAAAGAAGCTTATAGGGAAAAAAACACCAAAATTCGCACAGTTCAGCAGCGTCTTCAGCCTCCCAGCGATCGCAGATCGCATGAAATCACATCCACTTTTCTTGCACATATAGGCCGTAGCGTAAATGCTGTGTCTTCCGCTGATTTTTTTTGGGGGGCAGAAATTCTGCTACGTTTAACTGTGTGAATAAATGCTGGGCAGGGTGCAATAGTTGACTGCTTTGTCTCCCATCCTTATAGGACCCCTAGCATGGTCCGCTGAGCTTTGAATGATCTTTTAATAGGCTTGGATTCTGATAAATAGTTGTTGCAATAATCGCTGGAACCAAGTCCTAGTGGCAGGGCTACAACCCACCTCCCCATAAAATAGAATGTACCCCCCATAAGAATATAATACAACCCACCTCCCCATAGAATATAATGTACCCCCCATAGAATACAGTACAGCCCACCTCCCCATAGAATATAATGTACCCCCCCATAGAATATAATACAACCCACCTCCCCATAGAATATAATGTACCCCCCATAGAATATAGTACAGCCCACCTCCCCATAGAATATAATGTACCCCCCCATAGAATATAATACAACCCACCTCCCCATAGAATATAATGTACCCCCCATAGAATATAATACAACCCACCTCCCCATAGAATATAATGTACCCCCCATAGAATATAGTACAGCCCACCTCCCCATAGAATATAATGTACCCCCCATAGAATATAGTACAGCCCACCTCCCCATAGAATATAATGTAGCACCCCATAGAAAATAATGTACCCCCCATAGAATATAGTACAGCCCACCTCCCCATAGAATATAATGTAGCACCCCATAGAATATAGTACAGCCCACCTCCCCATAGAATATAATGTAGCACCCCATAGAATATAGTACAGCCCACCTCCCCATAGAATATAATGTAGCACCCCACAGAATATAATGTATCTTCCCCCCGGTGTGTATATGTACACGCCGGTCTCCTCATCACCACCGGTGAAGCCGCTGCTGGCACAGAGCTGACATCGTGCAGATGGCCCCGATCACATCAGACAGCGCCGCCCTTTGCTCTCCAATAGAATAGCGTCGTAGTGCGGTATGCGCGCATGCTACGACTCCGGCGACACGGTCCGCAGGAGGATTCTGACAGAAGGACACATGTCCGGTCATATTATAGATATATAGTCACGAGCGAACGGGTTGACACCCTTTAAACTGTTCCAGAAAATGAGTGCAATTTACACTTGTTTTGTTCTATACCTGTTACTTATCAAAAAGTGTGTGCAGTGCGGTGGCTGGGCGCAGGCAGGCGCACATGGAGGGAGGGACCGCCGGAATAGGCAGCTGCTGTCACCGTCGCGATCCCACCAGCCTCCGAAGCCCACTGGTCTACATCCAGACACCACCGCACACATCTCTATAAGCAGACCTCAGCGCTATTTATGTCCCAGTAATGGCCAACCACTATAAATTATGGAGATTTTTTAAAATGCCACCAGAGTGATCTTCTGACAAACTGAACATCCCTGTTGTCAAAATGTCCCGCCCCTGCTGTGTATTCTGGAGAAACTAGGTGACACGTTTGTGTTTCCTGCAGCTCATTTGCATATATGGATGAGCAAGCGCTGTGATTGGCTGCTGTAGAATCATAGTATGTTTCAGTTGGAAGAGAGGTCAAAGGCCATCGTGTCTGTCCGCCTGCTGCTCAATGCAGCAATGGCAGGATTCACTAAACCCTCTCAGACAGATGTCTGTCCAGCCTCTGGGTGAACAGTCCCACCGAAGGAGAACTCGTCACCTCCTCTGGTGGCCGCCTGTTCCACTCATTGCTCACCCTCACTGTCAAAAAGTTTTTTTCTAATGTGTATCTTTTCCCTTTCATCCCATTGCTTCTCGTGCTTCCATGTGCAAATGAGAATAAGGATGATCCCTCTACATTGGGGCAACCCTTCAGATATTGGTGTCCTCCATCTTATAGAAGGGAACGCCTTTCCGACAGAACAGGCTGACTGAACGTGACGGCCGTCGCCATGATCCCTATGGCCGGCGCATACACACTGCTATGTTGCTGATGTTGTAGCACATTACTTCAATGAAATATTAATGGTGCTGACACGTGCCGGATTATCAGACGTTGTCAGTATTAATCGTGGTGACAGGTGCCGGATTATCAGATGTTGTAAGTATTAATCGTGCTGACACGTGCCGGATTATCAGATGTTGTCAGTATTAATCGTGCTGACACGTGCCGGATTATCAGATATCATGAGTATTAATGGACCTGAAACATGTGCCAGATTATCAGATGTTATCGGTATTAATGGTGCTTACAGATGCTGGATTATCAGATGTTATCAGTATTAATGGTGTTGACAGGTGCCGGATTATCAGACTTCATCAGTATTAATGGTGCTGACACGTGCCGGATTATCAGATGTCAGTATTAATCGTGCTGACAGGTGCCGGATTATCAGATGTTGTCAGTATTAATCGTGCTGGATTATCAGATGTTGTCAGTATTAATCGTGCTGACACGTGCCGGATTATCAGATGTTGTCAGTATTAATCGTGCTGACAGGTGCCGGATTATCAGATATCATGAGTATTAATGGACCTGACAAATGCCGGATTATCAGATGTTGTCAGTATTAATCGTGGTGACAGGTGCCGGATTATCAGATGTTGTCAGTATTAATCGTGCCTACACGTGCCGGATTATCAGATGTTGTCAGTATTAATCGTGCTGACACGTGCCGGATTATCAGATATCATGAGTATTAATGGACCTGACAAATGCCAGATTATCAGATGTTATCGGTATTAATGGTGCATACAGATGCTGGATTATCAGATGTTATCAGTATTAATGGTGTTGACAGGTGCCGGATTATCAGACTTCATCAGTATTAATGGTGCTGACACGTGCCGGATTATCAGATGTTGTCAGTATTAATCGTGCTGACAGGTGCGGGATTATCAGATGTTGTCAGTATTAATCGTGCCGGATTATCAGATGTTGTCAGTACTAATCGTGCTGACACGTGCCGGATTATCAGATGTTGTCAGTACTAATCGTGCTGACACGTGCAGGATTATCAGATGTTGTCAGTATTAATCGTGCTGACACGTGCCGGATTATCAGATGTTGTCAGTATTAATCGTGCTGACACGTGCCGGAATAACAGATATCATGAGTATTAATGAGCCTGACAAATGCCAGATTATCAGATGTTATCGGTATTAATGGTGCTTACAGATGCTGGATTATCAGATGTTATCAGTATTAATGGTGTTGACAGGTGCCGGATTATCAGACTTCATCAGTATTAATGGTGCTGACACGTGCCGGATTATCAGATGTTGTCAGTATTAATCGTGCTGACATGTGCCGGATTATCAGATGTTGTCAGTATTAATCGTGCTGACAGGTGCCGGATTATCAGATATCATGAGTATTAATGGACCTGACAAATGCCGGATTATCAGATGTTATCGGTATTAATGGTGCTTACAGATGCTGGATTATCAGATGTTATCAGTATTAATGGTGTTGACAGGTGCCGGATTATCAGACTTCATCAGTATTAACCCCTTAACCCCCAAGGGTGGTTGGCACGTTAATGACCGGGCCAATTTTGACAATTCTTACCCCTGTCCCTTTAAGAGGTCATAACTCTGGAACGCTTCCATGGATCCCGCCGGTGATTCTGACATTGCTTTTTTCTCACGACATAGTGTACTTCGTAGGGATATACTATTGAAGAGAAATAGCGCAATAGTGCATTATCCAGTGTAGGTATATCAATTTAAAAATAATACACTCACCAGATGGAGCTTGTAATAAGCATGGAGGATTCGCTGCTGCAGAAACCACAGATCCACGAGGGACCAACGTAGAAGATGCAGGATAGGAGAAAAAGTGGTCAGACAATCCGCGCTGCAAATCACTTTGAACCCCCAAAGGGCTTCACAGAAGTTTATAACGTGCAGCCATCCAATTAAAGACATCATATTTTTTCCACAAAAATGATCTTTTCACCCCCAATTTTTATTTTCCCAAGAGTAACAGGACCCCAAAAGTTATTGTGCAATTCATCCTGAGTACGCTGATACCCCATATATGGGGGTAAACCACCATTTGGGCACATGGCAGAGCTCGGAAGGGAAGCAGCGCCATTTAACTTTTTTGGCTGGAATTGAGATCGGACGCCATGTCGCGTTTGGAAAGCCCCTGAAGTGCCAAAACAGTGGAAACCCCCCAATTCTAACTCCCACCCTAACCCTAGCCCTGACCCTAGCTCTGACCCTAGCCCTAATGGGAAAATGGAAATAAATACATTTTTTTTTTATTTTATTATTTTTGCCTAACTAAGGGGGTGATAAAGGGGGGGTTTGATTTACTATTTATGGCGGGTTTTAATTTTTGGCAGCTGTCATACGCTAAAAGACGCTTTTTATTGTAAAAATAGTTTATGCATCACCACATTTTGAGAGCTATAATTTTTCCTTATTTTGACCCACCAAGTCATGTGAGGTCATATTTTTTGCGGGACGAGTTGACGTTTTTATTGGTACCATTTTCGGGCACGTGACATTTTTTGGTCGCTTTTTACTCCGATTTTTGGGACGCAATATGAACAAAAACCAGCTTTTCAGGAATTTCTTTTGGGGTGGGGGGTGCGTTTACACCGTTCCGCGTGCGGTAAAATTGATAAGGCGCTTTTATTCTTCGGGTCAGTATGATTACAGCGATACCTCTTTTATGTCTTTTTTTATGTTTTGGCGGTTTTATGCTATGAAAATTTTTTTTTTATAAAAAATAATTATTTTTGCATCGCTTTATTCTGCGAGCTATAACTTTTTTATTTTTTCTCTGCTGATGCTGTGTGGTGGCTCGTTTGGTGCGGGACAAGATGTCGTTTTCAGCGGTACCATGGATATTTATATGCGTCTTTTTGATCGCGCGTTATTGCACTTTTTGTTCGTCGGTATGATAATAAATCATTAATTTTTGCGTCGTTTTTTATTTTTTAAGGGGAACGCTAAAGGGGTTAACTAATGGGACAGTTTTATAGGGTGGGTCATTACGGACGCGGCGATAACAAATAGGTGTACTTTTATTGTTTTTCTGTTTCTTTATTTTCAAAAAATGAATTTATTAGGGAATAATTTTTTTTCTTATTTATTTAACGATTTTATTAAAATTATTTTTACACTTTTTGTTTTTTACTTTATTATAATGTCCCATGGGGGACATCACTGTCCTGTGACAGATCGCTGATCTGTCACATCACAGATCGCTGTGACAGATCAGCGATCTGTCACAGGCACTGCTGCAGGCTTCCTCATGCCTGCGCTCTGCGGGCAGTGAGGAAGCCAGCTCCCTGCAGGCCCCCGAAGGTCCCCGTCGCCATATTGGATCCGGGGACCTGCAGGAAAGGCGACCCCCGCAGCGGCGCTGCACATCGCGCTGCTGTGGGGGTCGCAGGGAAGCACGGAGGGAGCCCCCTCCCTGCCGATGCTTCCTTTAACCCCCGGTACACCGCGATCATGTTTGATCGCGGTGTCCCAGGGGTTAACGTGTCGGGGGCGGTCACACATTGTGCCGGGTGTCAGCTGTGATAATCAGCTGACACCCGGCCGCGATCAGCTGCGCTCCCCCTGTGAGCGCAGCTGATCGCATTAGACGTACTATTCCGTCCTTGGGACTTAGGTCCCAGGTCACATGGACGGAATAGTACGTCTAATGTAGGAAAGGGGTTGATGGACCTGACAGATACCGGATTATCAGATATTATCAGTATTAACATTAGTTTTTTTCATGTTTCACATAGAAGCTTATAGGGAAAAAAACACCAAAATTCGCACAGTTCAGCAGCGTCTTCAGCCTCCCAGCGATCGCAGATCGCATGAAATCACATCCACTTTTCTTGCACATATAGGCCGTAGCTTAAATGCTGTGTCTTCCGCTGATTTTTTTTGGGGGGCAGAAATTCTGCTACGTTTAACTGTGTGAATAAATGCTAGGCAGGGTGCAATAGTTGACTGCTTTGTCTCCCATCCTTATAGGACCCCTAGCATGGTCCGCTGAGCTTTGAATGATCTTTTAATAGGCTTGGATTCTGATAAATAGTTGTTGCAATAATCGCTGGAACCAAGTCCTAGTGGCAGGGCTACAACCCACCTCCCCATAAAATATAATGTACCCCCCATAAGAATATAATACAACCCACCTCCCCATAGAATATAATGTACCCCCCATAGAATATAGTACAGCCCACCTCCCCATAGAATATAATGTACCCCCATAGAATATAATACAACTCACCTCCCCATAGAATATAATGTACCCCCATAGAATATAATACAACCCACCTCCCCATAGAATATAATGTACCCCCCATAGAATATAGTACAGCCCACCTCCCCATAGAATATAATGTACCCCCCATAGAATATAGTACAGCCAACCTCCCCATAGAATATAATGTAGCACCCCATAGAATATAGTACAGCCCACCTCCCCATAGAATATAATGTACCCCCCATAGAATATAGTACAGCCCACCTCCCCATAGAATATAATGTACCCCCCATAGAATATAGTACAGCCCACCTCCCCATAGAATATAATGTACCCCCCATAGAATATAGTACAGCCCACCTCCCCATAGAATATAATGTAGCACCCCATAGAAAATAATGTACCCCCCATAGAATATAGTACAGCCCACCTCCCCATAGAATATAATGTAGCACCCCATAGAATATAGTACAGCCCACCTCCCCATAGAATATAATGTACCCCCATAGAATATAGTACAGCCCACCTCCCCATAGAATATAATGTAGCACCCCACAGAATATAATGTATCTCCCCCCCGGTGTGTATATGTACACGCCGGTCTCCTCATCACCACCGGTGAAGCCGCTGCTGGCACAGAGCTGACATCGTGCAGATGGCCCCGATCACATCAGACAGCGCCGCCCTTTGCTCTCCAATAGAATAGCGTCGTAGTGCGGTATGCGCGCATGCTACGACTCCGGCGACACGGTCCGCAGGAGGATTCTGACAGAAGGACACATGTCCGGTCATATTATAGATATATAGTCACGAGCGAACGGGTTGACACCCTTTAAACTGTTCCAGAAAATGAGTGCAATTTACACTTGTTTTGTTCTATACCTGTTACTTATCAAAAGGTGTGTGCAGTGCGGTGGCTGGGCGCAGGCAGGCGCACGTGGAGGGAGGGACCGCCGGAATAGGCAGCTGCTGGATCAGACTATATTGCAACATGGGCAGCTGCTGTCACCGTTGCGATCCCACCAGCCTCCGAAGCCCACTGGTCTACATCCAGACACCACCGCACACATCTCTATAAGCAGACCTCAGCGCTATTTATGTCCCAGTAATGGCCAACCACTATAAATTATGGAGATTTTTTAAAATGCCACCAGAGTGATCTGCTGACAAACTGAACATCCCTGTTGTCAAAATGTCCCGCCCCTGCTGTGTATTTTGGAGAAACTAGGTGACACGTTTGTGTTTCCTGCAGCTCATTTGCATATATGGATGAGCAAGCGCTGTGATTGGCTGCTGTAGAATCCTAGTATGTTTCAGTTGGAAGAGAGGTCAAAGGCCATCGTGTCTGTCCGCCTGCTGCTCAATGCAGCAATGGCAGGATTCACTAAACCCTCTCAGACAGATGTCTGTCCAGCCTCTGGGTGAACAGTCCCACCGAAGGAGAACTCGTCACCTCCTCTGGTGGCCGCCTGTTCCACTCATTGCTCACCCTCACTGTCAAAAAGTTTTTTTCTAATGTGTATCTTTTCCCTTTCATCCCATTGCTTCTCGTGCTTCCATGTGCAAATGAGAATAAGGATGATCCCTCTACATTGGGGCAACCCTTCAGATATTGGTGTCCTCCATCTTATAGAAGGGAACGCCTTTCCGACAGAACAGGCTGACTGAACGTGACGGCCGTCGCCATGATCCCTATGGCCGGCGCATACACACTGCTATGTTGCTGATGTTGTAGCACATTACTTCAATGAAATATTAATGGTGCTGACACGTGCCAGATTATCAGACGTTGTCAGTATTAATCGTGGTGACAGGTGCCGGATTATCAGATGTTGTAAGTATTAATCGTGCTGACACGTGCCGGATTATCAGATGTTGTCAGTATTAATCGTGCTGACACGTGCCGGATTATCAGATATCATGAGTATTAATGGACCTGAAACATGTGCCAGATTATCAGATGTTATCGGTATTAATGGTGCTTACAGATGCTGGATTATCAGATGTTATCAGTATTAATGGTGTTGACAGGTGCCGGATTATCAGACTTCATCAGTATTAATGGTGCTGACACGTGCCGGATTATCAGATGTTGTCAGTATTAATCGTGCTGACAGGTGCCGGATTATCAGATGTTGTCAGTATTAATCGTGCCGGATTATCAGATGTTGTCAGTATTAATCGTGCTGACACGTGCCGGATTATCAGATGTTGTCAGTATTAATCGTGCTGACAGGTGCCGGATTATCAGATATCATGAGTATTAATGGACCTGACAAATGCCGGATTATCAGATGTTGTCAGTATTAATCGTGGTGACAGGTGCCGGATTATCAGATGTTGTCAGTATTAATCGTGCCTACACGTGCCGGATTATCAGATGTTGTCAGTATTAATCGTGCTGACACGTGCCGGATTATCAGATATCATGAGTATTAATGGACCTGACAAATGACAGATTATCAGATGTTATCGGTATTAATGGTGCTTACAGATGCTGGATTATCAGATGTTATCAGTATTAATGGTGTTGACAGGTGCCGGATTATCAGACTTCATCAGTATTAATGGTGCTGACACGTGCCGGATTATCAGATGTTGTCAGTATTAATCGTGCTGACAGGTGCCGGATTATCAGATGTTGTCAGTATTAATCGTGCCGGATTATCAGATGTTGTCAGTATTAATCGTGCTGACACGTGCCGGATTATCAGATGTTGTCAGTATTAATCGTGCTGACAGGTGCCGGATTATCAGATATCATGAGTATTAATGGACCTGACAAATGCCAGATTATCAGATGTTATCGGTATTAATGGTGCATACAGATGATGGATTATCAGATGTTATCAGTATTAATGGTGTTGACAGGTGCCGGATTATCAGACTTCATCAGTATTAATGGTGCTGACACGTGCCGGATTATCAGATGTTGTCAGTATTAATCGTGCCGGATTATCAGATGTTGTCAGTACTAATCGTGCTGACACGTGCCGGATTATCAGATGTTGTCAGTACTAATCGTGCTGACACGTGCAGGATTATCAGATGTTGTCAGTATTAATCGTGCTGACACGTGCCGGATTATCAGATGTTGTCAGTATTAATCGTGCTGACACGTGCCGGAATAACAGATATCATGAGTATTAATGAGCCTGACAAATGCCAGATTATCAGATGTTATCGGTATTAATGGTGCTTACAGATGCTGGATTATCAGATGTTATCAGTATTAATGGTGTTGACAGGTGCCGGATTATCAGACTTCATCAGTATTAATGGTGCTGACACGTGCCGGATTATCAGATGTTGTCAGTATTAATCGTGCTGACATGTGCCGGATTATCAGATGTTGTCAGTATTAATCGTGCTGACAGGTGCCGGATTATCAGATATCATGAGTATTAATGGACCTGACAAATGCCGGATTATCAGATGTTATCGGTATTAATGGTGCTTACAGATGCTGGATTATCAGATGTTATCAGTATTAATGGTGTTGACAGGTGCCGGATTATCAGACTTCATCAGTATTAACCCCTTAACCCCCAAGGGTGGTTGGCACGTTAATGACCGGGCCAATTTTGACAATTCTTACCCCTGTCCCTTTAAGAGGTCATAACTCTGGAACGCTTCCATGGATCCCGCCGGTGATTCTGACATTGCTTTTTTCTCACGACATAGTGTACTTCGTAGGGATATACTATTGAAGAGAAATAGCGCAATAGTGCATTATCCAGTGTAGGTATATCAATTTAAAAATAATACACTCACCAGATGGAGCTTGTAATAAGCATGGAGGATTCGCTGCTGCAGAAACCACAGATCCACGAGGGACCAACGTAGAAGATGCAGGATAGGAGAAAAAGTGGTCAGACAATCCGCGCTGCAAATCACTTTGAACCCCCAAAGGGCTTCACAGAAGTTTATAACGTGCAGCCATCCAATTAAATACATCATATTTTTTCCACAAAAATGATCTTTTCACCCCCAATTTTTATTTTCCCAAGAGTAACAGGACCCCAAAAGTTATTGTGCAATTCATCCTGAGTACGCTGATACCCCATATATGGGGGTAAACCACCATTTGGGCACATGGCAGAGCTCGGAAGGGAAGCAGCGCCATTTAACTTTTTTGGCTGGAATTGAGATCGGACGCCATGTCGCGTTTGGAAAGCCCCTGAAGTGCCAAAACAGTGGAAACCCCCCAATTCTAACTCCCACCCTAACCCTAGCCCTGACCCTAGCTCTGACCCTAGCCCTAATGGGAAAATGGAAATAAATACATTTTTTTTTTATTTTATTATTTTTGCCTAACTAAGGGGGTGATAAAGGGGGGGTTTGATTTACTATTTATGGCGGGTTTTAATTTTTGGCAGCTGTCATACGCTAAAAGACGCTTTTTATTGTAAAAATAGTTTATGCATCACCACATTTTGAGAGCTATAATTTTTCCTTATTTTGACCCACCAAGTCATGTGAGGTCATATTTTTTGCGGGACGAGTTGACGTTTTTATTGGTACCATTTTCGGGCACGTGACATTTTTTGGTCGCTTTTTACTCCGATTTTTGGGACGCAGTATGAACAAAAACCAGCTTTTCAGGAATTTCTTTTGGGGGGGGGGTGCGTTTACACCGTTCCGCGTGCGGTAAAATTGATAAGGCGCTTTTATTCTTCGGGTCAGTATGATTACAGCGATACCTCTTTTATGTCTTTTTTTATGTTTTGGCGGTTTTATGCTATGAAAATTTTTTTTTATAAAAAATAATTATTTTTGCATCGCTTTATTCTGCGAGCTATAACTTTTTTATTTTTTCTCTGATGATACTGTGTGGTGGCTCGTTTGTTGCGGGACAAGATGTCGTTTTCAGCGGTACCATGGATATTTATATGCGTCTTTTTGATCGCGCGTTATTGCACTTTTTGTTCATCGGTATGATAATAAATCATTAGTTTTTGCGTCGGTTTTTATTTTTTAAGGGGAACGCTAAAGGGGTTAACTAATGGGACAATTTTATAGGGTGGGTCATTACGGACGCGGCGATAACAAATAGGTGTACTTTTATTGTTTTTCTGTTTCTTTATTTTCAAAAAATGAATTTATTAGGGAATAATTTTTTTTCTTATTTATTTAACGATTTTATTAAAATTATTTTTACACTTTTTGTTTTTTACTTTATTATAATGTCCCATGGGGGACATCACTGTCCTGTGACAGATCGCTGATCTGTCACATCACAGATCGCTGTGACAGATCAGCGATCTGTCACAGGCACTGCTGCAGGCTTCCTCATGCCTGCGCTCTGCGGGCAGTGAGGAAGCCAGCTCCCTGCAGGCCCCCGAAGGTCCCCGTCGCCATATTGGATCCGGGGACCTGCAGGAAAGGCGACCCCCGCAGCGGCGCTGCACATCGCGCTGCTGTGGGGGTCGCAGGGAAGCACGGAGGGAGCCCCCTCCCTGCCGATGCTTCCTTTAACCCCCGGTACACCGCGATCATGTTTGATCGCGGTGTCCCAGGGGTTAACGTGTCGGGGGCGGTCACACATTGTGCCGGGTGTCAGCTGTGATAATCAGCTGACACCCGGCCGCGATCAGCTGCGCTCCCCCCGTGAGCGCAGCTGATCGCATTAGACGTACTATTCCGTCCTTGGGACTTAGGTCCCAGGTCACATGGACGGAATAGTACGTCTAATATAGGAAAGGGGTTGATGGACCTGACAGATATCCCGGATTATCAGATATTATCAGTATTAACATTAGTTTTTTTCATGTTTCACATAGAAGCTTATAGGGAAAAAAACACCAAAATTCGCACAGTTCAGCAGCGTCTTCAGCCTCCCAGCGATCGCAGATCGCATGAAATCACATCCACTTTTCTTGCACATATAGGCCGTAGCGTAAATGCTGTGTCTTCCGCTGATTTTTTTTTGGGGGGGGCAGAAATTCTGCTACGTTTAACTGTGTGAATAAATGCTGGGCAGGGTGCAATAGTTGACTGCTTTGTCTCCCATCCTTATAGGACCCCTAGCATGGTCCGCTGAGCTTTGAATGATCATTTAATAGGCTTGGATTCTGATAAATAGTTGTTGCAATAATCGCTGGAACCAAGTCCTAGTGGCAGGGCTACAACCCACCTCCCCATAAAATATAATGTACCCCCCATAAGAATATAATACAACCCACCTCCCCATAGAATATAATGTACCCCCCATAGAATATAGTACAGCCCACCTCCCCATAGAATATAATGTACCCCCCCATAGAATATAATACAACCCACCTCCCCATAGAATATAATGTACCCCCCATAGAATATAGTACAGCCCACCTCCCCATAGAATATAATGTACCCCCCCATAGAATATAATACAACCCACCTCCCCATAGAATATAATGTACCCCCATAGAATATAATACAACCCACCTCCCCATAGAATATAATGTACCCCCCATAGAATATAGTACAGCCCACCTCCCCATAGAATATAATGTACCCCCCATAGAATATAGTACAGCCCACCTCCCCATAGAATATAATGTAGCACCCCATAGAAAATAATGTACCACCCATAGAATATAATACAGCCCACCTCCCCATAGAATATAATGTAGCACCCCATAGAATATATTACAGCCCACCTCCCCATAGAATATAATGTAGCACCCCATAGAATATAGTACAGCCCACCTCCCCATAGAATATAATGTACCCCCCATAGAATATAGTACAGCCCACCTCCCCATAGAATATAATGTAGCACCCCACAGAATATAATGTATCTCCCCCCCGGTGTGTATATGTACACGCCGGTCTCCTCATCACCACCGGTGAAGCCGCTGCTGGCACAGAGCTGACATCGTGCAGATGGCCCCGATCACATCAGACAGCGCCGCCCTTTGCTCTCCAATAGAATAGCGTCGTAGTGCGGTATGCGCGCATGCTACGACTCCGGCGACACGGTCCGCAGGAGGATTCTGACAGAAGGACACATGTCCGGTCATATTATAGATATATAGTCACGAGCGAATGGGTTGACACCCTTTAAACTGTTCCAGAAAATGAGTGCAATTTACACTTGTTTTGTTCTATACCTGTTACTTATCAAAAAGTGTGTGCAGTGCGGTGGCTGGGCGCAGGCAGGCGCACGTGGAGGGAGGGACCGCCGGAATGGGCAGCTGCTGTCACCGTCGCGATCCCACCAGCCTCCGAAGCCCACTGGTCTACATCCAGACACCACCGCACACATCTCTATAAGCAGACCTCAGCGCTATTTATGTCCCAGTAATGGCCAACCACTATAAATTATGGAGATTTTTTAAAATGCCACCAGAGTGATCTGCTGACAAACTGAACATCCCTGATGTCAAAATGTCCCGCCCCTGCTGTGTATTTTGGAGAAACTAGGTGACACGTTTGTGTTTCCTGCAGCTCATTTGCATATATGGATGAGCAAGCGCTGTGATTGGCTGCTGTAGAATCCTAGTATGTTTCAGTTGGAAGAGAGGTCAAAGGCTATCGTGTCTGTCCGCCTGCTGCTCAATGCAGCAATGGCAGGATTCACTAAACCCTCTCAGACAGATGTCTGTCCAGCCTCTGGGTGAACAGTCCCACCGAAGGAGAACTCGTCACCTCCTCTGGTGGCCGCCTGTTCCACTCATTGCTCACCCTCACTGTCAAAAAGTTTTTTTCTAATGTGTATCTTTTCCCTTTCATCCCATTGCTTCTCGTGCTTCCATGTGCAAATGAGAATAAGGATGATCCCTCTACATTGGGGCAACCCTTCAGATATTGGTGTCCTCCATCTTATAGAAGGGAACGCCTTTCCGACAGAACAGGCTGACTGAACGTGACGGCCGTCGCCATGATCCCTATGGCCGGCGCATACACACTGCTATGTTGCTGATGTTGTAGCACATTACTTCAATGAAATATTAATGGTGCTGACACGTGCCGGATTATCAGACGTTGTCAGTATTAATCGTGGTGACAGGTGCCGGATTATCAGATGTTGTAAGTATTAATCGTGCTGACACGTGCCGGATTATCAGATGTTGTCAGTATTAATCGTGCTGACACGTGCCGGATTATCAGATATCATGAGTATTAATGGACCTGAAACATGTGCCAGATTATCAGATGTTATCGGTATTAATGGTGCTTACAGATGCTGGATTATCAGATGTTATCAGTATTAATGGTGTTGACAGGTGCCGGATTATCAGACTTCATCAGTATTAATGGTGCTGACACGTGCCGGATTATCAGATGTTGTCAGTATTAATCGTGCTGACAGGTGCCGGATTATCAGATGTTGTCAGTATTAATCGTGCCGGATTATCAGATGTTGTCAGTATTAATCGTGCTGACACGTGCCGGATTATCAGATGTTGTCAGTATTAATCGTGCTGACAGGTGCCGGATTATCAGATATCATGAGTATTAATGGACCTGACAAATGCCGGATTATCAGATGTTGTCAGTATTAATCGTGGTGACAGGTGCCGGATTATCAGATGTTGTCAGTATTAATCGTGCCTACACGTGCCGGATTATCAGATGTTGTCAGTATTAATCGTGCTGACACGTGCCGGATTATCAGATATCATGAGTATTAATGGACCTGACAAATGCCAAATTATCAGATGTTATCGGTATTAATGGTGCTTACAGATGCTGGATTATCAGATGTTATCAGTATTAATGGTGTTGACAGGTGCCGGATTATCAGACTTCATCAGTATTAATGGTGCTGACACTTGCCGGATTATCAGATGTTGTCAGTATTAATCGTGCTGACAGGTGCGGGATTATCAGATGTTGTCAGTATTAATCGTGCCGGATTATCAGATGTTGTCAGTACTAATCGTGCTGACACGTGCCGGATTATCAGATGTTGTCAGTACTAATCGTGCTGACACGTGCTGGATTATCAGATGTTGTCAGTATTAATCGTGCTGACACGTGCCGGAATAACAGATATCATGAGTATTAATGAGCCTGACAAATGCCATATTATCAGATGTTATCGGTATTAATGGTGCTTACAGATGCTGGATTATCAGATGTTATCAGTATTAATGGTGTTGACAGGTGCCGGATTATCAGACTTCATCAGTATTAATGGTGCTGACACGTGCCGGATTATCAGATGTTGTCAGTATTAATCGTGCTGACACGTGCCGGATTATCAGATGTTGTCAGTATTAATCGTGCTGACAGGTGCCGGATTATCAGATATCATGAGTATTAATGGACCTGACAAATGCCGGATTATCAGATGTTATCGGTATTAATGGTGCTTACAGATGCTGGATTATCAGATGTTATCAGTATTAATGGTGTTGACAGGTGCCGGATTATCAGACTTCATCAGTATTAACCCCTTAACCCCCAAGGGTGGTTGGCACGTTAATGACCGGGCCAATTTTGACAATTCTTACCACTGTCCCTTTAAGAGGTCATAACTCTGGAACGCTTCCATGGATCCCGCCGGTGATTCTGACATTGCTTTTTTCTCACGACATAGTGTACTTCGTAGGGATATACTATTGAAGAGAAATAGCGCAATAGTGCATTATCCAGTGTAGGTATATCAGTTTAAAAATAATACACTCACCAGATGGAGCTTGTAATAAGCATGGAGGATTCGCTGCTGCAGAAACCACAGATCCACGAGGGACCAACGTAGAAGATGCAAGAGAGGAGAAAAAGTGGTCAGACAATCCGCGCTGCAAATCACTTTGAACCCCCAAAGGGCTTCACAGAAGTTTGTAACGTGCAGCCATCCAATTAAAGACATCATATTTTTTCCACAAAAATGATCTTTTCACCCCCAATTTTTATTTTCCCAAGAGTAACAGGACCCCAAAAGTTATTGTGCAATTCATCCTGAGTACGCTGATACCCCATACATGGGGGTAAACCACTATTTGGGCACATGGCAGAGCTCGGAAGGGAAGCAGCGCCATTTAACTTTTTTGGCTGGAATTGAGAGCGGACGCCATGTCGCGTTTGGAAAGCCCCTGAAGTGCCAAAACAGTGGAAACCCCCCAATTCTAACTCCCACCCTAACCCTAGCCCTGACCCTAGCTCTGACCCTAGCCCTAATGGGAAAATGGAAATAAATACATTTTTTTTTTTATTTTATTATTTTTGCCTAACTAAGGGGGTGATAAAGGGGGGGTTTGATTTACTATTTATGGCGGGTTTTAATTTTTGGCAGCTGTCATACGCTAAAAGACGCTTTTTATTGTAAAAATAGTTTATGCATCACCACATTTTGAGAGCTATAATTTTTCCTTATTTTGACCCACCGAGTCATGTGAGGTCATATTTTTTGCGGGACGAGTTGACGTTTTTATTGGTACCATTTTCGGGCACGTGACATTTTTTGGTCGCTTTTTACTCCGATTTTTGGGACGCAGTATGAACAAAAACCAGCTTTTCAGGAATTTCTTTTGGGGGGGGGTGCGTTTACACCGTTCCGCGTGCGGTAAAATTGATAAGGCGCTTTTATTCTTCGGGTCAGTATGATTACAGCGATACCTCTTTTATGTCTTTTTTTATGTTTTGGCGGTTTTATGCTATGAAAATTTTTTTTTATAAAAAAATAATTATTTTTGCATCGCTTTATTCTGCGAGCTATAACTTTTTTATTTTTTCTCTGATGATGCTGTGTGGTGGCTCGTTTGTTGCGGGACAAGATGTCGTTTTCAGCGGTACTATGGATATTTATATGCGTCTTTTTGATCGCGCGTTATTGCACTTTTTGTTCGTCGGTATGATAATAAATCATTAATTTTATGTGTCGTTTTTTATTTTTTAAGGGGAACGCTAAAGGGGTTAACTAATGGGACAGTTTTATAGGGTGGGTCATTACGGACGCGGCGATAACAAATAGGTGTACTTTTATTGTTTTTCTGTTTCTTTATTTTCAAAAAATGAATTTATTAGGGAATAATTTTTTTTCTTATTTATTTAACGATTTTATTAAAATTATTTTTACACTTTTTGTTTTTTACTTTATTATAATGTCCCATGGGGGACATCACTGTCCTGTGACAGATCGCTGATCTGTCACATCACAGATCGCTGTGACAGATCAGCGATCTGTCACAGGCACTGCTGCAGGCTTCCTCATGCCTGCGCTCTGCGGGCAGAGAGGAAGCCAGCTCCCTGCAGGCCCCCGATGGTCCCCGTTGCCATATTGGATCCGGGGACCTGCAGGAAAGGCGACCCCCGCAGCGGCGCTGCACATCGCGCTGCTGTGGGGGTCGCAGGCAGCGTCGGACTGGCCCACCGGGGAACCGGAGGATTCTCCGGTGGGCCCTGGCATCTGGTGGGCCCTGGCACCTGCAGGCATACAGGGCCAGCAGTTGCCTAGGGCCCCCGCTGCTCCAGGGGCCCCCAGCCAGTGGTGTGTCGCACACCATGCAGCTGCTATGGGGGGCCCTGCCAGCGGAGCAGCCTGTCCCCGCTGCTAAAGAGAAATGAATATTCACTGCGAAGCAGTGAATATCATTTCAGGTCTCCACCCCCAGAGGCCCCGCCCCCAGCCCAGTTAGCCGCTCTGCATCTGTAAATCAGGGCCGGCGCCGCCCTCAGTCCTCTCTGCTCCTGGCTCACAGCCAGTGCGCGATGACGTCACTACATCGCGCACCCGCTGTGTGTCTGGCAGAGGGGGCAGCTCCTGACACTGAAGCCGGGATCAGCGTGGGAGCGAGGAGGAGAGGTGAGTATTGTTTTGTTTTTTTTTTTATATCTCTCGCTCTCTCTATCTGTCTCTCTCTATCTATCTATCTCTATTTCTCAATATATCTCTCTCTATCTCTCTTATATCTATCTATCTTTCTATCTCTATCTATTATCTCTATCTATCTCTATCTATATCTATCTCTATCGCTCTATCTTTATATCTATCTTTCTATCTCTACATCTATCTCTATATCTATCTATCTATATCTTTCTATATCTATCTATTATGTCTATCTATCTATCTCTATATCTATCTATCTTACTCTATCTATCTCTATATCTATTATCTCTATATTTATTTATCTAGCTACCATCTATATCTATCTATCTTTATCTATATATATCTCTATCTAATATCTATATCTATCTATCTATCTCTATACCTATCTATCTATTTATCCGTTATCTATCTCTATATCTTTTCTCTGTATCTATCTATCTCTATATCTATATCTCTCGCTATCTATCGCTCTATCTCTATATCTATCTTTATATCTATATCTATATATCTATCTCTATCTATCTCTATATCTATCTCTATTTCTCTCTATATCTATCTCTATATCTCTATAGCTATCTATCTATATATCTCTATCTCTATATCTATCTCTCTATCTATCTTTCTATCTCTATATCTATATATCTATCTATCTTTATCTATTTATCTCTATATCTTTTCTCTGTATCTATCTCTCTATATATCTATCTATCTTTATATATATCTATTATCTCTATATCTATTTCTCTCTATATCTCTCTCTATATCTATCTATCTATTTATCTCTATCTCTATATCGATCTCTCTGTATATCTATCTATTTTTCTATCTCTATATCTATCTATCTTTCTCTATCTATTTATCTCTATCTATTATCTATATCTATCTATCGCTCTATCTCTATATCTATCTTTCTATCTCTACATCTATCTCTATATCTATATTTCTATCTATATCTATCTATATCTATCTATTATGTCTATCTAGCTATCTCTATTATCTATATCTACCTATCTCTATATCTTTCTATCTTACTCTATCTCTATATCTATCTGTTATCTCTATATTTATTATCTATCTTTATCTATCTATCTCTATCTATATCTATCTCTATCTAGATACAGGAAAGATGTATATCTTTGTACCGTGTTAGCCAGTAAATAGAAAAATATTCAGGATTGAGAGTCCTCAGTAGTTGATACCTTTTATCTCTATCTATTTATCGATCTCTGTATCTATCTCTCTCTATATCTATCTCTCTCTATCTACCGCTCTCTCTATCTCTATCTATCTTTATATCTATATCTATCTATCTCTATATCTATTATCTCTATATCTATCTACCTATCTATCTCTATATCTATCTATCTATCTATCTATATATATATATATATATATATATATATATATATATCTGTTTCTCTCTATATCTATCTCTATATCGCTCTCTCTATAGCTATCTATATATTATCTCTATATCTATCTATCTATATATTATCTCTATATCTATCTCTATATCTATCTCTATATCTGTTATCTCTATATCCATATCTATCTCTAGATCTATCTTTCTATCTAACACTATATCTCTATATCTATCTCTATATCTCATTATCTATCAATCTCTATCTCTCTCTTTATCTATCTATCCATCTATCTCTATATCTATCCATCTATCTCTATATCTATCCATCTATCTCTATATCTATCTATCTATCTATCTATCTATCTATCTATCTATCTATCTATTATCTCTATTATCTATATCTATCTATCCATCTATCTAGCTATCTCTATCTATCTCTATATCTCTCTATATCTGTCTTTCTAACTCTATATCTATCTATCTCTATACATATCTCTATATCTAGCTATTATCTCTATATCTATCGCTATATCTATCTTTCTATATCTATCTGTCTCTATATCTATCTATCTATCTCTATATCTATTATCTCTATATCTATCTATCTCTATATATCTCTATATCTATTTTTATTTATATCCATCTATCTATATATATTTATCTCTATATCTATCTATATATGTCTATATTATTATTATTATTATTATTATTATTATTATTATTATTATATCTGTATATCAATATCTATTATCTATCTCTATCTATTATCTTTCTCTATCTATATATATATATCTATCTCTATATCTTTCTATCTATAGCTATCTATCTCTATATCTATCTATCTATCTATCTATCTATCCATTATCTATTTTCTATCTATCTCTATATCTATCTACCTATCGATCTATCTATCTATATTTCTTTATATATCTATCTTTATATCTATCTCTATGAATCTTTCTATCTATATCTATCCATTATCTACTTTCTATCCATTATCTACTATCTATCTCTATATCTATCTATTTCTACATCTATCTTTCTATCTATTTCTATCTAACTCTATATCTATATATCTATATAGCATTATACCCTATGAGGGGGTGCATTATTCCCTATGAGGGGGCAGCATTATACCCTATGAGGAGGCAGCATTATACCCTATGAGGAGGCAGCATTATACCCTATGAGGAGGGCAGCATTATTCCCTATGAGGGGATGCATTATTCCCTATGAGGGGGGCAGTATTATACCCTATGAGGGGGGGCAGTATTATACCCTATGAGGGGGGCAGCATTATACCCTATGAGGAGGGCAGCATTATTCCCTATGAGGGGACGCATTATTCCCTATGAGGGGGGCAGTATTATACCCTATGAGGGGGGGCAGTATTATACCCTATGAGGGGGGCAGCATTATACCCTATGAGGGGGCAGCATTATTCCCTATGAGGGGATGCATTATTCCCTATGAGGGGGGCAGTATTATACCCTATGAGGGGGGCAGTATTATACCCTATGAGGGGGGCAGTATTATACCCTATGAGGGGGCAGTATTATACCCTATGAGGGGGGCAGTATTATACCCTATGAGGGGGTGCATTATACCCTATGAGGGGATGCATTATTCCCTATGAGGGGGGCAGTATTATACCCTATGAGGAGGCAGTATTATACCCTATGAGGGGGGCAGCATTATTCCCTATGAGGGGGGCAGTATTATACCCTATGAGGGGGCAGCATTATACCCTATGAGGGGGCAGCGTTATACCCTATGAGGGGGGCAGTATTATACCCTATGAGGAGGCAGCATTATACCCTATGAGGGGGTGCATTATTCCCTATGAGGGGGGCAGTATTATACCCTATGAGGCGGCAGCATTATACCCTATGAGGAGGCAGCATTATACCCTATGAGGAGGGCAGCATTATTCCCTATGAGGGGGTGCATTATACCCTATGAGGGGGCAGTATTATACCCTATGAGGGGGCAGCATTATTCCCTATGAGGGGATGCATTATTCCCTATGAGGGGGGCAGTATTATACCCTATGAGGAGGCAGCATTATACCCTATGAGGGGGTGCATTATTCCCTATGAGGGGGGCAGTATTATACCCTATGAGGGGGGCAGTATTATACCCTATGAGGGGGCAGCATTATTCCCTATGAGGGGGTGCATTATTCCCTATGAGGGGGGCAGTATTATACCCTATGAGGGGGGCAGTATTATACCCTATGAGGGGGGCAGTATTATACCCTATGAGGGGGTGCATTATACCCTATGAGGGGGTGCATTATACCCTATGAGGGGGTGCATTATTCCCTATGAGGGGGGCAGTATTATACCCTATGAGGGGGGCAGTATTATATTCTATGAGATGGCTGCATTATATTCTATGAGATGGCTGCATTATACTATGTGAGGGGGCTGCTTTATATTCTATGAGGGGGCTACCCCAACTCCTGCTACATAATTAAGACATGTACAACCTTATATTATACCCGGATATTAGCGTGTTTTACCGCATAATTGGTGGTCTGGTATTTAACTCTATGCAGCTACATAGTGGGCCCTAAGAATGATTTTCTCTGGTGGGCCCAAGGTGTTCCAGTCCGACGCTGGTCGCAGGGAAGCACGGAGGGAGCCCCCTCCCTGCCGATGCTTCCTTTAACCCCCGGTACACCGCGATCATGTTTGATCGCGGTGTCCCAGGGGTTAACGTGTCGGGGGCGGTCACACATTGTGCCGGGTGTCAGCTGTGATAATCAGCTGACACCCGGCCGCGATCAGCTGCGCTCCCCCCGTGAGCGCAGCTGATCGCATTAGACGTACTATTCCGTCCTTGGGACTTAGGTCCCAGGTCACATGGACGGAATAGTACGTCTAATGTAGGAAAGGGGTTGATGGACCTGACAGATATCCCGGATTATCAGATATTATCAGTATTAACATTAGTTTTTTTCATGTTTCACAAAGAAGCTTATAGGGAAAAAAACACCAAAATTCGCACAGTTCAGCAGCGTCTTCAGCCTCCCAGCGATCGCAGATCGCATGAAATCACATCCACTTTTCTTGCACATATAGGCCGTAGCGTAAATGCTGTGTCTTCCGCTGATTTTTTTTGGGGGGCAGAAATTCTGCTACGTTTAACTGTGTGAATAAATGCTGGGCAGGGTGCAATAGTTGACTGCTTTGTCTCCCATCCTTATAGGACCCCTAGCATGGTCCGCTGAGCTTTGAATGATCTTTTAATAGGCTTGGATTCTGATAAATAGTTGTTGCAATAATCGCTGGAACCAAGTCCTAGTGGCAGGGCTACAACCCACCTCCCCATAAAATAGAATGTACCCCCCATAAGAATATAATACAACCCACCTCCCCATAGAATATAATGTACCCCCCATAGAATACAGTACAGCCCACCTCCCCATAGAATATAATGTACCCCCCCATAGAATATAATACAACCCACCTCCCCATAGAATATAATGTACCCCCCATAGAATATAGTACAGCCCACCTCCCCATAGAATATAATGTACCCCCCCATAGAATATAATACAACCCACCTCCCCATAGAATATAATGTACCCCCCATAGAATATAATACAACCCACCTCCCCATAGAATATAATGTACCCCCCATAGAATATAGTACAGCCCACCTCCCCATAGAATATAATGTACCCCCCATAGAATATAGTACAGCCCACCTCCCCATAGAATATAATGTAGCACCCCATAGAAAATAATGTACCCCCCATAGAATATAGTACAGCCCACCTCCCCATAGAATATAATGTAGCACCCCATAGAATATAGTACAGCCCACCTCCCCATAGAATATAATGTAGCACCCCATAGAATATAGTACAGCCCACCTCCCCATAGAATATAATGTACCCCCCATAGAATATAGTACAGCCCACCTCCCCATAGAATATAATGTAGCACCCCACAGAATATAATGTATCTTCCCCCCGGTGTGTATATGTACACGCCGGTCTCCTCATCACCACCGGTGAAGCCGCTGCTGGCACAGAGCTGACATCGTGCAGATGGCCCCGATCACATCAGACAGCGCCGCCCTTTGCTCTCCAATAGAATAGCGTCGTAGTGCGGTATGCGCGCATGCTACGACTCCGGCGACACGGTCCGCAGGAGGATTCTGACAGAAGGACACATGTCCGGTCATATTATAGATATATAGTCACGAGCGAACGGGTTGACACCCTTTAAACTGTTCCAGAAAATGAGTGCAATTTACACTTGTTTTGTTCTATACCTGTTACTTATCAAAAAGTGTGTGCAGTGCGGTGGCTGGGCGCAGGCAGGCGCACATGGAGGGAGGGACCGCCGGAATAGGCAGCTGCTGTCACCGTCGCGATCCCACCAGCCTCCGAAGCCCACTGGTCTACATCCAGACACCACCGCACACATCTCTATAAGCAGACCTCAGCGCTATTTATGTCCCAGTAATGGCCAACCACTATAAATTATGGAGATTTTTTAAAATGCCACCAGAGTGATCTTCTGACAAACTGAACATCCCTGTTGTCAAAATGTCCCGCCCCTGCTGTGTATTCTGGAGAAACTAGGTGACACGTTTGTGTTTCCTGCAGCTCATTTGCATATATGGATGAGCAAGCGCTGTGATTGGCTGCTGTAGAATCATAGTATGTTTCAGTTGGAAGAGAGGTCAAAGGCCATCGTGTCTGTCCGCCTGCTGCTCAATGCAGCAATGGCAGGATTCACTAAACCCTCTCAGACAGATGTCTGTCCAGCCTCTGGGTGAACAGTCCCACCGAAGGAGAACTCGTCACCTCCTCTGGTGGCCGCCTGTTCCACTCATTGCTCACCCTCACTGTCAAAAAGTTTTTTTCTAATGTGTATCTTTTCCCTTTCATCCCATTGCTTCTCGTGCTTCCATGTGCAAATGAGAATAAGGATGATCCCTCTACATTGGGGCAACCCTTCAGATATTGGTGTCCTCCATCTTATAGAAGGGAACGCCTTTCCGACAGAACAGGCTGACTGAACGTGACGGCCGTCGCCATGATCCCTATGGCCGGCGCATACACACTGCTATGTTGCTGATGTTGTAGCACATTACTTCAATGAAATATTAATGGTGCTGACACGTGCCGGATTATCAGACGTTGTCAGTATTAATCGTGGTGACAGGTGCCGGATTATCAGATGTTGTAAGTATTAATCGTGCTGACACGTGCCGGATTATCAGATGTTGTCAGTATTAATCGTGCTGACACGTGCCGGATTATCAGATATCATGAGTATTAATGGACCTGAAACATGTGCCAGATTATCAGATGTTATCGGTATTAATGGTGCTTACAGATGCTGGATTATCAGATGTTATCAGTATTAATGGTGTTGACAGGTGCCGGATTATCAGACTTCATCAGTATTAATGGTGCTGACACGTGCCGGATTATCAGATGTCAGTATTAATCGTGCTGACAGGTGCCGGATTATCAGATGTTGTCAGTATTAATCGTGCTGGATTATCAGATGTTGTCAGTATTAATCGTGCTGACACGTGCCGGATTATCAGATGTTGTCAGTATTAATCGTGCTGACAGGTGCCGGATTATCAGATATCATGAGTATTAATGGACCTGACAAATGCCGGATTATCAGATGTTGTCAGTATTAATCGTGGTGACAGGTGCCGGATTATCAGATGTTGTCAGTATTAATCGTGCCTACACGTGCCGGATTATCAGATGTTGTCAGTATTAATCGTGCTGACACGTGCCGGATTATCAGATATCATGAGTATTAATGGACCTGACAAATGCCAGATTATCAGATGTTATCGGTATTAATGGTGCATACAGATGCTGGATTATCAGATGTTATCAGTATTAATGGTGTTGACAGGTGCCGGATTATCAGACTTCATCAGTATTAATGGTGCTGACACGTGCCGGATTATCAGATGTTGTCAGTATTAATCGTGCTGACAGGTGCGGGATTATCAGATGTTGTCAGTATTAATCGTGCCGGATTATCAGATGTTGTCAGTACTAATCGTGCTGACACGTGCCGGATTATCAGATGTTGTCAGTACTAATCGTGCTGACACGTGCAGGATTATCAGATGTTGTCAGTATTAATCGTGCTGACACGTGCCGGATTATCAGATGTTGTCAGTATTAATCGTGCTGACACGTGCCGGAATAACAGATATCATGAGTATTAATGAGCCTGACAAATGCCAGATTATCAGATGTTATCGGTATTAATGGTGCTTACAGATGCTGGATTATCAGATGTTATCAGTATTAATGGTGTTGACAGGTGCCGGATTATCAGACTTCATCAGTATTAATGGTGCTGACACGTGCCGGATTATCAGATGTTGTCAGTATTAATCGTGCTGACATGTGCCGGATTATCAGATGTTGTCAGTATTAATCGTGCTGACAGGTGCCGGATTATCAGATATCATGAGTATTAATGGACCTGACAAATGCCGGATTATCAGATGTTATCGGTATTAATGGTGCTTACAGATGCTGGATTATCAGATGTTATCAGTATTAATGGTGTTGACAGGTGCCGGATTATCAGACTTCATCAGTATTAACCCCTTAACCCCCAAGGGTGGTTGGCACGTTAATGACCGGGCCAATTTTGACAATTCTTACCCCTGTCCCTTTAAGAGGTCATAACTCTGGAACGCTTCCATGGATCCCGCCGGTGATTCTGACATTGCTTTTTTCTCACGACATAGTGTACTTCGTAGGGATATACTATTGAAGAGAAATAGCGCAATAGTGCATTATCCAGTGTAGGTATATCAATTTAAAAATAATACACTCACCAGATGGAGCTTGTAATAAGCATGGAGGATTCGCTGCTGCAGAAACCACAGATCCACGAGGGACCAACGTAGAAGATGCAGGATAGGAGAAAAAGTGGTCAGACAATCCGCGCTGCAAATCACTTTGAACCCCCAAAGGGCTTCACAGAAGTTTATAACGTGCAGCCATCCAATTAAAGACATCATATTTTTTCCACAAAAATGATCTTTTCACCCCCAATTTTTATTTTCCCAAGAGTAACAGGACCCCAAAAGTTATTGTGCAATTCATCCTGAGTACGCTGATACCCCATATATGGGGGTAAACCACCATTTGGGCACATGGCAGAGCTCGGAAGGGAAGCAGCGCCATTTAACTTTTTTGGCTGGAATTGAGATCGGACGCCATGTCGCGTTTGGAAAGCCCCTGAAGTGCCAAAACAGTGGAAACCCCCCAATTCTAACTCCCACCCTAACCCTAGCCCTGACCCTAGCTCTGACCCTAGCCCTAATGGGAAAATGGAAATAAATACATTTTTTTTTTATTTTATTATTTTTGCCTAACTAAGGGGGTGATAAAGGGGGGGTTTGATTTACTATTTATGGCGGGTTTTAATTTTTGGCAGCTGTCATACGCTAAAAGACGCTTTTTATTGTAAAAATAGTTTATGCATCACCACATTTTGAGAGCTATAATTTTTCCTTATTTTGACCCACCAAGTCATGTGAGGTCATATTTTTTGCGGGACGAGTTGACGTTTTTATTGGTACCATTTTCGGGCACGTGACATTTTTTGGTCGCTTTTTACTCCGATTTTTGGGACGCAATATGAACAAAAACCAGCTTTTCAGGAATTTCTTTTGGGGTGGGGGGTGCGTTTACACCGTTCCGCGTGCGGTAAAATTGATAAGGCGCTTTTATTCTTCGGGTCAGTATGATTACAGCGATACCTCTTTTATGTCTTTTTTTATGTTTTGGCGGTTTTATGCTATGAAAATTTTTTTTTTATAAAAAATAATTATTTTTGCATCGCTTTATTCTGCGAGCTATAACTTTTTTATTTTTTCTCTGATGATGCTGTGTGGTGGCTCGTTTGGTGCGGGACAAGATGTCGTTTTCAGCGGTACCATGGATATTTATATGCGTCTTTTTGATCGCGCGTTATTGCACTTTTTGTTCGTCGGTATGATAATAAATCATTAATTTTTGCGTCGTTTTTTATTTTTTAAGGGGAACGCTAAAGGGGTTAACTAATGGGACAGTTTTATAGGGTGGGTCATTACGGACGCGGCGATAACAAATAGGTGTACTTTTATTGTTTTTCTGTTTCTTTATTTTCAAAAAATGAATTTATTAGGGAATAATTTTTTTTCTTATTTATTTAACGATTTTATTAAAATTATTTTTACACTTTTTGTTTTTTACTTTATTATAATGTCCCATGGGGGACATCACTGTCCTGTGACAGATCGCTGATCTGTCACATCACAGATCGCTGTGACAGATCAGCGATCTGTCACAGGCACTGCTGCAGGCTTCCTCATGCCTGCGCTCTGCGGGCAGTGAGGAAGCCAGCTCCCTGCAGGCCCCCGAAGGTCCCCGTCGCCATATTGGATCCGGGGACCTGCAGGAAAGGCGACCCCCGCAGCGGCGCTGCACATCGCGCTGCTGTGGGGGTCGCAGGGAAGCACGGAGGGAGCCCCCTCCCTGCCGATGCTTCCTTTAACCCCCGGTACACCGCGATCATGTTTGATCGCGGTGTCCCAGGGGTTAACGTGTCGGGGGCGGTCACACATTGTGCCGGGTGTCAGCTGTGATAATCAGCTGACACCCGGCCGCGATCAGCTGCGCTCCCCCTGTGAGCGCAGCTGATCGCATTAGACGTACTATTCCGTCCTTGGGACTTAGGTCCCAGGTCACATGGACGGAATAGTACGTCTAATGTAGGAAAGGGGTTGATGGACCTGACAGATACCGGATTATCAGATATTATCAGTATTAACATTAGTTTTTTTCATGTTTCACATAGAAGCTTATAGGGAAAAAAACACCAAAATTCGCACAGTTCAGCAGCGTCTTCAGCCTCCCAGCGATCGCAGATCGCATGAAATCACATCCACTTTTCTTGCACATATAGGCCGTAGCTTAAATGCTGTGTCTTCCGCTGATTTTTTTTGGGGGGCAGAAATTCTGCTACGTTTAACTGTGTGAATAAATGCTAGGCAGGGTGCAATAGTTGACTGCTTTGTCTCCCATCCTTATAGGACCCCTAGCATGGTCCGCTGAGCTTTGAATGATCTTTTAATAGGCTTGGATTCTGATAAATAGTTGTTGCAATAATCGCTGGAACCAAGTCCTAGTGGCAGGGCTACAACCCACCTCCCCATAAAATATAATGTACCCCCCATAAGAATATAATACAACCCACCTCCCCATAGAATATAATGTACCCCCCATAGAATATAGTACAGCCCACCTCCCCATAGAATATAATGTACCCCCATAGAATATAATACAACTCACCTCCCCATAGAATATAATGTACCCCCATAGAATATAATACAACCCACCTCCCCATAGAATATAATGTACCCCCCATAGAATATAGTACAGCCCACCTCCCCATAGAATATAATGTACCCCCCATAGAATATAGTACAGCCAACCTCCCCATAGAATATAATGTAGCACCCCATAGAATATAGTACAGCCCACCTCCCCATAGAATATAATGTACCCCCCATAGAATATAGTACAGCCCACCTCCCCATAGAATATAATGTACCCCCCATAGAATATAGTACAGCCCACCTCCCCATAGAATATAATGTACCCCCCATAGAATATAGTACAGCCCACCTCCCCATAGAATATAATGTAGCACCCCATAGAAAATAATGTACCCCCCATAGAATATAGTACAGCCCACCTCCCCATAGAATATAATGTAGCACCCCATAGAATATAGTACAGCCCACCTCCCCATAGAATATAATGTACCCCCATAGAATATAGTACAGCCCACCTCCCCATAGAATATAATGTAGCACCCCACAGAATATAATGTATCTCCCCCCCGGTGTGTATATGTACACGCCGGTCTCCTCATCACCACCGGTGAAGCCGCTGCTGGCACAGAGCTGACATCGTGCAGATGGCCCCGATCACATCAGACAGCGCCGCCCTTTGCTCTCCAATAGAATAGCGTCGTAGTGCGGTATGCGCGCATGCTACGACTCCGGCGACACGGTCCGCAGGAGGATTCTGACAGAAGGACACATGTCCGGTCATATTATAGATATATAGTCACGAGCGAACGGGTTGACACCCTTTAAACTGTTCCAGAAAATGAGTGCAATTTACACTTGTTTTGTTCTATACCTGTTACTTATCAAAAGGTGTGTGCAGTGCGGTGGCTGGGCGCAGGCAGGCGCACGTGGAGGGAGGGACAGCCGGAATAGGCAGCTGCTGGATCAGACTATATTGCAACATGGGCAGCTGCTGTCACCGTTGCGATCCCACCAGCCTCCGAAGCCCACTGGTCTACATCCAGACACCACCGCACACATCTCTATAAGCAGACCTCAGCGCTATTTATGTCCCAGTAATGGCCAACCACTATAAATTATGGAGATTTTTTAAAATGCCACCAGAGTGATCTGCTGACAAACTGAACATCCCTGTTGTCAAAATGTCCCGCCCCTGCTGTGTATTTTGGAGAAACTAGGTGACACGTTTGTGTTTCCTGCAGCTCATTTGCATATATGGATGAGCAAGCGCTGTGATTGGCTGCTGTAGAATCCTAGTATGTTTCAGTTGGAAGAGAGGTCAAAGGCCATCGTGTCTGTCCGCCTGCTGCTCAATGCAGCAATGGCAGGATTCACTAAACCCTCTCAGACAGATGTCTGTCCAGCCTCTGGGTGAACAGTCCCACCGAAGGAGAACTCGTCACCTCCTCTGGTGGCCGCCTGTTCCACTCATTGCTCACCCTCACTGTCAAAAAGTTTTTTTCTAATGTGTATCTTTTCCCTTTCATCCCATTGCTTCTCGTGCTTCCATGTGCAAATGAGAATAAGGATGATCCCTCTACATTGGGGCAACCCTTCAGATATTGGTGTCCTCCATCTTATAGAAGGGAACGCCTTTCCGACAGAACAGGCTGACTGAACGTGACGGCCGTCGCCATGATCCCTATGGCCGGCGCATACACACTGCTATGTTGCTGATGTTGTAGCACATTACTTCAATGAAATATTAATGGTGCTGACACGTGCCAGATTATCAGACGTTGTCAGTATTAATCGTGGTGACAGGTGCCGGATTATCAGATGTTGTAAGTATTAATCGTGCTGACACGTGCCGGATTATCAGATGTTGTCAGTATTAATCGTGCTGACACGTGCCGGATTATCAGATATCATGAGTATTAATGGACCTGAAACATGTGCCAGATTATCAGATGTTATCGGTATTAATGGTGCTTACAGATGCTGGATTATCAGATGTTATCAGTATTAATGGTGTTGACAGGTGCCGGATTATCAGACTTCATCAGTATTAATGGTGCTGACACGTGCCGGATTATCAGATGTTGTCAGTATTAATCGTGCTGACAGGTGCCGGATTATCAGATGTTGTCAGTATTAATCGTGCCGGATTATCAGATGTTGTCAGTATTAATCGTGCTGACACGTGCCGGATTATCAGATGTTGTCAGTATTAATCGTGCTGACAGGTGCCGGATTATCAGATATCATGAGTATTAATGGACCTGACAAATGCCGGATTATCAGATGTTGTCAGTATTAATCGTGGTGACAGGTGCCGGATTATCAGATGTTGTCAGTATTAATCGTGCCTACACGTGCCGGATTATCAGATGTTGTCAGTATTAATCGTGCTGACACGTGCCGGATTATCAGATATCATGAGTATTAATGGACCTGACAAATGACAGATTATCAGATGTTATCGGTATTAATGGTGCTTACAGATGCTGGATTATCAGATGTTATCAGTATTAATGGTGTTGACAGGTGCCGGATTATCAGACTTCATCAGTATTAATGGTGCTGACACGTGCCGGATTATCAGATGTTGTCAGTATTAATCGTGCTGACAGGTGCCGGATTATCAGATGTTGTCAGTATTAATCGTGCCGGATTATCAGATGTTGTCAGTATTAATCGTGCTGACACGTGCCGGATTATCAGATGTTGTCAGTATTAATCGTGCTGACAGGTGCCGGATTATCAGATATCATGAGTATTAATGGACCTGACAAATGCCGGATTATCAGATGTTGTCAGTATTAATCGTGGTGACAGGTGCCGGATTATCAGATGTTGTCAGTATTAATCGTGCCTACACGTGCCGGATTATCAGATGTTGTCAGTATTAATCGTGCTGACACGTGCCGGATTATCAGATATCATGAGTATTAATGGACCTGACAAATGCCAGATTATCAGATGTTATCGGTATTAATGGTGCTTACAGATGCTGGATTATCAGATGTTATCAGTATTAATGGTGTTGACAGGTGCCGGATTATCAGACTTCATCAGTATTAATGGTGCTGACACGTGCCGGATTATCAGATGTTGTCAGTATTAATCGTGCTGACAGGTGCGGGATTATCAGATGTTGTCAGTATTTATCGTGCCGGATTATCAGATGTTGTCAGTACTAATCGTGCTGACACGTGCCGGATTATCAGATGTTGTCAGTACTAATCGTGCTGACACGTGCCGGATTATCAGATGTTGTCAGTATTAATCGTGCTGACACGTGCCGGAATAACAGATACAGTCATGGCCAAAAGTATTGACACCCCTGAAATTCTGTCAGATACTATTCAGTTTCTTCCTGAAAATGATTGCAAACACAAATTCTTTGGTATTATTATCTTCATTTAATTAGTCTTAAATGAAAAAACACAAAAGAGAATGAAGCAAAAAGCAAAACATTGATCATTTCACACAAAACTCCAAAAATGGGCCGGACAAAAGTATTGGCACCCTCAGCCTAATACTTGGTTGCACAACCTTTAGCCAAAATAACTGCCACCAACCGCTTCCGGTAACCATCAATGAGTTTCTTACAATGCTCTGCTGGAATTTTAGACCATTCTTCTTTGGCAAACTACTCCAGGTCCCTGATATTTGAAGGGTGCCTTCTCCAAAGTGCCATTTTTAGATCTCTCCACAGGTGTTCTATGGGATTCAGGTCTGGACTCATTGCTGGCCACCTTAGAAGTCTCCAGTGCTTTCTCTCAAACCATTTTCTAGTGCTTTTTGAAGTGTGTTTTGGGTTATTGTCCTGCTGGAAGACCCATGACCTCTGAGGTAGACCCAGCTTTCTCACACTGGGCCCTAAATTATGCTGCAAAATTTGTTGGTAGGCTTCTGACTTCATAATGCCATGCACACGGTCAAGCAGTCCAGTGCCAGAGGCAGCAAAGCAACCCCAAAACATCAGGGAACCTCCGCCATGTTTGACTGTAGGGACCGTGTACTTTTCTTTGAATGCCTCTTTTTTCTCCTGTAAACTCTATGTTGATGCTTTTGCCCTAAAAGCTCTACTTTTGTCTCATCTGACCAAAGAACATTCTTCCAAAATGTTTTAGGCTTTTTCAGGTAAGTTTTCGCAAACTCCAGCCTGGCTTTTTTATGTCTCGGGGTAAGAAGTGGAGTCTTCCTGGGTCTCCTACCATACAGTCCCTTTTCATTCAGATGCCGACGGATAGTACGGGTTGACACCGTTGTACCCTCGGACTGCAGGGCAGCTTGAACTTGTTTGGATGTTAGTGGAGGTTCTTTATCCAACATCCGCACAATCTTGCGTTGAAATCTCTTGTCAATTTTTCTTTTCCGTCCACATCTAGGGAGGTTAGCCACAGTGCCAGGGGCTTTAAACTTCTTGATGACACTGCGCACGGTAGACACAGGAACATTCAGGTCTTTGGAGATGGATTTGTAGCCTTGAGATTGCTCATGCTTCCTCACAATTTGGTTTCTCAAGTCCTCAGACAGTTCTTTGGTCTTCTTTCTTTTCTCCATGCTCAATGTGGTACACACAAGGACACAGGACAGAGGTTGAGTCAACTTTAATCCATGTCAACTGGCTGCAAGTGTGATTTAGTTATTGCCAACACCTGTTAGGTGCCACAGGTAAGTTACAGGTGCTGTTAATTATACAAATTAGAGAAGCATCACATGATTTTTCGCACAGTGCCAATACTTTTGTCCACCCTCTTTTTTATGTTTGGTGTGGAATTATATCCAATTTGGCTTTAGGACAATTCTTTTTGTGTTTTTTCATTTAAGACAAATTAAATGAAGATAATAATAACAAAGAATTTGTGTTTGCAATCATTTTCAGGAAGAAACTGAGTATTATCTGACAGAATTGCAGGGGTGTCAATACTTTTGGCCATGACTGTATCATGAGTATTAATGAGCCTGACAAATGCCAGATTATCAGATGTTATCGGTATTAATGGTGCTTACAGATGCTGGATTATCAGATGTTATCAGTATTAATGGTGTTGACAGGTGCCGGATTATCAGACTTCATCAGTATTAATGGTGCTGACACGTGCCGGATTATCAGATGTTGTCAGTATTAATCGTGCTGACACGTGCCGGATTATCAGATGTTGTCAGTATTAATCGTGCTGACAGGTGCCGGATTATCAGATATCATGAGTATTAATGGACCTGACAAATGCCGGATTATCAGATGTTATCGGTATTAATGGTGCTTACAGATGCTGGATTATCAGATGTTATCAGTATTAATGGTGTTGACAGGTGCCGGATTATCAGACTTCATCAGTATTAACCGATTAACCCCCAAGGGTGGTTGGCACGTTAATGACCGGGCCAATTTTGACAATTCTTACCCCTGTCCCTTTAAGAGGTCATAACTCTGGAACGCTTCCATGGATCCCGCCGGTGATTCTGACATTGCTTTTTTCTCACGACATAGTGTACTTCGTAGGGATATACTATTGAAGAGAAATAGCGCAATAGTGCATTATCCAGTGTAGGTATATCAATTTAAAAATAATACACTCACCAGATGGAGCTTGTAATAAGCATGGAGGATTCGCTGCTGCAGAAACCACAGATCCACGAGGGACCAACGTAGAAGATGCAGGAGAGGAGAAAAAGTGGTCAGACAATCCGCGCTGCAAATCACTTTGAACCCCCAAAGGGCTTCACAGAAGTTTATAACGTGCAGCCATCCAATTAAAGACATCATATTTTTTCCACAAAAATGATCTTTTCACCCCCAATTTTTATTTTCCCAAGAGTAACAGGACCCCAAAAGTTATTGTGCAATTCATCCTGAGTACGCTGATACCCCATATATGGAGGTAAACCACTATTTGGGCACATGGCAGAGCTCGGAAGGGAAGCAGCGCCATTTAAATTTTTTGGCTGGAATTGAGATCGGACGCCATGTCGCGTTTGGAAAGCCCCTGAAGTGCCAAAACAGTGGAAACCCCCCAATTCTAACTCCCACCCTAACCCTAGCCCTGACCCTAGCTCTGACCCTAGCCCTAATGGGAAAATGGAAATAAATACATTTTTTTTTTATTTTATTATTTTTGCCTAACTAAGGGGTTGATAAAGGGGGGGTTTGATTTACTATTTATGGCGGGTTTTAATTTTTGGCAGCTGTCATACGCTAAAAGACCCTTTTTATTGTAAAAATAGTTTATGCATCACCACATTTTGAGAGTTATAATTTTTCCTTATTTTGACCCACCGAGTCATGTGAGGTCATATTTTTTGCGGGACGAGTTGACGTTTTTATTGGTACCATTTTCGGGCACGTGACATTTTTTGGTCGCTTTTTACTCCGATTTTTGGGACGCAGTATGAACAAAAACCAGCTTTTCAGGAATTTCTTTTGGGGGGGTGCGTTTACACCGTTCCGCGTGCGGTAAAATTGATAAGGCGCTTTTATTCTTCGGGTCAGTATGATTACAGCGATACATCTTTTATGTCTTTTTTTATGTTTTGGCGGTTTTATGCTATGAAAATTTTTTTTTCAGAAAAAATAATTATTTTTGCATCGCTTTATTCTGCGAGCTATAACTTTTTTATTTTTTCTCTGATGATGCTGTGTGGTGGCTCGTTTGTTGCGGGACAAGATGTCGTTTTCAGCGGTACCATGGATATTTATATGCGTCTTTTTGATCGCGCGTTATTGCACCTTTTGTTCGTCGGTATGATAATAAATCATTAATTTTTGCGTCGTTTTTTATTTTTTTAAGGGGAACGCTAAAGGGGTTAACTAATGGGACAGTTTTATAGGGTGGGTCATTACGGACGCGGCGATAACAAATAGGTGTACTTTTATTGTTTTTCTGTTTCTTTATTTTCAAAAAATGAATTTATTAGGGAATAATTTTTTTTCTTATTTATTTAACGATTTTATTAAAATTATTTTTACACTTTTTGTTTTTTACTTTATTATAATGTCCCATGGGGGACATCACTGTCCTGTGACAGATCGCTGATCTGTCACATCACAGATCGCTGTGACAGATCAGCGATCTGTCACAGGCACTGCTGCAGGCTTCCTCATGCCTGCGCTCTGCGGGCAGTGAGGAAGCCAGCTCCCTGCAGGCCCCCGAAGGTCCCCGTCGCCATATTGAATCCGGGGACCTGCAGGAAAGGCGACCCCCGCAGCGGCGCTGCACATCGCGCTGCTGTGGGGGTCGCAGGGAAGCACGGAGGGAGCCCCCTCCCTGCCGATGCTTCCTTTAACCCCCGGTACACCGCGATCATGTTTGATCGCGGTGTGCCAGGGGTTAACGTGTCGGGGGCGGTCACACATTGTGCCGGGTGTCAGCTGTGATAATCAGCTGACACCCGGCCGCGATCAGCTGCGCTCCCCCCGTGAGCGCAGCTGATCGCATTAGACGTACTATTCCGTCCTTGGGACTTAGGTCCCAGGTCACATGGACGGAATAGTACGTCTAATGTAGGAAAGGGGTTGATGGACCTGACAGATACCGGATTATCAGATATTATCAGTATTAACATTAGTTTTTTTCATGTTTCACATAGAAGCTTATAGGGAAAAAAACACCAAAATTCGCACAGTTCAGCAGCGTCTTCAGCCTCCCAGCGATCGCAGATCGCATGAAATCACATCCACTTTTCTTGCACATATAGGCCGTAGCGTAAATGCTGTGTCTTCCGCTGATTTTTTTGGGGGGGCAGAAATTCTGCTACGTTTAACTGTGTGAATAAATGCTGGGCAGGGTGCAATAGTTGACTGCTTTGTCTCCCATCCTTATAGGACCCCTAGCATGGTCCGCTGAGCTTTGAATGATCTTTTAATAGGCTTGGATTCTGATAAATAGTTGTTGCAATAATCGCTGGAACCAAGTCCTAGTGGCAGGGCTACAACCCACCTCCCCATAAAATATAATGTACCCCCCATAAGAATATAATACAACCCACCTCCCCATAGAATATAATGTACCCCCCATAGAATATAGTACAGCCCACCTCCCCATAGAATATAATGTACCCCCCCATAGAATATAATACAACCCACCTCCCCATAGAATATAATGTACCCCCCATAGAATATAGTACAGCCCACCTCCCCATAGAATATAATGTACCCCCCCATAGAATATAATACAACCCACCTCCCCATAGAATATAATGTACCCCCCATAGAATATAATACAACCCACCTCCCCATAGAATATAATGTACCCCCCATAGAATATAGTACAGCCCACCTCCCCATAGAATATAATGTACCCCCCATAGAATATAGTACAGCCCACCTCCCCATAGAATATAATGTAGCACCCCATAAAATATAATGTACCCCCCATAAGAATTTAATACAACCCACCTCCCCATAGAATATAATGTACCCCCCATAGAATATAGTACAGCCCACCTCCCCATAGAATATAATGTACCCCCCCATAGAATATAATACAACCCACCTCCCCATAGAATATAATGTACCCCCCATAGAATATAGTACAGCCCAGCTCCCCATAGAATATAATGTACCCCCCCCATAGAATATAATACAACCCACCTCCCCATAGAATATAATGTACCCCCCATAGAATATAGTACAGCCCACCTCCCCATAGAATATAATGTACCCCCCATAGAATATAGTACAGCCCACCTCCCCATAGAATATAATGTAGCACCCCATAGAAAATAATGTACCCCCCATAGAATATAGTACAGCCCACCTCCCCATAGAATATAATGTAGCACCCCATAGAATATAGTACAGCCCACCTCCCCATAAAATATAATGTAGCACCCCATAGAATATAGTATAGACCACCTCCCCATAGAATATAATGTACCCCCCATAGAATATAGTACAGCCCACCTCCCCATAGAATATAATGTAGCACCCCACAGAATATAATGTATCTCCCCCCCGGTGTTTATATGTACACGCCGGTCTCCTCATCACCACCGGTGAAGCCGCTGCTGGCACAGAGCTGACCTCGTGCAGATGGCCCCGATCACATCAGACAGCGCCGCCCTTTGCTCTCCAATAGAATAGCGTCGTAGTGCAGTATGCGCGCATGCTACGACTCCGGCGACACGGTCCGCAGGAGGATTCTGACAGAAGGACACATGTCCGGTCATATTATAGATATATAGTCACGAGCGAACGGGTTGACACCCTTTAAACTGTTCCAGAAAATGAGTGCAATTTACACTTGTTTTGTTCTATACCTGTTACTTATCAAAAAGTGTGTGCAGTGCGGTGGCTAAGCGCAGACAGGCGCACGTGGAGGGAGGGACCGCCGGAATAGGCAGCTGCTGGATCAGACTATATTGCAACATAGGCAGCTGCTGTCACCGTCGCGATCCCACCAGCCTCCGAAGCCCACTGGTCTACATCCAGACACCACCGCACACATCTCTATAAGCAGACCTCAGCGCTATTTATGTCCCAGTAATGGCCAACCACTATAAATTATGGAGATATTTTAAAATGCCACCAGAGTGATCTTCTGACAAACTGAACATCCCTGTTGTCAAAATGTCCCGCCCCTGCTGTGTATTTTGGAGAAACTAGGTGACACGTTTGTGTTTCCTGCAGCTCATTTGCATATATGGATGAGCAAGCGCTGTGATTGGCTGCTGTAGAATCCTAGTATGTTTCAGTTGGAAGAGAGGTCAAAGGCCATCGTGTCTGTCCGCCTGCTGCTCAATGCAGCAATGGCAGGATTCACTAAACCCTCTCAGACAGATGTCTGTCCAGCCTCTGGGTGAACAGTCCCACCGAAGGAGAACTCGTCACCTCCTCTGGTGGCCGCCTGTTCCACTCATTGCTCACCCTCACTGTCAAAAAGTTTTTTTCTAATGTGTATCTTTTCCCTTTCATCCCATTGCTTCTCGTGCTTCCATGTGCAAATGAGAATAAGGATGATCCCTCTACATTGGGGCAACCCTTCAGATATTGGTGTCCTCCATCTTATAGAAGGGAACGCCTTTCCGACAGAACAGACTGACTGAACGTGACGGCCGTCGCCATGATCCCTATGGCCGGCGCATACACACTGCTATGTTGCTGATGTTGTAGCACATTACTTCAATGAAATATTAATGGTGCTGACACGTGCCGGATTATCAGACGTTGTCAGTATTAATCGTGGTGACAGGTGCCGGATTATCAGATGTTGTAAGTATTAATCGTGCTGACACGTGCCGGATTATCAGATGTTGTCAGTATTAATCGTGCTGACACGTGCCGGATTATCAGATGTTGTCAGTATTAATCGTGCTGACACGTGCCGGATTATCAGATATCATGAGTATTAATGGACCTGAAACATGTGCCAGATTATCAGATGTTATCGGTATTAATGGTGCTTACAGATGCTGGATGATCAGATGTTATCAGTATTAATGGTGTTGACAGGTGCCGGATTATCAGACTTCATCAGTATTAATGGTGCTGACACGTGCCGGATTATCAGATGTTGTCAGTATTAATCATGCTGACAGGTGCCGGATTATCAGATGTTGTCAGTATTAATCGTGCCGGATTATCAGATGTTGTCAGTATTAATCGTGCTGACACGTCCCGGATTATCAGATGTTGTCAGTATTAATCGTGCTGACAGGTGCCGGATTATCAGATATCATGAGTATTAATGGACCTGACAAATGCCGGATTATCAGATGTTGTCAGTATTAATCGTGGTGACACGTGCCGGATTATCAGATGTTGTCAGTATTAATCGTGCCTACACGTGCCGGATTATCAGATGTTGTCAGTATTAATCGTGCTGACACGTGCCGGATTATCAGATATCATGAGTATTAATGGACCTGACAAATGCCAGATTATCAGATGTTAACGGTATTAATGGTGCTTACAGATGCTGGATTATCAGATGTTATCAGTATTAATGGTGTTGACAGGTGCCGGATTATCAGACTTCATCAGTATTAATGGTGCTGACACGTGCCGGATTATCAGATGTTGTCAGTATTTATCGTGCCGGATTATCAGATGTTGTCAGTACTAATCGTGCTGACACGTGCCGGAATATCAGATGTTGTCAGTACTAATCGTGCTGACACGTGCCGGATTATAAGATGTCAGTATTAATCTTGCTGACACGTGCCGGAATAACAGATATCATGAGTATTAATGAGCCTGACAAATGCCAGATTATCAGATGTTATCGGTATTAATGGTGCTTACAGATGCTGGATTATCAGATGTTATCAGTATTAATGGTGTTGACAGGTGCCGGATTATCAGACTTCATCAGTATTAATGGTGCTGACACGTGCCGGATTATCAGATGTTGTCAGTATTAATCGTGCTGACAGGTGCCGGATTATCAGATATCATGAGTATTAATGGACCTGACAAATGCCGGATTATCAGATGTTATCGGTATTAATGGTGCTTACAGATGCTGGATTATCAGATGTTATCAGTATTAATGGTGTTGACAGGTGCCGGATTATCAGACTTCATCAGTATTAATGGTGCTGACACGTGCCGGATTATCAGATGTTGTCAGTATTAATCGTGCTGACAGGTGCGGGATTATCAGATGTTGTCAGTATTAATTGTGCCGGATTATCAGATGTTGTCAGTACTAATCGTGCTGACACGTGCCGGATTATCAGATGTTGTCAGTACTAATCGTGCTGACACGTGCCGGATTATCAGATGTTGTCAGTACTAATCGTGCTGACACGTGCCGGATTATCAGATGTTGTCAGTATTAATCATGCTGACACGTGCCGGATTATCAGATGTTGTCAGTATTAATCGTGCTGACAGGTGCCGGATTATCAGATATCATGAGTATTAAAGGACCTGACAAATGCCGGATTATCAGATGTTATCGGTATTAATGGTGCTTACAGATGCTGGATTATCAGATGTTATCAGTATTAATGGTGTTGACAGGTGCCGGATTATCAGACTTCATCAGTATTAACCCCTTAACCCCCAAGGGTGGTTGGCACGTTAATGACCGGGCCAATTTTGACAATTCTTACCACTGTCCCTTTAAGAGGTCATAACTCTGGAACGCTTCCATGGATCCCGCCGGTGATTCTGACATTGCTTTTTTCTCACGACATAGTGTACTTCGTAGGGATATACTATTGAAGAGAAATAGCGCAATAGTGCATTATCCAGTGTAGGTATATCAGTTTAAAAATAATACACTCACCAGATGGAGCTTGTAATAAGCATGGAGGATTCGCTGCTGCAGAAACCACAGATCCACGAGGGACCAACGTAGAAGATGCAGGAGAGGAGAAAAAGTGGTCAGACAATCCGCGCTGCAAATCACTTTGAACCCCCAAAGGGCTTCACAGAAGTTTATAACGTGCAGCCATCCAATTAAAGACATCATATTTTTTCCACAAAAATGATCTTTTCACCCCCAATTTTTATTTTCCCAAGAGTAACAGGACCCCAAAAGTTATTGTGCAATTCATCCTGAGTACGCTGATACCCCATATATGGGGGTAAACCACTATTTGGGCACATGGCAGAGCTCGGAAGGGAAGCAGCGCCATTTAACTTTTTTGGCTGGAATTGAGATCGGACGCCATGTCGCGTTTGGAAAGCCCCTGAAGTGCCAAAACAGTGGAAACCCCCCAATTCTAACTCCCACCCTAACCCTAGCCCTGACCCTAGCTCTGACCCTAGCCCTAATGGGAAAATGGAAATAAATACATTTTTTTTTTATTTTATTATTTTTGCCTAACTAAGGGGGTGATAAAGGGGGGGTTTGATTTACTATTTGTGGCGGGTTTTAATTTTTGGCAGCTGTCATACGCTAAAAGACGCTTTTTATTGTAAAAATAGTTTATGCATCACCACATTTTGAGAGCTATAATTTTTCCTTATTTTGACCCACCGAGTCATGTGAGGTCATATTTTTTGCGGGACGAGTTGACGTTTTTATTGGTACCATTTTCGGGCACGTGACATTTTTTGGTCGCTTTTTACTCCGATTTTTGGGACGCAGTATGAACAAAAACCAGCTTTTCAGGAATTTCTTTTGGGGGGGGTGCGTTTACACCGTTCCGCGTGCGGTAAAATTGATAAGGCGCTTTTATTCTTCGGGTCAGTATGATTACAGCGATACCTCTTTTATGTCTTTTTTTATGTTTTGGCGGTTTTATGCTATGAAAATTTTTTTTTATAAAAAATAATTATTTTTGCATCGCTTTATTCTGCGAGCTATAACTTTTTTATTTTTTCTCTGATGATGCTGTGTGGTGGCTCGTTTGTTGCGGGACAAGATGTCGTTTTCAGCGGTACCATGGATATTTATATGCGTCTTTTTGATCGCGCGTTATTGCACTTTTTGTTCGTCGGTATGATAATAAATCATTAATTTTTGCGTCGTTTTTTATTTTTTAAGGGGAACGCTAAAGGGGTTAACTAATGGGACAGTTTTATAGGGTGGGTCATTACGGACGCGGCGATAACAAATAGGTGTACTTTTATTGTTTTTCTGTTTCTTTATTTTCAAAAAATGAATTTATTAGGGAATAATTTTTTTTCTTATTTATTTAACGATTTTATTAAAATTATTTTTACACTTTTTGTTTTTTACTTTATTATAATGTCCCATGGGGGACATCACTGTCCTGTGACAGATCGCTGATCTGTCACATCACAGATCGCTGTGACAGATCAGCGATCTGTCACAGGCACTGCTGCAGGCTTCCTCATGCCTGCGCTCTGCGGGCAGTGAGGAAGCCAGCTCCCTGCAGGCCCCCGAAGGTCCCCGTCGCCATATTGGATCCGGGGACCTGCAGGAAAGGCGACCCCCGCAGCGGCGCTGCACATCGCGCTGCTGTGGGGGTCGCAGGGAAGCACGGAGGGAGCCCCCTCCCTGCCGATGCTTCCTTTAACCCCCGGTACACCGCGATCATGTTTGATCGCGGTGTGCCAGGGGTTAACGTGTCGGGGGCGGTCACACATTGTGCCGGGTGTCAGCTGTGATAATCAGCTGACACCCGGCCGCGATCAGCTGCGCTCCCCCCCGTGAGTGCAGCTGATCGCATTAGACGTACTATTCCGTCCTTGGGACTTAGGTCCCAGGTCACATGGACGGAATAGTACGTCTAATGTAGGAAAGGGGTTGATGGACCTGACAGATACCGGATTATCAGATATTATCAGTATTAACATTAGTTTTTTTCATGTTTCACATAGAAGCTTATAGGGAAAAAAACACCAAAATTCGCACAGTTCAGCAGCGTCTTCAGCCTCCCAGCGATCGCAGATCGCATGAAATCACATCCACTTTTCTTGCACATATAGGCCGTAGCGTAAATGCTGTGTCTTCCGCTGATTTTTTTGGGGGGGCAGAAATTCTGCTACGTTTAACTGTGTGAATAAATGCTGGGCAGGGTGCAATAGTTGACTGCTTTGTCTCCCATCCTTATAGGACCCCTAGCATGGTCCGCTGAGCTTTGAATGATCTTTTAATAGGCTTGGATTCTGATAAATAGTTGTTGCAATAATCGCTGGAACCAAGTCCTAGTGGCAGGGCTACAACCCACCTCCCCATAAAATATAATGTACCCCCCATAAGAATATAATACAACCCACCTCCCCATAGAATATAATGTACCCCCCATAGAATATAGTACAGCCCACCTCCCCATAGAATATAATGTACCCCCCCATAGAATATAATACAACCCACCTCCCCATAGAATATAATGTACCCCCCATAGAATATAGTACAGCCCACCTCCCCATAGAATATAATGTACCCCACCCATAGAATATAATACAACCCACCTCCCCATAGAATATAATGTACCCCCCTAGAATATAATACAACCCACCTCCCCATAGAATATAATGTACCCCCCATAGAATATAGTACAGCCCACCTCCCCATAGAATATAATGTACCCCCCATAGAATATAGTACAGCCCACCTCCCCATAGAATATAATGTAGCACCCCATAGAAAATAATGTACCCCCCATAGAATATAGTACAGCCCACCTCCCCATAGAATATAATGTAGCACCCCATAGAATATAGTACAGCCCACCTCCCCATAGAATATAATGTAGCACCCCATAGAATATAGTACAGCCCACCTCCCCATAGAATATAATGTACCCCCATAGAATATAGTACAGCCCACCTCCCCATAGAATATAATGTAGCACCCCACAGAATATAATGTATCTCCCCCCCGGTGTGTATATGTACACGCCGGTCTCCTCATCACCACCGGTGAAGCCGCTGCTGGCACAGAGCTGACATCGTGCAGATGGCCCCGATCACATCAGACAGCGCCGCCCTTTGCTCTCCAATAGAATAGCGTCGTAGTGCGGTATGCGCGCATGCTACGACTCCGGCGACACGGTCCGCAGGAGGATTCTGACAGAAGGACACATGTCCGGTCATATTATAGATATATAGTCACGAGCGAACGGGTTGACACCCTTTAAACTGTTCCAGAAAATGAGTGCAATTTACACTTGTTTTGTTCTATACCTGTTACTTATCAAAAGGTGTGTGCAGTGCGGTGGCTGGGCGCAGGCAGGCGCACGTGGAGGGAGGGACCGCCAGAATAGGCAGCTGCTGTCACCGTTGCGATCCCACCAGCCTCCGAAGCCCACTGGTCTACATCCAGACACCACCGCACACATCTCTATAAGCAGACCTCAGCGCTATTTATGTCCCAGTAATGGCCAACCACTATAAATTATGGAGATTTTTTAAAATGCCACCAGAGTGATCTGCTGACAAACTGAACATCCCTGTTGTCAAAATGTCCCGCCCCTGCTGTGTATTTTGGAGAAACTAGGTGACACGTTTGTGTTTCCTGCAGCTCATTTGCATATATGGATGAGCAAGCGCTGTGATTGGCTGCTGTAGAATCCTAGTATGTTTCAGTTGGAAGAGAGGTCAAAGGCCATCGTGTCTGTCCGCCTGCTGCTCAATGCAGCAATGGCAGGATTCACTAAACCCTCTCAGACAGATGTCTGTCCAGCCTCTGGGTGAACAGTCCCACCGAAGGAGAACTCGTCACCTCCTCTGGTGGCCGCCTGTTCCACTCATTGCTCACCCTCACTGTCAAAAAGTTTTTTTCTAATGTGTATCTTTTCCCTTTCATCCCATTGCTTCTCGTGCTTCCATGTGCAAATGAGAATAAGGATGATCCCTCTACATTGGGGCAACCCTTCAGAAATTGGTGTCCTCCATCTTATAGAAGGGAACGCCTTTCCGACAGAACAGGCTGACTGAACGTGACGGCCGTCGCCATGATCCCTATGGCCGGCGCATACACACTGCTATGTTGCTGATGTTGTAGCACATTACTTCAATGAAATATTAATGGTGCTGACACGTGCCGGATTATCAGACGTTGTCAGTATTAATCGTGGTGACAGGTGCCGGATTATCAGATGTTGTAAGTATTAATCGTGCTGACACGTGCCGGATTATCAGATGTTGTCAGTATTAATCGTGCTGACACGTGCCGGATTATCAGATATCATGAGTATTAATGGACCTGAAACATGTGCCAGATTATCAGATGTTATCGGTATTAATGGTGCTTACAGATGCTGGATTATCAGATGTTATCAGTATTAATGGTGTTGACAGGTGCCGGATTATCAGACTTCATCAGTATTAATGGTGCTGACACGTGCCGGATTATCAGATGTTGTCAGTATTAATCGTGCTGACAGGTGCCGGATTATCAGATGTTGTCAGTATTAATCGTGCCGGATTATGAGATGTTGTCAGTATTAATCGTGCTGACACGTGCCGGATTATCAGATGTTGTCAGTATTAATCGTGCTGACAGGTGCCGGATTATCAGATATCATGAATATTAATGGACCTGACAAATGCCGGATTATCAGATGTTGTCAGTATTAATCGTGGTGACAGGTGCCGGATTATCAGATGTTGTCAGTATTAATCGTGCCTACACGTGCCGGATTATCAGATGTTGTCAGTATTAATCGTGCTGACACGTGCCGGATTATCAGATATCATGAGTATTAATGGACCTGACAAATGCCAGATTATCAGATGTTATCGGTATTAATGGTGCTTACAGATGCTGGATTATCAGATGTTATCAGTATTAATGGTGTTGACAGGTGCCGGATTATCAGACTTCATCAGTATTAATGGTGGTGACACGTGCCGGATTATCAGATGTTGTCAGTATTAATCGTGCTGACAGGTGCGGGAATATCAGATGTTGTCAGTATTAATCGTGCTGACACGTGCCGGATTATCAGATATCATGAGTATTAATGGACCTGAAACATGTGCCAGATTATCAGATGTTATCGGTATTAATGGTGCTTACGGATGCTGGATTATCAGATGTTATCAGTATTAATGGTGTTGACAGGTGCCGTTTTATCAGACTTCATCAGTATTAATGGTGCTGACACGTGCCGGATTATCAGATGTTGTCAGTATTAATCGTGCTGACAGGTGCCGGATTATCAGATGTTGTCAGTATTAATCGTGCCGGATTATGAGATGTTGTCAGTATTAATCGTGCTGACACGTGCCGGATTATCAGATGTTGTCAGTATTAATCGTGCTGACAGGTGCCGGATTATCAGATATCATGAGTATTAATGGACCTGACAAATGCCGGATTATCAGATGTTGTCAGTATTAATCGTGGTGACAGGTGCCGGATTATCAGATGTTGTCAGTATTAATCGTGCCTACACGTGCCGGATTATCAGATGTTGTCAGTATTAATCGTGCGGACACGTGCCGGATTATCAGATATCATGAGTATTAATGGACCTGACAAATGCCAGATTATCAGATGTTATCGGTATTAATGGTGCTTACAGATGCTGGATTATCAGATGTTATCAGTATTAATGGTGTTGACAGGTGCCGGATTATCAGACTTCATCAGTATTAATGGTGCTGACACGTGCCGGATTATCAGATGTTGTCAGTATTAATCGTGCTGACAGGTGCGGGATTATCAGATGTTGTCAGTATTAATCGTGCCGGATTATCAGATGTTGACAGTACTAATCGTGCTGACACGTGCCGGATTATCAGATGTTGTCAGTACTAATCGTGCTGACACGTGCCGGATTATCAGATGTTGTCAGTATTAATCGTGCTGACACGTGCCGGAATAACAGATATCATGAGTATTAATGAGCCTGACAAATGCCAGATTATCAGATGTTATCGGTATTAATGGTGCTTACAGATGCTGGATTATCAGATGTTATCAGTATTAATGGTGTTGACAGGTGCCGGATTATCAGACTTCATCAGTATTAATGGTGCTGACACGTGCCGGATTATCAGATGTTGTCAGTATTAATCGTGCTGACACGTGCCGGATTATCAGATGTTGTCAGTATTAATCGTGCTGACAGGTGCCGGATTATCAGATATCATGAGTATTAATGGACCTGACAAATGCCGGATTATCAGATGTTATCGGTATTAATGGTGCTTACAGATGCTGGATTATTAGATGTTATCAGTAATAATGGTGTTGACAGGTGCCGGATTATCAGACTTCATCAGTATTAACCCCTTAACCCCCAAGGGTGGTTGGCACGTTAATGACCGGGCCAATTTTGACAATTCTTACCCCTGTCCCTTTAAGAGGTCATAACTCTGGAACGCTTCCATGGATCCCGCCGGTGATTCTGACATTGCTTTTTATCAGTATTAACATTAGTTTCACATAGAAGCTTATAGGGAAAAAAACACCAAAATTCGCACAGTTCAGCAGCGTCTTCAGCCTCCCAGCGATCGCAGATCGCATGAAATCACATCCACTTTTCTTGCACATATAGGCCGTAGCGTAAATGCTGTGTCTTCCGCTGATTTTTTTTGGGGGGCAGAAATTCTGCTACGTTTAACTGTGTGAATAAATGCTGGGCAGGGTGCAATAGTTGACTGCTTTGTCTCCCATCCTTATAGGACACCTAGCATGGTCCACTGAGCTTTGAATGATCTTTTAATAGGCTTGGATTCTGATAAATAGTTGTTGCAATAATCGCTGGAACCAAGTCCTAGTGGCAGGGCTACAACCCACCTCCCCATAAAATATAATGTACCCCCCATAAGAATATAATACAACCCACCTCCCCATAGAATATAATGTACCCCCCATAGAATATAGTACAGCCCACCTCCCCATAGAATATAATGTACCCCCCCATAAAAATATAATACAACCCACCTCCCCATAGAATATAATGTACCCCCCATAGAATATAGTACAGCCCACCTCCCCATAGAATATAATGTACCCCTCCATAGAATATAATACAACCCACCTCCCCATAGAATATAATGTTCCCCCCTTAGAATATAGTACAGCCCACCTCCCCATAGAATATAATGTTCCCCCCATAGAATATAATACAACCCACCTCCCCATAGAATATAATGTACCCCCCATAGAATATAATACAACCCACCTCCCCATAGAATATAATGTACCCCCCATAGAATATAGTACAGCCCACCTCCCCATAGAATATAATGTACCCCCCATGGAATATAGTACAGCCCACCTCCCCATAGAATATAATGTAGCACCCCATAGAAAATAATGTACCCCCCATAGAATATAGTACAGCCCACCTCCCCATAGAATATAATGTAGCACCCCATAGAATATAGTACAGCCCACCTCCGCATAGAATATAATGTAGCACCCCATAGAATATAGTACAGCCCACCTCCCCATAGAATATAATGTAGCACCCCATAGAAAATAATGTACCCCCCATAGAATATAGTACAGCCCACCTCCCCATAGAATATAATGTAGCACCCCACAGAATATAATGTATCTCCCCCCCGGTGTGTATATGTACACGCCGGTCTCCTCATCACCACCGGTGAAGCCGCTGCTAGCACAGAGCTGACATCGTGCAGATGGCCCCGATCACATCAGACAGCGCCGCCCTTTGCTCTCCAATAGAATAGCGTCGTAGTGCGGTATGCGCGCATGCTACGACTCCGGCGACACGGTCCGCAGGAGGATTCTGACAGAAGGACACATGTCCGGTCATATTATAGATATATAGTCACGAGCGAACGGGTTGACACCCTTTAAACTGTTCCAGAAAATGAGTGCAATTTACACTTGTTTTGTTCTATACCTGTTACTTATCAAAAAGTGTGTGCAGTGCAGTGCGGTGGCTGGGCGCAGGCAGGCGCACGTGGAGGGAGGGACCGCCGGAATAGGCAGCTGCTGGATCAGACTATATTGCAACATGGGCAGCTGCTGTCACCGTCGCGATCCCACCAGCCTCCGAAGCCCACTGGTCTACATCCAGACACCACCGCACACATCTCTATAAGCAGACCTCAGCGCTATTTATGTCCCAGTAATGGCCAACCACTATAAATTATGGAGATTTTTTAAAATGCCACCAGAGTGATCTGTTGACAAACTGAACATCCCTGTTGTCAAAATGTCCCGCCCCTGCTGTGTATTTTGGAGAAACTAGGTGACACGTTTGTGTTTCCTGCAGTTCATTTGCATATATGGATGAGCAAGCGCTGTGATTGGCTGCTGTAGAATCCTAGTATGTTTCAGTTGGAAGAGAGGTCAAAGGCCATCGTGTCTGTCCGCCTGCTGCTCAATGCAGCAATGGCAGGATTCACTAAACCCTCTCAGACAGATGTCTGTCCAGCCTCTGGGTGAACAGTCCCACCGAAGGAGAACTCGTCACCTCCTCTGGTGGCCGCCTGTTCCACTCATTGCTCACCCTCACTGTCAAAAAGTTTTTTTCTAATGTGTTTCTTTTCCCTTTCATCCCATTGCTTCTCGTGCTTCCATGTGCAAATGAGAATAAGGATGATCCCTCTACATTGGGGCAACCCTTCAGATATTGGTGTCCTCCATCTTATAGAAGGGAACGCCTTTCCGACAGAACAGGCTGACTCAACGTGACGGCCGTCGCCATGATCCCTATGGCCGGCGCATACACACTGCTATGTTGCTGATGTTGTAGCACATTACTTCAATGAAATATTAATGGTGCTGACACGTGCCGGATTATCAGACGTTGTCAGTATTAATCGTGGTGACAGGTGCCGGATTATCAGATGTTGTAAGTATTAATCGTGCTGACACGTGCCGGATTATCAAATGTTGTCAGTATTAATCGTGCTGACACGTGCCGGATTATCAGATATCATGAGTATTAATGGACCTGAAACATGTGCCAGATTATCAGGTGTTATCGGTATTAATGGTGCTTACAGATGCTGGATTATCAGATGTTATCAGTATTAATGGTGTTGACAGGTGCCGGATTATCAGACTTCATCAGTATTAATGGTGCTGACACGTGCCGGATTATCAGATGTTGTCAGTATTAATCGTGCTGACAGGTGCCGGATTATCAGATGTTGTCAGTATTAATCGTGCCGGATTATCAGATGTTGTCAGTATTAATCGTGCTGACACGTGCCGGATTATCAGATGTTGTCAGTATTAATCGTGCTGACAGGTGCCGGATTATCAGATATCATCAGTATTAATGGACCTGACAAATGCCGGATTATCAGATGTTGTCAGTATTAATCGTGGTGACAGGTGCCGGATTATCAGATGTTGTCAGTATTAATGGTGTTCACAGGTGCCGGATTATCAGACTTCATCAGTATTAATGGTGCTGACACGTGCCGGATTATCAGATGTTGTCAGTATTAATCGTGCTGAGAGGTGCGGGATTATCAGATGTTGTCAGTATTAATCGTGCCGGATTATCAGATGTTGTCAGTACTAATCGTGCTGACACGTGCCGGAGTATCAGATGTTGTCAGTATTAATCGTGCTGACACGTGCCGGAATAACAGATATCATGAGTATTAATGAGCCTGACAAATGCCAGATTATCAGATGTTATCGGTATTAATGGTGCTTACAGATGCTGGATTATCAGATGTTATCAGTATTAATGGTGTTGACAGGTGCCGGATTATCAGAGTTCATCAGTATTAATGGTGCTGACACGTGCCGGATTATCAGATGTTGTCAGTATTAATCGTGCTGACATGTGCCGGATTATCAGATGTTGTCAGTATTAATCGTGCTGACAGGTGCCGGATTATCAGATATCATGAGTATTAATGGACCTGACAAATGCCGGATTATCAGATGTTATCGGTATTAATGGTGCTTACAGATGCTGGATTATCAGATGTTAGTATTAATGGTGTTGACAGGTGCCGGATTATCAGACTTCATCAGTATTAACCCCTTAACCCCCAAGGGTGGTTGGCACGTTAATGACCGGGCCAATTTTGACAATTCTTACCCCTGTCCGTTTAAGAGGTCATAACTCTGGAACGCTTCCATGGATCCCGCCGGTGATTCTGACATTGCTTTTTTCTCACGACATAGTGTACTTCGTAGGGATATACTATTGAAGAGAAATAGCGCAATAGTGCATTATCCAGTGTAGGTATATCAATTTAAAAATAATACACTCACCAGATGGAGCTTGTAATAAGCATGGAGGATTCGCTGCTGCAGAAACCACAGATCCACGAGGGACCAACGTAGAAGATGCAGGAGAGGAGAAAAAGTGGTCAGACAATCCGCGCTGCAAATCACTTTGAACCCCCAAAGGGCTTCACAGAAGTTTATAACGTGCAGCCATCCAATTAAAGACATCACATTTTTTCCACAAAAATGATCTTTTCACCCCCAATTTTTATTTTCCCAAGAGTAACAGGACCCCAAAAGTTATTGTGCAATTCATCCTGAGTACGCTGATACCCCATATATGGGGGTAAACCACTATTTGGGCACATGGCAGAGCTCGGAAGGGAAGCAGCGCCATTTAACTTTTTTGGCTGGAATTGAGAGCGGACGTCATGTCGCGTTTGGAAAGCCCCTGAAGTGCCAAAACAGTGGAAACCCCCCTATTCTAACTCCCACCCTAACCCTAGCCCTGACCCTAGCTCTGACCCTAGCCCTAATGGGAAAATGGAAATAAATACATTTTTTTTTAATTTTATTATTTTTGCCTAACTAAGGGGGTGATAAAGGGGGGGTTTGATTTACTATTTATGGCGGGTTTTAATTTTTGGCAGCTGTCATACGCTAAAAGACGCTTTTTATTGTAAAAATAGTTTATGCATCACCACATTTTGAGAGCTATAATTTTTCCTTATTTTGACCCACCGAGTCATGTGAGGTCATATTTTTTGCGGGACGAGTTGTCGTTTTTATTGGTACCATTTTCGGGCACGTGACATTTTTTGGTCGCTTTTTACTCCGATTTTTGGGACGCAGTATGAACAAAAACCAGCTTTTCAGGAATTTCTTTTGGGGGGGGGGGGTGCGTTTACACTGTTCCGCGTGCGGTAAAATTGATAAGGCGCTTTTATTCTTCGGGTCAGTATGATTACAGCGATACCTCTTTTATGTCTTTTTTTATGTTTTGGCGGTTTTATGCTATGAAAATTTTTTTTTATAAAAAATAATTATTTTTGCATCGCTTTATTCTGCGAGCTATAACTTTTTTATTTTTTCTCTGATGATGCTGTGTGGTGGCTCGTTTGGTGCGGGACAAGATGTCGTTTTCAGCGGTACCATGGATATTTATATGCGTCTTTTTGATCGCGCGTTATTGCACTTTTTGTTCGTCGGTATGATAATAAATCATTAATTTTTACGTCGTTTTTTATTTTTTAAGGGGAACGCTAAAGGGGTTAACTAATGGGACAGTTTTATAGGGTGGGTCATTACGGACGCGGCGATAACAAATAGGTGTACTTTTATTGTTTTTCTGTTTCTTTATTTTCAAAAAATGAATTTATTAGGGAATAATTTTTTTTCTTATTTATTTAACGATTTTATTAAAATTATTTTTACACTTTTTGTTTTTTACTTTATTATAATGTCCCATGGGGGACATCACTGTCCTGTGACAGATCGCTGATCTGTCACATCACAGATCGCTGTGACAGATCAGCGATCTGTCACAGGCACTGCTGCAGGCTTCCTCATGCCTGCGCTCTGCGGGCAGTGAGGAAGCCAGCTCCCTGCAGGCCCCCGAAGGTCCCCGTCGCCATATTGGATCCGGGGACCTGCAGGAAAGGCGACCCCCGCAGCGGCGCTGCACATCGCGCTGCTGTGGGGGTCGCAGGGAAGCACGGAGGGAGCCCCCTCCCTGCCGATGCTTCCTTTAACCCCCGGTACACCGCGATCATGTTTGATCGCGGTGTCCCAGGGGTTAACGTGTCGGGGGCGGTCACACATTGTGCCGGGTGTCAGCTGTGATAATCAGCTGACACCCGGCCGCGATCAGCTGCGCTCCCCCTGGGAGCGCAGCTGATCGCATTAGACGTACTATTCCGTCCTTGGGACTTAGGTCCCAGGTCACATGGACGGAATAGTACGTCTAATGTAGGAAAGGGGTTGATGGACCTGACAGATACCGGATTATCAGATATTATCAGTATTAACATTAGTTTTTTTCATGTTTCACATAGAAGCTTATAGGGAAAAAAACACCAAAATTCGCACAGTTCAGCAGCGTCTTCAGCCTCCCAGCGATCGCAGATCGCATGAAATCACATCCACTTTTCTTGCACATATAGGCCGTAGCGTAAATGCTGTGTCTTCCGCTGATTTTTTTGGGGGGGCAGAAATTCTGCTACGTTTAACTGTGTGAATAAATGCTGGGCAGGGTGCAATAGTTGACTGCTTTGTCTCCCATCCTTATAGGACCCCTAGCATGGTCCGCTGAGCTTTGAATGATCTTTTAATAGGCTTGGATTCTGATAAATAGTTGTTGCAATAATCGCTGGAACCAAGTCCTAGTGGCAGGGCTACAACCCACCTCCCCATAAAATATGTACCCCCCATAAGAATATAATACAACCCACCTCCCCATAGAATATAATGTACCCCCCATAGAATATAGTACAGCCCACCTCCCCATAGAATATAATGTACCCCCCCCATAGAATATAATACAACTCACCTCCCCATAGAATATAATGTACCCCCATAGAATATAATACAACCCACCTCCCCATAGAATATAATGTACCCCCCATAGAATATAGTACAGCCCACCTCCCCATAGAATATAATGTACCCCCCATAGAATATAGTACAGCCAACCTCCCCATAGAATATAATGTAGCACCCCATAGAAAATAATGTACCCCCCATAGAATATAGTACAGCCCACCTCCCCATAGAATATAATGTAGCACCCCATAGAATATAGTACAGCCCACCTCCCCATAGAATATAATGTAGCACCCCATAGAATATAGTACAGCCCACCTCCCCATAGAATATAATGTACCCCCCATAGAATATAGTACAGCCCACCTCCCCATAGAATATAATGTAGCACCCCACAGAATATAATGTATCTCCCCCCCGGTGTGTATATGTACACGCCGGTCTCCTCATCACCACCGGTGAAGCCGCTGCTGGCACAGAGCTGACATCGTGCAGATGGCCCCGATCACATCAGACAGCGCCGCCCTTTGCTCTCCAATAGAATAGCGTCGTAGTGCGGTATGCGCGCATGCTACGACTCCGGCGACACGGTCCGCAGGAGGATTCTGACAGAAGGACACATGTCCGGTCATATTATAGATATATAGTCACGAGCGAACGGGTTGACACCCTTTAAACTGTTCCAGAAAATGAGTGCAATTTACACTTGTTTTGTTCTATACCTGTTACTTATCAAAAGGTGTGTGCAGTGCGGTGGCTGGGCGCAGGCAGGCGCACGTGGAGGGAGGGACCGCCGGAATGGGCAGCTGCTGGATCAGACTATATTGCAACATGGGCAGCTGCTGTCACCGTCGCGATCCCACCAGCCTCCGAAGCCCACTGGTCTACATCCAGACATCACCGCACACATCTCTATAAGCAGACCTCAGCGCTATTTATGTCCCAGTAATGGCCAACCACTATAAATTATGGAGATTTTTTAAAATGCCACCAGAGTGATCAGCTGACAAACTGAACATCCCTGTTGTCAAAATGTCCCGCCCCTGCTGTGTATTTTGGAGAAACTAGGTGACAGGTTTGTGTTTCCTGCAGCTCATTTGCATATATGGATGAGCAAGCGCTGTGATTGGCTGCTGTAGAATCCTAGTATGTTTCAGTTGGAAGAGAGGTCAAAGGCCATCGTGTCTGTCCGCCTGCTGCTCAATGCAGCAATGGCAGGATTCACTAAACCCTCTCAGACAGATGTCTGTCCAGCCTCTGGGTGAACAGTCCCACCGAAGGAGAACTCGTCACCTCCTCTGGTGGCTGCCTGTTCCACTCATTGCTCACCCTCACTGTCAAAAAGTTTTTTTCTAATGTGTATCTTTTCCCTTTCATCCCATTGCTTCTCGTGCTTCCATGTGCAAATGAGAATAAGGATGATCCCTCTACATTGGGGCAACCCTTCAGATATTGGTGTCCTCCATCTTATAGAAGGGAACGCCTTTCCGACAGAACAGGCTGACTGAACGTGACGGCCGTCGCCATGATCCCTATGTCCGGCGCATACACACTGCTATGTTGCTGATGTTGTAGCACATTACTTCAATGAAATATTAATGGTGCTGACACGTGCCGGATTATCAGACGTTGTCAGTATTAATCGTGGTGACAGGTGCCGGATTATCAGATGTTGTAAGTATTAATCGTGCTGACACGTGCCGGATTATCAGATGTTGTCAGTATTAATCGTGCTGACACGTGCCGGATTATCAGATATCATGAGTATTAATGGACCTGAAACATGTGCCAGATTATCAGATGTTATCGGTATTAATGGTGCTTACAGATGCTGGATTATCAGATGTTATCAGTATTAATGGTGTTGACAGGTGCCGGATTATCAGACTTCATCATTATTAATGGTGCTGACACGTGCCGGATTATCAGATGTTGTCAGTATTAATCGTGCTGACAGGTGCCGGATTATCAGATGTTGTCAGTATTAATCGTGCCGGATTATCAGATGTTGTCAGTATTAATCGTGCTGACACGTGCCGGATTATCAGATGTTGTCAGTATTAATCGTGCTGACAGGTGCCGGATTATCAGATATCATGAGTATTAATGGACCTGACAAATGCCGGATTATCAGATGTTGTCAGTATTAATCGTGGTGACAGGTGCCGGATTATCAGATGTTGTCAGTATTAATCGTGCCTACACGTGCCGGATTATCAGATGTTGTCAGTATTAATCGTGCTGACACGTGCCGGATTATCAGATATCATGAGTATTAATGGACCTGACAAATGACAGATTATCAGATGTTGTCAGTATTAATCGTGCTGACACGTGCCGGATTATCAGATATCATGAGTATTAATGGACCTGACAAATGACAGATTATCAGATGTTGTCAGTACTAATCGTGCTGACACGTGCCGGATTATCAGATGTTGTCAGTACTAATCGTGCTGACACGTGCCGGATTATCAGATGTTGTCAGTATTAATGGTGCTGACACGTGCCGGAATAACAGATACAGTCATGGCCAAAAGTATTGACACCCCTGAAATTCTGTCAGATAATATTCAGTTTCTTCCTGAAAATGATTGCAAACACAAATTCTTTGGTATTATTATCTTCATTTAATTTGTCTTAAATGAAAAAACACAAAAGAGAATGAAGCAAAAAGCAAAACATTGATCATTTCACACAAAACTCCAAAAATGGGCCGGATAAAAGTATTGGCACCCTCAGCCTAATACTTGGTTGCACAACCTTTAGCCAAAATAACTGCCACCAACCGCTTCCGGTAACCATCAATGAGTTTCTTACAATGCTCTGCTGGAATTTTAGACCATTCTTCTTTGGCAAACTACTCCAGGTCCCTGATATTTGAAGGGTGCCTTCTCCAAAGTGCCATTTTTAGATCTCTCCACAGGTGTTCTATGGGATTCAGGTCTGGACTCATTGCTGGCCACCTTAGAAGTCTCCAGTGCTTTCTCTCAAACCATTTTCTAGTGCTTTTTGAAGTGTGTTTTGGGTTATTGTCCTGCTGGAAGACCCATGACCTCTGAGGTAGACCCAGCTTTCTCACACTGGGCCCTAAATTATGCTGCAAAATTTGTTGGTAGGCTTCTGACTTCATAATGCCATGCACACGGTCAAGCAGTCCAGTGCCAGAGGCAGCAAAGCAACCCCAAAACATCAGGGAACCTCCGCCATGTTTGACTGTAGGGACCGTGTACTTTTCTTTGAATGCCTCTTTTTTCTCCTGTAAACTCTATGTTGATGCTTTTGCCCTAAAAGCTCTACTTTTGTCTCATCTGACCAAAGAACATTCTTCCAAAATGTTTTAGGCTTTTTCAGGTAAGTTTTCGCAAACTCCAGCCTGGCTTTTTTATGTCTCGGGGTAAGAAGTGGAGTCTTCCTGGGTCTCCTACCATACAGTCCCTTTTCATTCAGATGCCGACGGATAGTACGGGTTGACACCGTTGTACCCTCGGACTGCAGGGCAGCTTGAACTTGTTTGGATGTTAGTGGAAGTTCTTTATCCAACATCCGCACAATCTTGCGTTGAAATCTCTTGTCAATTTTTCTTTTCCGTCCACATCTAGGGAGGTTAGCCACAGTGCCAGGGGCTTTAAACTTCTTGATGACACTGCGCACGGTAGACACAGGAACATTCAGGTCTTTGGAGATGGATTTGTAGCCTTGAGATTGCTCATGCTTCCTCACAATTTGGTTTCTCAAGTCCTCAGACAGTTCTTTGGTCTTCTTTCTTTTCTCCATGCTCAATGTGGTACACACAAGGACACAGGACAGAGGTTGAGTCAACTTTAATCCATGTCAACTGGCTGCAAGTGTGATTTAGTTATTGCCAACACCTGTTAGGTGCCACAGGTAAGTTACAGGTGCTGTTAATTATACAAATTAGAGAAGCATCACATGATTTTTCGCACAGTGCCAATACTTTTGTCCACCCTCTTTTTTATGTTTGGTGTGGAATTATATCCAATTTGGCTTTAGGACAATTCTTTTTGTGTTTTTTCATTTAAGACAAATTAAATGAAGATAATAATAACAAAGAATTTGTGTTTGCAATCATTTTCAGGAAGAAACTGAGTATTATCTGACAGAATTGCAGGGGTGTCAATACTTTTGGCCATGACTGTATCATGAGTATTAATGAGCCTGACAAATGCCAGATTATCAGATGTTATCGGTATTAATGGTGCTTACAGATGCTGGATTATCAGATGTTATCAGTATTAATGGTGTTGACAGGTGCCGGATTATCAGACTTTATCAGTATTAATGGTGCTGACACGTGCCGGATTATCAGATGTTGTCAGTATTAATCGTGCTGACACGTGCCGGATTATCAGATGTTGTCAGTATTAATCGTGCTGACAGGTGCCGGATTATCAGACTTCATCAGTATTAACCCCTTAACCCCCAAGGGTGGTTGGCACGTTAATGACCGGGCCAATTTTGACAATTCTTACCACTGTCCCTTTAAGAGGTCATAACTCTGGAACGCTTCCATGGATCCCGCCGGTGATTCTGACATTGCTTTTTTCTCACGACATAGTGTACTTCGTAGGGATATACTATTGAAGAGAAATAGCGCAATAGTGCATTATCCAGTGTAGGTATATCAATTTAAAAATAATACACTCACCAGATGGAGCTTGTAATAAGCATGGAGGATTCGCTGCTGCAGAAACCACAGATCCACGAGGGACCAACGTAGAAGATGCAGGAGAGGAGAAAAAGTGGTCAGACAATCCGCGCTGCAAATCACTTTGAACCCCCAAAGGGCTTCACAGAAGTTTATAACGTGCAGCCATCCAATTAAAGACATCATATTTTTTCCACAAAAATGATCTTTTCACCCCCAATTTTTATTTTCCCAAGAGTAACAGGACCCCAAAAGTTATTGTGCAATTCATCCTGAGTACGCTGATACCCCATATATGGGGGTAAACCACTATTTGGGCACATGGCAGAGCTCGGAAGGGAAGCAGCGCCATTTAACTTTTTTGGCTGGAATTGAGATCGGACGCCATGTCGCGTTTGGAAAGCCCCTGAAGTGCCAAAACAGTGGAAACCCCCCAATTCTAACTCCAACCCTAACCCTAGCCCTGACCCTAGCTCTGACCCTAGCCCTAATGGGAAAATGGAAATAAATACATTTTTTTTTTTATTTTATTATTTTTGCCTAACTAAGGGGGTGATAAAGGGGGGGTTTGATTTACTATTTATGGCGGGTTTTAATTTTTGGCAGCTGTCATACGCTAAAAGACGCTTTTTATTGTAAAAATAGTTTATGCATCACCACATTTTGAGAGCTATAATTTTTCCTTATTTTGACCCACCGAGTCATGTGAGGTCATATTTTTTGCGGGACGAGTTGACGTTTTTATTGGTACCATTTTCGGGCACGTGACATTTTTTGGTCGCTTTTTACTCCGATTTTTGGGACGCAGTATGAACAAAAACCAGCTTTTCAGGAATTTCTTTTGGGGGGGGGTGCGTTTACACCGTTTCGTGTGCGGTAAAATTGATAAGGCGCTTTGATTCTTCGGGTCAGTATGATTACAGCGATACCTCTTTTATGTCTTTTTTTATGTTTTGGCGGTTTTATGCTATGAAAATTTTTTTTTTATAAAAAATAATTATTTTTGCATCGCTTTATTCTGCGAGCTATAACTTTTTTATTTTTTCTCTGATGATGCTGTGTTGTGGCTCGTTTGTTGCGGGACAAGATGTCGTTTTCAGCGGTACCATGGATATTTATATGCGTCTTTTTGATCGCGCGTTATTGCACTTTTTGTTCGTCGGTATGATAATAAATCATTAATTTTTGCGTCGTTTTTTATTTTTTAAGGGGAACGCTAAAGGGGTTAACTAATGGGACAGTTTTATAGGGTGGGTCATTACGGACGCGGCGATAACAAATAGGTGTACTTTTATTGTTTTTCTGTTTCTTTATTTTCAAAAAATGAATTTATTAGGGAATAATTTTTTTTCTTATTTATTTAACGATTTTATTAAAATTATTTTTACACTTTTTGTTTTTTACTTTATTATAATGTCCCATGGGGGACATCACTGTCCTGTGACAGATCGCTGATCTGTCACATCACAGATCGCTGTGACAGATCAGCGATCTGTCACAGGCACTGCTGCAGGCTTCCTCATGCCTGCGCTCTGCGGGCAGTGAGGAAGCCAGCTCCCTGCAGGCCCCCGAAGGTCCCCGTCGCCATATTGGATCCGGGGACCTGCAGGAAAGGCGACCCCCGCAGCGGCGCTGCACATCGCGCTGCTGTGGGGGTCGCAGGGAAGCACGGAGGGAGCCCCCTCCCTGCCGATGCTTCCTTTAACCCCCGGTACACCGCGATCATGTTTGATCGCGGTGTGCCAGGGGTTAACGTGTCGGGGGCGGTCACACATTGTGCCGGGTGTCAGCTGCGATAATCAGCTGACACCCGGCCGCGATCAGCTGCGCTCCCCCCGTGAGCGCAGCTGATCGCATTAGACGTACTATTCCGTCCTTGGGACTTAGGTCCCAGGTCACATGGACGGAATAGTACGTCTAATGTAGGAAAGGGGTTGATGGACCTGACAGATACCGGATTATCAGATATTATCAGTATTAACATTAGTTTTTTTCATGTTTCACATAGAAGCTTATAGGGAAAAAAACACCAAAATTCGCACAGTTCAGCAGCGTCTTCAGCCACCCAGCGATCGCAGATCGCATGAAATCACATCCACTTTTCTTGCACATATAGGCCGTAGCGTAAATGCTGTGTCTTCCGCTGATTTTTTTGGGGGGGCAGAAATTCTGCTACGTTTAACTGTGTGAATAAATGCTGGGCAGGGTGCAATAGTTGACTGCTTTGTCTCCCATCCTTATAGGACCCCTAGCATGGTCCGCTGAGCTTTGAATGATCTTTTAATAGGCTTGGATTCTGATAAATAGTTGTTGCAATAATCGCTGGAACCAAGTCCTAGTGGCAGGGCTACAACCCACCTCCCCATAAAATATAATGTACCCCCCATAAGAATATAATACAACCCACCTCCCCATAGAATATAATGTACCCCCCATAGAATATAGTACAGCCCACCTCCCCATAGAATATAATGTACCCCCCATAGAATATAATACAACCCACCTCCCCATAGAATATAATGTACCCCCCATAGAATATAGTACAGCCCACCTCCCCATAGAATATAATGTACCCCCCCCATAGAATATAATACAACCCACCTCCCCATAGAATATAATGTACCCCCCATAGAATATAATACAACCCACCTCCCCATAGAATATAATGTACCCCCCATAGAATATAGTACAGCCCACCTCCCCATAGAATATAATGTAGCACCCCATAGAAAATAATGTACCCCCCATAGAATATAGTACAGCCCACCTCCCCATAGAATATAATGTAGCACCCCATAGAATATAGTACAGCCCACCTCTCCATAGAATATAATGTAGCACCCCATAGAATATAGTACAGCCCACCTCCCCATAGAATATAATGTAGCACCCCATAGAAAATAATGTACCCCCCATAGAATATAGTACAGCCCACCTCCCCATAGAATATAATGTAGCACCCCACAGAATATAATGTATCTCCCCCCCGGTGTGTATATGTACACGCCGGTCTCCTCATCATCACCGGTGAAGCCGCTGCTGGCACAGAGCTGACATCGTGCAGATGGCCCCGATCACATCAGACAGCGCCGCCCTTTGCTCTCCAATAGAATAGCGTCGTAGTGCGGTATGCGCGCATGCTACGACTCCGGCGACACGGTCCGCAGGAGGATTCTGACAGAAGGACACATGTCCGGTCATATTATAGATATATAGTCACGAGCGAACGGGTTGACACCCTTTAAACTGTTCCAGAAAATGAGTGCAATTTACACTTGTTTTGTTCTATACCTGTTACTTATCAAAAGGTGTGTGCAGTGCGGTGGCTGGGCGCAGGCAGGCGCACGTGGAGGGAGGGACCGCTGGAATAGGCAGCTGCTGGATCAGACTATATTGCAACATGGGCAGCTGCTGTCACCGTCGCGATCCCACCAGCCTCCGAAGCCCACTGGTCTACATCCAGACACCACCGCACACATCTCTATAAGCAGACCTCAGCGCTATTTATGTCCCAGTAATGGCCAACCACTATAAATTATGGAGATTTTTTAAAATGCCACCAGAGTGATCTGCTGACAAACTGAACATCCCTGTTGTCAAAATGTCCCGCCCCTGCTGTGTATTTTGGAGAAACTAGGTGACACGTTTGTGTTTCCTGCAGCTCATTTGCATATATGGATGAGCAAGCGCTGTGATTGGCTGCTGTAGAATCCTAGTATGTTTCAGTTGGAAGAGAGGTCAAAGGCCATCGTGTCTGTCCGCCTGCTGCTCAATGCAGCAATGGCAGGATTCACTAAACCCTCTCAGACAGATGTCTGTCCAGCCTCTGGGTGAACAGTCCCACCGAAGGAGAACTCGTCACCTCCTCTGGTGGCCGCCTGTTCCACTCATTGCTCACCCTCACTGTCAAAAAGTTTTTTTCTAATGTGTATCTTTTCCCTTTCATCCCATTGCTTCTCGTGCTTCCATGTGCAAATGAGAATAAGGATGATCCCTCTACATTGGGTCAACCCTTCAGATATTGGTGTCCTCCATCTTATAGAAGGGAACGCCTTTCCGACAGAACAGGCTGACTGAACGTGACGGCCGTCGCCATGATCCCTATGGCCGGCGCATACACACTGCTATGTTGCTGATGTTGTAGCACATTACTTCAATGAAATATTAATGGTGCTGACACGTGCCGGATTATCAGATGTTGTCAGTATTAATCGTGGTGACAGGTGCCGGATTATCAGATGTTGTAAGTATTAATCGTGCTGACACGTGCCGGATTATCAGATGTTGTCAGTATTAATCGTGCTGACACGTGCCGGATTATCAGATATCATGAGTATTAATGGACCTGAAACGTGTGCCAGATTATCAGATGTTATCGGTATTAATGGTGCTTACAGATGCTGGATTATCAGATGTTATCAGTATTAATGGTGTTGACAGGTGCCGGATTATCAGACTTCATCAGTATTAATGGTGCTGACACGTGCCGGATTATCAGATGTTGTCAGTATTAATCGTGCCGGATTATCAGATGTTGTCAGTATTAATCGTGCTGACACGTGCCGGATTATCAGATGTTGTCAGTATTAATCGTGCTGACAGGTGCCGGATTATCAGATATCATGAGTATTAATGGACCTGACAAATGCCGGATTATCAGATGTTGTCAGTATTAATCGTGGTGACAGGTGCCAGATTATCAGATGTTGTCAGTATTAATCGTGCCTACACGTGCCGGATTATCAGATGTTGTCAGTATTAATCGTGCTGACACGTGCCGGATTATCAGATATCATGAGTATTAATGGACCTGACAAATGCCAGATTATCAGATGTTATCAGTATTAATGGTGTTGACAGGTGCCGGATTATCAGACTTCATCAGTATTAATGGTGCTGACACGTGCCGGATTATCAGATGTTGTCAGTATTAATCGTGCTGACAGGTGCGGGATTATCAGATGTTGTCAGTATTAATCGTGCCGGATTATCAGATGTTGTCAGTACTAATCGTGCTGACACGTGCCGGATTATCAGATGTTGTCAGTACTAATCGTGCTGACACGTGCCGGATTATCAGATGTTGTCAGTATTAATCGTGCTGACACGTGCCGGAATAACAGATATCATGAGTATTAATGAGCCTGACAAATGCCAGATTATCAGATGTTATCGGTATTAATGGTGCTTACAGATGCTGGATTATCAGATGTTATCAGTATTAATGGTGTTGACAGGTGCCGGATTATCAGACTTCATCAGTATTAATGGTGCTGACACGTGCCGGATTATCAGATGTTGTCAGTATTAATCGTGCTGACACGTGCCGGATTATCAGATGTTGTCAGTATTAATCGTGCTGACAGGTGCCGGATTATCAGATATCATGAGTATTAATGGACCTGACAAATGCCGGATTATCAGATGTTATCGGTATTAATGGTGCTTACAGATGCTGGATTATCAGATGTTATCAGTATTAATGGTGTTGACAGGTGCCGGATTATCAGACTTCATCAGTATTAACCCCTTAACCCCCAAGGGTGGTTGGCACGTTAATGACCGGGCCAATTTTGACAATTCTTACCCCTGTCCCTTTAAGAGGTCATAACTCTGGAACGCTTCCATGGATCCCGCCGGTGATTCTGACATTGCTTTTTTCTCACGACATAGTGTACTTCGTAGGGATATACTATTGAAGAGAAATAGCGCAATAGTGCATTATCCAGTGTAGGTATATCAATTTAAAAATAATACACTCACCAGATGGAGCTTGTAATAAGCATGGAGGATTCGCTGCTGCAGAAACCACAGATCCACGAGGGACCAACGTAGAAGATGCAGGAGAGGAGAAAAAGTGGTCAGACAATCCGCGCTGCAAATCACTTTGAACCCCCAAAGGGCTTCACAGAAGTTTATAACGTGCAGCCATCCAATTAAAGACATCATATTTTTTCCACAAAAATGATCTTTTCACCCCCAATTTTTATTTTCCCAAGAGTAACAGGACCCCAAAAGTTATTGTGCAATTCATCCTGAGTACGCTGATACCCCATATATGGGGGTAAACCACTATTTGGGCACATGGCAGAGCTCGGAAGGGAAGCAGCGCCATTTAACTTTTTTGGCTGGAATTGAGATCGGACGCCATGTCGCGTTTGGAAAGCCCCTGAAGTGCCAAAACAGTGGAAACCCCCCAATTCTAACTCCCACCCTAACCCTAGCCCTGACCCTAGCTCTGACCCTAGCCCTAATGGGAAAATGGAAATAAATACATTTTTTTTTTATTTTATTATTTTTGCCTAACTAAGGGGGTGATAAAGGGGGGGTTTGATTTACTATTTATGGTGGGTTTTAATTTTTGGCAGCTGTCATACGCTAAAAGACGCTTTTTATTGTAAAAATAGTTTATGCATCACCACATTTTGAGAGCTATAATTTTTCCTTATTTTGACCCACCGAGTCATGTGAGGTCATATTTTTTGCGGGACGAGTTGACGTTTTTATTGGTACCATTTTCGGGCACGTGACATTTTTTGGTCGCTTTTTACTCCGATTTTTGGGACGCAGTATGAACAAAAACCAGATTTTCAGGAATTTCTTTTGGGGGGGGGTGCGTTTACACCGTTCCGCGTGCGGTAAAATTGATAAGGCGCTTTTATTCTTCGGGTCAGTATGATTACAGCGATACCTCTTTTATGTCTTTTTTTATGTTTTGGCGGTTTTATGCTATGAAAATTTTTTTTTATAAAAAATAATTATTTTTGCATCGCTTTATTCTGCGAGCTATAACTTTTTTATTTTTTCTCTGATGATGCTGTGTGGTGGCTCGTTTGTTGCGGGACAAGATGTCGTTTTCAGCGGTACCATGGATATTTATATGCGTCTTTTTGATCGCGCGTTATTGCACTTTTTGTTCGTCGGTATGATAATAAATCATTAATTTTTGCGCCGTTTTTTATTTTTTAAGGGGAACGCTAAAGGGGTTAACTAATGGGACAGTTTTATAGGGTGGGTCATTACGGACGCGGCGATAACAAATAGGTGTACTTTTATTGTTTTTCTGTTTCTTTATTTTCAAAAAATGAATTTATTAGGGAATAATTTTTTTTCTTATTTATTTAACGATTTTATTAAAATTATTTTTACACTTTTTGTTTTTTACTTTATTATAATGTCCCATGGGGGACATCACTGTCCTGTGACAGATCGCTGATCTGTCACATCACAGTTTGCTGTGACAGAACAGCGATCTGTCACAGGCACTGCTGCAGGCTTCCTCATGCCTGCGCTCTGCGGGCAGTGAGGAAGCCAGCTCCCTGCAGGCCCCCGAAGGTCCCCGTCGCCATATTGGATCCGGGGACCTGCAGGAAAGGGGACCCCCGTAGCGGCGCTGCACATCGCGCTGCTGTGGGGGTCGCAGGGAAGCACGGAGGGAGCCCCTCCCTGCCGATGCTTCCTTTAACCCCCGGTACACCGCGATCATGTTTGATCGCGGTGTGCCAGGGGTTAACGTGTCGTGGGGGGTCACACATTGTGCCGGGTGTCAGCTGTGATAATCAGCTGACACCCGGCCGCGATCAGCTGCGCTCCCCCCGTGAGCGCAGCTGATCGCATTAGACGTACTATTCCGTCCTTGGGACTTAGGTCCCAGGTCACATGGACGGAATAGTACGTCTAATGTAGGAAAGGGGTTGATGGACCTGACAGATACCGGATTATTAGATATTATCAGTATTAACATTAGTTTTTTTCATGTTTCACATAGAAGCTTATAGGGAAAAAAACACCAAAATTCGCACAGTTCAGCAGCGTCTTCAGCCTCCCAGCGATCGCAGATCGCATGAAATCACATCCACTTTTCTTGCACATATAGGCCGTAGCGTAAATGCTGTGTCTTCCGCTAATTTTTTTGTGGGGGCAGAAATTCTGCTACGTTTAACTGAGTGAATAAATGCTGGGCAGGGTGCAATAGTTGACTGCTTTGTCTCCCATCCTTATAGGACCCCTAGCATGGTCCGCTGAGCTTTGAATGATCTTTTAATAGGCTTGGATTCTGTTAAATAGTTGTTGCAATAATCGCTGGAACCAAGTCCTAGTGGCAGGGCTACAACTCACCTCCCCATAAAATATAATGTACCCCCCATAAGAATATAATACAACCCACCTCCCCATAGAATATAATGTACCCCCCATAGAATATAGTACAGCCCACCTCCCCATAGAATATAATGTACCCCCCCATAGAATATAATACAACCCACCTCCCCATAGAATATAATGTACCCCCCATAGAATATAGTACAGCCCACCTCCCCATAGAATATAATGTACCCCCCCATAGAATAATATAATACAACCCACCTCCCCATAGAATATAATGTACCCCCCATAGAATATAATACAACCCACCTCCCCATAGAATATAATGTACCCCCCATAGAATATAGTACAGCCCACCTCCCCATAGAATATAATGTACACCCATAGAATATAGTACAGCCCACCTCCCCATAGAATATAATGTAGCACCCCATAGAAAATAATGTACCCCCCATAGAATATAGTACAGCCCACCTCTCCATAGAATATAATGTAGCACCCCATAGAATATAGTACAGCCCACCTCCCCATAGAATATAATGTAGCACCCCATAGAATATAATACAGCCCACCTCCCCATAGAATATAATGTAGCACCCCATAGAAAATAATGTACCCCCCATAGAATATAATACAACCCACCTCCCCATAGAATATAATGTACCCCCCATAGAATATAGTACAGCCCACTTCCCCATAGAATATAATGTAGCACCCCATAGAATATAGTACAGCCCACCTCCCCATAGAATATAATGTAGCACCCCATAGAAAATAATGTACCCCCCATAGAATATAGTACAGCCCACCTCCCCATAGAATATAATGTAGCACCCCACAGAATATAATGTATCTCCCCCCCGGTGTGTATATGTACACGCCGGTCTCCTCATCACCACCGGTGAAGCCGCTGCTGGCACAGAGCTGACATCGTGCAGATGGCCCCGATCACATCAGACAGCGCCGCCCTTTGCTCTCCAATAGAATAGCGTCGTAGTGCGGTATGCGCGCATGCTACGACTCTGGTGACACGGTCCGCAGGAGGATTCTGACAGAAGGACACATGTCCGGTCATATTATAGATATATAGTCACGAGCGAACGGGTTGACACCCTTTAAACTGTTCCAGAAAATGAGTGCAATTTACACTTGTTTTGTTCTATACCTGTTACTTATCAAAAAGTGTGTGCAGTGCGGTGGCTGGGCGCAGGCAGGCGCACGTGGAGGGAGGGACCGCCGGAATGGGCAGCTGCTGTCACCGTCGCGATCCCACCAGCCTCCGAAGCCCACTGGTCTACAGCCAGACACCACCACACACATCTCTATAAGCAGACCTCAGCGCTATTTATGTCCCAGTAATGGCCAACCACTATAAATTATGGAGATTTTTTAAAATGCCACCAGAGTGATCTGCTGACAAACTGAACATCCCTGTTGTCAAAATGTCCCGCCCCTGCTGTGTATTTTGGAGAAACTAGGTGACACGTTTGTGTTTCCTGCAGCTCATTTGCATATATGGATGAGCAAGCGCTGTGATTGGCTGCTATAGAATCCTAGTATGTTTCAGTTGGAAGAGAGGTCAAAGGCCATCGTGTCTGTCCGCCTGCTGCTCAATGCAGCAATGGCAGGATTCACTAAACCCTCTCAGACAGATGTCTGTCCAGCCTCTGGGTGAACAGTCCCACCGAAGGAGAACTCGTCACCTCCTCTGGTGGCCGCCTGTTCCACTCATTGCTCACCCTCACTGTCAAAAAGTTTTTTTCTAATGTGTATCTTTTCCCTTTCATCCCATTGCTTCTCGTGCTTCCATGTGCAAATGAGAATAAGGATGATCCCTCTACATTGGGGCAACCCTTCAGATATTGGTGTCCTCCATCTTATAGAAGGGAACGCCTTTCCGACAGAACAGGCTGACTGAACGTGACGGCCGTCGCCATGATCCCTATGGCCGGCGCATACACACTGCTATGTTGCTGATGTTGTAGCACATTACTTCAATGAAATATTAATGGTGCTGACACGTGCCGGATTATCAGACGTTGTCAGTATTAATCGTGGTGACAGGTGCCGGATTATCAGACGTTGTAAGTATTAATCGTGCTGACACGTGCCGGATTATCAGATGTTGTCAGTATTAATCGTGCTGACACGTGCCGGATTATCAGATATCATGAGTATTAATGGACCTGAAACATGTGCCAGATTATCAGATGTTATCGGTATTAATGGTGCTTACAGATGCTGGATTATCAGATGTTATCAGTATTAATGGTGTTGACAGGTGCCGGATTATCAGACTTCATCAGTATTAATGGTGCTGACACGTGCCGGATTATCAGATGTTGTCAGTATTAATCGTGCTGACAGGTGCCGGATTATCAGATGTTGTCAGTATTAATCGTGCCGGATTATCAGATGTTGTCAGTATTAATCGTGCTGACACGTGCCGGATTATCAGATGTTGTCAGTATTAATCGTGCTGACAGGTGCCGGATTATCAGATATCATGACTATTAATGGACCTGACAAATGTCAGATTATCAGATGTTGTCAGTATTAATCGTGGTGACAGGTGCCGGATTATCAGATGTTGTCAGTATTAACCCCTTCACGACCTATGACGCCTACGTAGGCGTCATGAAAAGCAAAGCCCAAACGACCTATGACGCCTACGTAGGCGTCATGCTATAAATAGCCCCCCTGCGGGTCGGGTGACCGGGGTCACTGAAAGGTCACCTGACCCGCACACAAAGGACCCTTCAGAGTTAACACCTGGGGGTGTGGCTTAGCCCCCCACGTGCCTACGATCGCTCTGATTGGCTGTTAAAAGTGAAACTGCCAATCAGAGCGATTGTAATATTTCACCAATGAAAATTGGTGAAATATTACAATCCAGCCATGGCCGATGCTGAAATAGCATCGGACATGGCTGGACACCGAGACCCGACCCCCCCCACACCGACTGACGGCACCGATCGGCTGCCGCCACCTTCTGACGGCACCGATCGGCAGCCGCCGTCATGATCTGCCCCCCCCGCCTTCTCTCTGCCCCCCCAGCCCTCCGATCATCCCCTCTCACCCTCCGATCACCCCCTCACCCTCCTTTGTGCCTCCGATCTCCCGCTATCCGTCCCGGTGTCCTGCCGTCCAGCGTCATGGGTGCCGCCATCTTGCAAGATGGCGGGCGCATGCGCAGTGCGCCGAATCGAATCTGCAACGCTGCAGATTCATTCATTTATTTTGATCACTATGATAAACTTTCATAGTGATCAAAATAAATAAAAAGTAAATCACCGCCCCCTTTATCACCCCCATAGGTAGGGACAAATAATAAAATATTTTTTTTTTTTTTTTCCATTAGGGTTAGGTCCAGGGCTAGGGTTAGGGTTAGGGCTAGGGTTAGGGTTAGGGTTAGGGTTGGACTAAGGGTTAGGGTTGGACTAGGGGTTAGGGTTGGACTAGGGGTTAGGGTTGGACTAAGGTTTAGGGTTGGACTAAGGGTTAGGGTTGGACTAAGGGTTAGGGTTGGACTAAGGGTTAGGGTTGAATTTAGGGTTAGGGTTGAATTTAGGGTTAGGGTTGGAATTGGGATTAGGGTTGGGGTTGGGATTACGGTTAGGCTTGTGGTTAGGGTTAGAGTTGGGATTTCGTTAGGGGTGTGTTGGGATTAGGGTTGTGGTTAGGGTTATGATTAGGGTTGGGATTAGGGTTAGGGGTGTGTTGGCGTTAGGGTTGGAGATAGAATTGAGGGGTTTCCACTGTTTAGGCACATCAGGGGCTCTCCAAACGCGACATGGAGCCAACATTTATTCCAGCCAATTTTGCGTTCAAAAAGTCAAACGGTGCTCCCTCCATTTCGAGCCCCGACGTGTGCCCAAACAGTGGTGTACCCCCACTTATGGGGTATCAGGGTACTCAGGAAAAATTGCACAACAACTTTAGGGGTCTAATTTCTCCTGTTACCCTTGGGAAAATAAAAAAATGGGGGCTAAAATAATTATTTTTGTGGAAAAAAAAGATTTTTTATTTTCACGGTTCTGCGTTATAAACTTCTGTGAAGCACTTGGGGGTTCAACGTGCTCACCACACATCTAGATAAGTTCCTTGGGGGGTCTAGTTTCCACAATGGGGTCACTTGTGGGGGGTTTCCACTGTTTAGGTACATCAGGGGCTCTGCAAACGTAACATGACGCCCACAGACCATTCCATCAAGTCGGCATTTCAAAACGTCACTACTTCCCTTCCGAGCCCCAACGTGTGCCCAAACAGTGGTCCCCCCCACATATGGGGTACCAGCGTACTCAGGACAACATGGACAACAACTTTTGGGGTCCAATTTATCCTGTTACCCTTGTGAAAATAAAAAATAGTGGGCTAAAAATCACTTTTTGAGGAAAAAAAAATATTTTTTTATTTTCACAGCTCTGCGTTATAAACTTCTGTGAAGCACTTGGGGGTTCAACGTGCTCACCACACATCTATATTAGTTTCTTGGGTGATCTAGTTTCCAAAATGGGGTCATTTGTGGGGGGTTTCCACTGTTTAGGTACATCAGGGGCTCTGCAAACATAACATGACGCCCACAGACCATTCCATCAAGTCGGCATTTCAAAACGTCACTACTTCCCTTCTGAGCCCCAACGTGTGCCCAAACAGTGGTCCCCCCCACATATGTGGTACCAGCGTACTCAGGACAAGCTGGACAACAACTTTTGGGGTCCAATTTATCCTGTTACCTTTGTGAAAATAAAAAATAACAGGCTAAAAATTTATTTTTTGAGGGAAAAAAAATATTTTTATTTTAACGGCTCTGCGTTATAAACTTCTGTGTAGCACCTGGGGGTTCAAAGTGCTCACTATGCATCTAGATAAGTTCCTTAGGGGGTCTAGTTTCCAAAATGGGGTCATTTGTGGGGGAGCTCCAAAGTTTACGCACACAGGGGCTCTGCAAACACAACATGGTGTCCGCTAACGATTGGAGCTAATTTTCCATTCAAAAAGTCAAATGACGCTCCTTCCCTTCTGAGTCATGCCGTGCGCTCAAACAGTGGTTTTCCCCCACATATGGGGTACCAGTGTACTCAGGACAAACTGGACAACAACTTTTGGGGTCCAATTTATCCTGTTACCCTTGGGAAAATAAAAAATAGCGGGCTAAAAAATCATTTTTGAGGAAAAAAAAATATTTTTTTATTTTCACTGCTCTGCGTTATAAACTTCTGTGAAGCACTTGGGGGTTCAAAGTGCTCACCACACATCTAGATAAGTTCCTTCGGGGGTCTAGTTTCCAAAATGGGGTCACTTGTGGGGGAGCTCCAATGTTTAGGCACACAGGGGCTCTCCAAATGCGACATGGTGTCCGCTAACGATTGGAGCTAATTTTCCAATCAAAAAGTCACATGGCGCTCCTTCCCTTCCGGGCCTTGCGGTGCGCCCAAACAGTGGTTTATGACCACATATGAGATATTGATGTACTCAGGAGAAATTGCCCAACAAATTTTAGGATCCATTTTATCCTGTTGCTCATGTGAAAATGAAAAAACTGAGGCCAAATAAAATTTTTGTGAAAAAAAAAGTACTTTTTTTTTTTTACAGATCAATTTGTGAAGCACCTGGGGGTTCAAAGTGCATACTATGCATCTAGATAAGTTCTTTGGAGGGTCTAGTTTCCAAAATGGGCTCACTTGTGGGGGAGCTCCAATGTTTAGGCACACAGGTACTCTTAAAACAAGACATGGCAACCGCTAAACATTCAAGCATATTTTACATTCAAAAAGTAAAATGGCGCTCCTTGCCTTCTGAGCCCTGCCGTGCGCCCAAACAGTGGTTTATGACCACATATGAGGTATCAGTGTACTCAGGAGAAATTGCCCAACAAATTTTAGGATACATTTTATCCTGTTACCCATGTGAAAATGAAAAAACTGATGCTAAAATAAAATTTTGGTTGGAAAAATTAAAATGTCCATTTTTTCATTCCATGTTGCTTTAGTTCCTGTGAAGCACCTGAAGGGTTAATAATCTTCTTGAATATAGTTTTGAGTAGCTTGAGGGGTGCAGTTTTTAGAATGGTGACACTTTTGGGTATTTTCTGCCATATAGACCCCTCAAAGTGACTTCAAATGTGAGGTGGTCCCTAAAAAAAATGGTTTTGTAAATTTTGTTGTAAAAATAAGAAATTGCTGGTCAACTTTTAACCCTTATAACTTCCTAACGAAAAAAAATGTTGTTTCCAAAATTGTGCTGATGTAAAGTAGACATGTGGGAAATGTTATTTATTAACTATTTTGTGTCACATAACTCTCTGGTTTAACAGAATAAAAATTCAAAATTTGAAAATTGCAAAATTTTCAAAATTTTTGCCAAATTTCCATTTTTTTCACAAATAAACGCAAAAATTATTGACCTAAATATACCACTATCATGAAGCCCAATATGTCACGAAAAAACAATCTCGGAATCGCTAGGATGCGTTGAAGCGTTCCTTAGTTATTACCTCATAAAGGGACATTGGTCAGAATTGCAAAAAATGGCCAGGTCATTAAGGTCAAAATAGGCTGGGTCATGAAGGGGTTAATCGTGCCTACACGTGCCGGATTATCAGATGTTGTCAGTATTAAATGTGCCGACACGTGCCGGATTATCAGATGTTGTCAGTATTAATCGTGCCTACACGTGCCGGATTATCAGATGTTATCAGTATTAATGGTGTTGACAGGTGCCGGATTATCAGACTTCATCAGTATTAATGGTGCTGACACCTGCCGGATTATCAGATGTTGTCAGTATTAATCGTGCTGACACGTGCCGGATTATCAGATGTTGTCAGTATTAATCGTGCTGACAGGTGCCGGATTATCAGATATCATGAGTATTAATGGACCTGACAAATGCTGGATTATCAGATGTTATCGGTATTAATGGTGCTTACAGATGCTGGATTATCAGATGTTATCAGTATTAATGGTGTTGACAGGTGCCGGATTATCAGACTTCATCAGTATTAACCCCTTAACCCCCAAGGGTGGTTGGCACGTTAATGACCGGGCCAATTTTGACAATTCTTACCACTGTCTCTTTAAGAGGTCATAACTCTGGAACGCTTCCATGGATCCCGCCGGTGATTCTGACATTGCTTTTTTCTCACGACATAGTGTACTTCGTAGGGATATACTATTGAAGAGAAATAGCGCAATAGTGCATTATCCAGTGTAGGTATATCAATTTAAAAATAATACACTCACCAGATGGAGCTTGTAATAAGCATGGAGGATTCGCTGCTGCAGAAACCACAGATCCACGAGGGACCAACGTAGAAGATGCAGGAGAGGAGAAAAAGTGGTCAGACAATCCGCGCTGCAAATCACTTTGAACCCCCAAAGGGCTTCACAGAAGTTTATAACGTGCAGCCATCCAATTAAAGACATCATATTTTTTCCACAAAAATGATCTTTTCACCCCCAATTTTTATTTTCCCAAGAGTAACAGGACCCCAAAAGTTATTGTGCAATTCATCCTGAGTACGCTGATACCCCATACATGGGGGTAAACCACTATTTGGGCACATGGCAGAGCTCGGAAGGGAAGCAGCGCCATTTAACTTTTTTGGCTGGAATTGAGAGCGGACGCCATGTCGCGTTTGGAAAGCCCCTGAAGTGCCAAAACAGTGGAAACCCCCCAATTCTAACTCCCACCCTAACCCTAGCCCTGACCCTAGCTCTGACCCTAGCCCTAATGGGAAAATGGAAATAAATACATTTTTTTTTTATTTTATTATTTTTGCCTAACTAAGGGGGTGATAAAGGGGGGGTTTGATTTACTATTTATGGCGGGTTTTAATTTTTGGCAGCTGTCATACGCTAAAAGACGCTTTTTATTGTAAAAATAGTTTATGCATCACCACATTTTGAGAGCTATAATTTTTCCTTATTTTGACCCACCGAGTCATGTGAGGTCATATTTTTTGCGGGACGAGTTGACGTTTTTATTGGTACCATTTTCGGGCACGTGACATTTTTTGGTCGCTTTTTACTCCGATTTTTGGGACGCAGTATGAACAAAAACCAGATTTTCAGGAATTTCTTTTGGGGGGGGGTGCGTTTACACCGTTCCGCGTGCGGTAAAATTGATAAGGCGCTTTTATTCTTCTGGTCAGTATGATTACAGCGATACCTCTTTTATGTCTTTTTTTATGTTTTGGCGGTTTTATGCTATGAAAATTTTTTTTTATAAAAAATAATTATTTTTGCATCGCTTTATTCTGCGAGCTATAACTTTTTTATTTTTTCTCTGATGATGCTGTGTGGTGGCTCGTTTGTTGCGGGACAAGATGTCGTTTTCAGCGGTACCATGGATATTTATATGCGTCTTTTTGATCGCGCGTTATTGCACTTTTTGTTCGTCGGTATGATAATAAATCATTAATTTTTGCGTCGTTTTTTATTTTTTTAAGGGGAACGCTAAAGGGGTTAACTAATGGGACAGTTTTATAGGGTGGGTCATTACGGACGCGGCGATAACAAATAGGTGTACTTTTATTGTTTTTCTGTTTCTTTATTTTCAAAAAATGAATTTATTAGGGAATAATTTTTTTTCTTATTTATTTAACGATTTTATTAAAATTATTTTTACACTTTTTGTTTTTTACTTTATTATAATGTCCCATGGGGGACATCACTGTCCTGTGACAGATCGCTGATCTGTCACATCACAGATCGCTGTGACAGATCAGCGATCTGTCACAGGCACTGCTACAGGCTTCCTCATGCCTGCGCTCTGCGGGCAGTGAGGAAGCCAGCTCCCTGCAGGCCCCCGAAGGTCCCCGTCGCCATATTGGATCCGGGAACCTGCAGGAAAGGCGACCCCCGCAGCGGCGCTGCACATCGCGCTGCTGTGGGGGTCGCAGGGAAGCACGGAGGGAGCCCCCTCCCTGCCGATGCTTCCTTTAACCCCCGGTACACCGCGATCATGTTTGATCGCGGTGTCCCAGGGGTTAACGTGTCGGGGGCGGTCACACATTGTGCCGGGTGTCAGCTGTGATAATCAGCTGACACCCGGCCGCGATCAGCTGCGCTCCCCCCGTGAGCGCAGCTGATCGCATTAGACGTACTATTCCGTCCTTGGGACTTAGGTCCCAGGTCACATGGACGGAATAGTACGTCTAATGTAGGAAAGGGGTTGATGGACCTGACAGATACCGGATTATCAGATATTATCAGTATTAACATTAGTTTTTTTCATGTTTCACATAGAAGCTTATAGGGAAAAAAACACCAAAATTCGCACAGTTCAGCAGCGTCTTCAGCCTCCCAGCGATCGCAGATCGCATGAAATCACATCCACTTTTCTTGCACATATAGGCCGTAGCGTAAATGCTGTGTCTTCCGCTGATTTTTTTGGGGGGCAGAAATTCTGCTACGTTTAACTGTGTGAATAAATGCTGGGCAGGGTGCAATAGTTGACTGCTTTGTCTCCCATCCTTATAGGACCCCTAGCATGGTCCGCTGAGCTTTGAATGATCTTTTAATAGGCTTGGATTCTGATAAATAGTTGTTGCAATAATCGCTGGAACCAAGTCCTAGTGGCAGGGCTACAACCCACCTCCCAATAAAATATAATGTACCCCCCATAAGAATATAATACAACCCACCTCCCCATAGAATATAATGTACCCCCCCATAGAATATAATACAACCCACCTCCCCATAGAATATAATGTACCCCCCATAGAATATAGTACAGCCCACCTCCCCATAGAATATAATGTACCCCCCCATAGAATATAATACAACCCACCTCCCCATAGAATATAATGTACCCCCCATAGAATATAATACAACCCACCTCCCCATAGAATATAATGTACCCCCCATAGAATATAGTACAGCCCACCTCCCCATAGAATATAATGTAGCACCCCATAGAAAATAATGTACCCCCCATAGAATATAGTACAGCCCACCTCCCCATAGAATATAATGTAGCACCCCACAGAATATAATGTATCTCTCCCCCGGTGTGTATATGTACACGCCGGTCTCCTCATCATCACCGGTGAAGCCGCTGCTGGCACAGAGCTGACATCGTGCAGATGGCCCCGATCACATCAGACAGCGCCGCCCTTTGCTCTCCAATAGAATAGCGTCGTAGTGCGGTATGCGCGCATGCTACGACTCCGGCGACACGGTCCGCAGGAGGATTCTGACAGAAGGACACATGTCCGGTCATATTATAGATATATAGTCACGAGCGAACGGGTTGACACCCTTTAAACTGTTCCAGAAAATGAGTGCAATTTACACTTGTTTTGTTCTATACCTGTTACTTATCAAAAGGTGTGTGCAGTGCGGTGGCTGGGCGCAGGCAGGCGAACGTGGAGGGAGGGACCGCCGGAATAGGCAGCTGCTGGATCAGACTATATTGCAACATGGGCAGCTGCTGTCACCGTCGCGATCCCACCAGCCTCCGAAGCCCACTGGTCTACATCCAGACACCACCGCACACATCTCTATAAGCAGACCTCAGCGCTATTTATGTCCCAGTAATGGCCAACCACTATAAATTATGGAGATTTTTTAAAATGCCACCAGAGTGATCTGCTGACAAACTGAACATCCCTGTTGTAAAAATGTCCCGCCCCTGCTGTGTATTTTGGAGAAACTAGGTGACACGTTTGTGTTTCCTGCAGCTCATTTGCATATATGGATGAGCAAGCGCTGTGATTGGCTGCTGTAGAATCCTAGTATGTTTCAGTTGGAAGAGAGGTCAAAGGCCATCGTGTCTGTCCGCCTGCTGCTCAATGCAGCAATGGCAGGATTCACTAAACCCTCTCAGACAGATGTCTGTCCAGCCTCTGGGTGAACAGTCCCACAGAAGGAGAACTCGTCACCTCCTCTGGTGGCCGCCTGTTCCACTCATTGCTCACCCTCACTGTCAAAAAGTTTTTTTCTAATGTGTATCTTTTCCCTTTCATCCCATTGCTTCTCGTGCTTCCATGTGCAAATGAGAATAAGGATGATCCCTCTACATTGGGGCAACCCTTCAGATATTGGTGTCCTCCATCTTATAGAAGGGAACGCCTTTCCGACAGAACAGGCTGACTGAACGTGACGGCCGTCGCCATGATCCCTATGGCCGGCGCATACACACTGCTATGTTGCTGATGTTGTAGCACATTACTTCAATGAAATATTAATGGTGCTGACACGTGCCGGATTATCAGACGTTGTCAGTATTAATCGTGGTGACAGGTGCCGGATTATCAGATGTTGTAAGTATTAATCGTGCTGACACGTGCCGGATTATCAGATGTTGTCAGTATTAATCGTGCTGACACGTGCCGGATTATCAGATATCATGAGTATTAATGGACCTGAAACATGTGCCAGATTATCAGATGTTATCGGTATTAATGGTGCTTACAGATGCTGGATTATCAGATGTTAGCAGTATTAATGGTGTTGACAGGTGCCGGATTATCAGACTTCATCAGTATTAATGGTGCTGACACGTGCCGGATTATCAGATGTTGTCAGTATTAATCGTGCTGACAGGTGCCGGATTATCAGATGTTGTCAGTATTAATCGTGCCGGATTATCAGATGTTGTCAGTACTAATCGTGCTGACACGTGCCGGATTATCAGATGTTGTCAGTATTAATCGTGCTGACAGGTGCCGGATTATCAGATATCATGAGTATTAATGGACCTGACAAATGCCGGATTATCAGATGTTGTCAGTATTAATCGTGGTGACAGGTGCCGGATTATCAGATGTTGTCAGTATTAATCGTGCCTACATGTGCCGGATTATCAGATGTTGTCAGTATTAATCGTGCTGACACGTGCCGGATTATCAGATATCATGAGTATTAATGGACCTGACAAATGCCAGATTATCAGATGTTATCGGTATTAATGGTGCTTACAGATGCTGGATTATCAGATGTTATCAGTATTAATGGTGTTGACAGGTGCCGGATTATCAGACTTCATCAGTATTAATGGTGCTGACACGTGCCGGATTATCAGATGTTGTCAGTATTAATCGTGCTGACAGGTGCCGGATTATCAGATATCATGAGTATTAATGGACCTGACAAATGCCGGATTATCAGATATTATCGGTATTAATGGTGCTTACAGATGCTGGATTATCAGATGTTATCAGTATTAATGGTGTTGACAGGTGCCGGATTATCAGACTTCATCAGTATTAACCCCTTAACCCCCAAGGGTGGTTGGCACGTTAATGACCGGGCCAATTTTGACAATTCTTACCACTGTCCCTTTAAGAGGTCATAACTCTGGAACGCTTCCATGGATCCCGCCGGTGATTCTGACATTGCTTTTTTCTCACGACATAGTGTACTTCGTAGGGATATACTATTGAAGAGAAATAGCGCAATAGTGCATTATCCAGTGTAGGTATATCAATTTAAAAATAATACACTCACCAGATGGAGCTTGTAATAAGCATGGAGGATTCGCTGCTGCAGAAACCACAGATCCACGAGGGACCAACGTAGAAGATGCAGGAGAGGAGAAAAAGTGGTCAGACAATCCGCGCTGCAAATCACTTTGAACCCCCAAAGGGCTTCACAGAAGTTTATAACGTGCAGCCATCCAATTAAAGACATCATATTTTTTCCACAAAAATGATCTTTTCACCCCCAATTTTTATTTTCCCAAGAGTAACAGGACCCCAAAAGTTATTGTGCAATTCATCCTGAGTACGCTGATACCCCATATATGGGGGTAAACCACTATTTGGGCACATGGCAGAGCTCGGAAGGGAAGCAGCGCCATTTAACTTTTTTGGCTGGAATTGAGAGCGGACGCCATGTCGCGTTTGGAAAGCCCCTGAAGTGCCAAAACAGTGGAAACCCCCCAATTCTAACTCCCACCCTAACCCTAGCCCTGACCCTAGCTCTGACCCTAGCCCTAATGGGAAAATGGAAATAAATACATTTTTTTTTTATTTTATTATTTTTGCCTAACTAAGGGGGTGATAAAGGGGGGGTTTGATTTACTATTTATGGCGGGTTTTAATTTTTGGCAGCTGTCATACGCTAAAAGACGCTTTTTATTGTAAAAATAGTTTATGCATCACCACATTTTGAGAGCTATAATTTTTCCTTATTTTGACCCACCGAGTCATGTGAGGTCATATTTTTTGCGGGACGAGTTGACGTTTTTATTGGTACCATTTTCGGGCACGTGACATTTTTTGGTCGCTTTTTACTCCGATTTTTGGGACGCAGTATGAACAAAAACCAGCTTTTCAGGAATTTCTTTTGGGGGGGTGCGTTTACACCGTTCCGCGTGCGGTAAAATTGATAAGGCGCTTTTATTCTTCGGGTCAGTATGATTACAGCGATACCTCTTTTATGTCTTTTTTTATGTTTTGGCGGTTTTATGCTATGAAAATTTTTTTTTATAAAAGATAATTATTTTTGCATCGCTTTATTCTGCGAGCTATAACTTTTTTATTTTTTCTCTGATGATGCTGTGTGGTGGCTCGTTTGTTGCGGGACAAGATGTCGTTTTCAGCGGTACCATGGATATTTATATGCGTCTTTTTGATCGCGCGTTATTGCACTTTTTGTTCGTCGGTATGATAATAAATCATTAATTTTTGCGTCGTTTTTTATTTTTTAAGGGGAACGCTAAAGGGGTTAACTAATGGGACAGTTTTATAGGGTGGGTCATTACGGACGCGGCGATAACAAATAGGTGTACTTTTATTGTTTTTCTGTTTCTTTATTTTCAAAAAATGAATTTATTAGGGAATAATTTTTTTTCTTATTTATTTAACAATTTTATTAAAATTATTTTTACACTTTTTGTTTTTTACTTTATTATAATGTCCCATGGGGGACATCACTGTCCTGTGACAGATCGCTGATCTGTCACATCACAGATCGCTGTGACAGATCAGCGATCTGTCACAGGCACTGCTGCAGGCTTCCTCATGCCTGCGCTCTGCGGGCAGTGAGGAAGCCAGCTCCCTGCAGTCCCCCGAAGGTCCCCGTCGCCATATTGGATCCGGGGACCTGCAGGAAAGGCGACCCCCGCAGCGGCGCTGCACATCGCGCTGCTGTGGGGGTCGCAGGGAAGCACGGAGGGAGCCCCCTCCCTGCCGATGCTTCCTTTAACCCCCGGTACACCGCGATCATGTTTGATCGCGGTGTCCCAGGGGTTAACGTATCGGGGGCGGTCACACATTGTGCCGGGTGTCAGCTGTGATAATCAGCTGACACCCGGCCGCGATCAGCTGCGCTCCCCCCGTGAGCGCAGCTGATCGCATTAGACGTACTATTCCGTCCTTGGGACTTAGGTCCCAGGTCACATGGACGGAATAGTACGTCTAATGTAGGAAAGGGGTTGATGGACCTGACAGATATCCCGGATTATCAGATATTATCAGTATTAACATTAGTTTTTTTCATGTTTCACATAGAAGCTTATAGGGAAAAAACACCAAAATTCGCACAGTTCAGCAGCGTCTTCAGCCTCCCAGCGATCGCAGATCGCATGAAATCACATCCACTTTTCTTGCACATATAGGCCGTAGCGTAAATGCTGTGTCTTCCGCTGATTTTTTTTTGGGGGGGGCAGAAATTCTGCTACGTTTAACTGTGTGAATAAATGCTGGGCAGGGTGCAATAGTTGACTGCTTTGTCTCCCATCCTTATAGGACCCCTAGCATGGTCCGCTGAGCTTTGAATGATCATTTAATAGGCTTGGATTCTGATAAATAGTTGTTGCAATAATCGCTGGAACCAAGTCCTAGTGGCAGGGCTACAACCCACCTCCCCATAAAATATAATGTACCCCCCATAAGAATATAATACAACCCACCTCCCCATAGAATATAATGTACCCCCCATAGAATATAGTACAGCCCACCTCCCCATAGAATATAATGTACCCCCCCATAGAATATAATACAACCCACCTCCCCATAGAATATAATGTACCCCCCATAGAATATAGTACAGCCCACCTCCCCATAGAATATAATGTACCCCCCCATAGAATATAATACAACCCACCTCCCCATAGAATATAATGTACCCCCATAGAATATAATACAACCCACCTCCCCATAGAATATAATGTACCCCCCATAGAATATAGTACAGCCCACCTCCCCATAGAATATAATGTACCCCCCATAGAATATAGTACAGCCCACCTCCCCATAGAATATAATGTAGCACCCCATAGAAAATAATGTACCACCCATAGAATATAGTACAGCCCACCTCCCCATAGAATATAATGTAGCACCCCATAGAATATATTACAGCCCACCTCCCCATAGAATATAATGTAGCACCCCATAGAATATAGTACAGCCCACCTCCCCATAGAATATAATGTACCCCTCATAGAATATAGTACAGCCCACCTCCCCATAGAATATAATGTAGCACCCCACAGAATATAATGTATCTCCCCCCCGGTGTGTATATGTACACGCCGGTCTCCTCATCACCACCGGTGAAGCCGCTGCTGGCACAGAGCTGACATCGTGCAGATGGCCCCGATCACATCAGACAGCGCCGCCCTTTGCTCTCCAATAGAATAGCGTCGTAGTGCGGTATGCACGCATGCTACGACTCCGGCGACACGGTCCGCAGGAGGATTCTGACAGAAGGACACATGTCCGGTCATATTATAGATATATAGTCACGAGCGAACAGGTTGACACCCTTTAAACTGTTCCAGAAAATGAGTGCAATTTACACTTGTTTTGTTCTATACCTGTTACTTATCAAAAAGTGTGTGCAGTGCGGTGGCTGGGCGCAGGCAGGCGCACGTGGAGGGAGGGACCGCCGGAATGGGCAGCTGCTGTCACCGTCGCGATCCCACCAGCCTCCGAAGCCCACTGGTCTACATCCAGACACCACCGCACACATCTCTATAAGTAGACCTAAGCGCTATTTATGTCCCAGTAATGGCCAACCACTATAAATTATGGAGATTTTTTAAAATGCCACCAGAGTGATCTTCTGACAAACTGAACATCCCTGTTGTCAAAATGTCCCGCCCCTGCTGTGTATTCTGGAGAAACTAGGTGACACGTTTGTGTTTCCTGCAGCTCATTTGCATATATGGATGAGCAAGCGCTGTGATTGGCTGCTGTAGAATCCTAGTATGTTTCAGTTGGAAGAGAGGTCAAAGGCCATCGTGTCTGTCCGCCTGCTGCTCAATGCAGCAATGGCAGGATTCACTAAACCCTCTCAGACAGATGTCTGTCCAGCCTCTGGGTGAACAGTCCCACCGAAGGAGAACTCGTCACCTCCTCTGGTGGCCGCCTGTTCCACTCATTGCTCACCCTCACTGTCAAAAAGTTTTTTTCTAATGTGTATCTTTTCCCTTTCATCCCATTGCTTCTCGTGCTTCCATGTGCAAATGAGAATAAGGATGATCCCTCTACATTGGGGCAACCCTTCAGATATTGGTGTCCTCCATCTTATAGAAGGGAACGCCTTTCCGACAGAACAGGCTGACTGAACGTGACGGCCGTCGCCATGATCCCTATGGCCGGCGCATACACACTGCTATGTTGCTCATGTTGTAGCACATTACTTCAATGAAATATTAATGGTGCTGACACGTGCCGGATTATCAGACGTTGTCAGTATTAATCGTGGTGACAGGTGCCGGATTATCAGATGTTGTAAGTATTAATCGTGCTGACACGTGCCGGATTATCAGATGTTGTCAGTATTAATCGTGCTGACACGTGCCGGATTATCAGATATCATGAGTATTAATGGACCTGAAACATGTGCCAGATTATCAGATGTTATCGGTATTAATGGTGCTTACAGATGCTGGATTATCAGATGTTATCAGTATTAATGGTGTTGACAGGTGCCGGATTATCAGACTTCATCAGTATTAATGGTGCTGACACGTGCTGGATTATCAGATGTTGTCAGTATTAATCGTGCCGGATTATCAGATGTTGTCAGTATTAATCGTGCTGACACGTGCCGGATTATCAGATGTTGTCAGTATTAATCGTGCTGACAGGTGCCGGATTATCAGATATCATGAGTATTAATGGACCTGACAAATGCCGGATTATCAGATGTTGTCAGTATTAATCGTGGTGACAGGTGCCGGATTATCAGATGTTGTCAGTATTAATCGTGCCTACACGTGCCGGATTATCAGATGTTGTCAGTATTAATCGTGCTGACGGGTGCCGGATTATCAGATATCATGAGTATTAATGGACCTGACAAATGCCAGATTATCAGATGTTATCGGTATTAATGGTGCTTACAGATGCTGGATTATCAGATGTTATCAGTATTAATGGTGTTGACAGGTGCCGGATTATCAGACTTCATCAGTATTAATGGTGCTGACACGTGCCGGATTATCAGATGTTGTCAGTATTAATCGTGCTGACAGGTGCGGGATTATCAGATGTTGTCAGTATTAATCGTGCCGGATTATCAGATGTTGTCAGTACTAATCGTGCTGACACGTGCCGGATTATCAGATGTTGTCAGTACTAATCGTGCTGACACGTGCCGGATTATCAGATGTTGTCAGTATTAATCGTGCTGACACGTGCCGGAATAACAGATATCATGAGTATTAATGAGCCTGACAAATGCCAGATTATCAGATGTTATCGGTATTAATGGTGCTTACAGATGCTGGATTATCAGATGTTATCAGTATTAATGGTGTTGACAGGTGCCGGATTATCAGACTTCATCAGTATTAATGGTGCTGACACGTGCCGGATTATCAGATGTTGTCAGTATTAATCGTGCTGACAGGTGCCGGATTATCAGATATCATGAGTATTAATGGACCTGACAAATGCCGGATTATCAGATGTTATCGGTATTAATGGTGCTTACTGATGCTGGATTATCAGATGTTATCAGTATTAATGGTGTTGACAGGTGCCGGATTATCAGACTTCATCAGTATTAACCCCTTAACCCCCAAGGGTGGTTGGCACGTTAATGACCGGGCCAATTTTGACAATTCTTACCACTGTCCCTTTAAGAGGTCATAACTCTGGAACGCTTCCATGGATCCCGCCGGTGATTCTGACATTGCTTTTTTCTCACGACATAGTGTACTTCGTAGGGATATACTATTGAAGAGAAATAGCGCAATAGTGCATTATCCAGTGTAGGTATATCAATTTAAAAATAATACACTCACCAGATGGAGCTTGTAATAAGCATGGAGGATTCGCTGCTGCAGAAACCACAGATCCACGAGGGACCAACGTAGAAGATGCAGGAGAGGAGAAAAAGTGGTCAGACAATCCGCGCTGCAAATCACTTTGAACCCCCAAAGGGCTTCACAGAAGTTTATAACGTGCAGCCATCCAATTAAAGACATCATATTTTTTCCACAAAAATGATCTTTTCACCCCCAATTTTTATTTTCCCAAGAGTAACAGGACCCCAAAAGTTATTGTGCAATTCATCCTGAGTACGCTGATACCCCATATATGGGGGTAAACCACTATTTGGGCACATGGCAGAGCTCGGAAGGGAAGCAGCGCCATTTAGCTTTTTTGGCTGGAATTGAGATCGGACGTCATGTCGCGTTTGGAAAGCCCCTGAAGTGCCAAAACAGTGGAAACCCCCCAATTCTAACTCCCACCCTAACCCTAGCCCTGACCCTAGCTCTGACCCTAGCCCTAATGGGAAAATGGAAATAAATACATTTTTTTTTTATTTTATTATTTTTGCCTAAGTAAGGGGGTGATAAAGGGGGGGTTTGATTTACTATTTAAGGCGGGTTTTAATTTTTGGCAGCTGTCATACGCTAAAAGACGCTTTTTATTGTAAAAATAGTTTATGCATCACCACATTTTGAGAGCTATAATTTTTCCTTATTTTGACCCACCGAGTCATGTGAGGTCATATTTTTTGCGGGACGAGTTGACGTTTTTATTGGTACCATTTTCGGGCACGTGACATTTTTTGGTCGCTTTTTACTCCGATTTTTGGGACGCAGTATGAACAAAAACCAGCTTTTCAGGAATTTCTTTTGGGGGGGGGTGCGTTTACACCGTTCCGCGTGCGGTAAAATTGATAAGGCGCTTTTATTCTTCGGGTCAGTATGATTACAGCGATACCTCTTTTATGTCTTTTTTTATGTTTTGGCGGTTTTATGCTATGAAATTTTTTTTTTATAAAAAATAATTATTTTTGCATCGCTTTATTCTGCGAGCTATAACTTTTTTATTTTTTCTCTGATGATGCTGTGTGGTGGCTCGTTTGTTGCGGGACAAGATGTCGTTTTCAGCGGTACCATGGATATTTATATGCGTCTTTTTTATCGCGCGTTATTGCACTTTTTGTTCGTCGGTATGATAATAAATCATTAATTTTTGCGTCGTTTTTTATTTTTTAAGGGGAACGCTAAAGGGGTTAACTAATGGGACAGTTTTATAGGGTGGGTCATTACGGACGCGGCGATAACAAATAGGTGTACTTTTATTGTTTTTCTGTTTCTTTATTTTCAAAAAATGAATTTATTAGGGAATAATTTTTTTTCTTATTTATTTAACGATTTTATTAAAATTATTTTTACACTTTTTGTTTTTTACTTTATTATAATGTCCCATGGGGGACATCACTGTCCTGTGACAGATCGCTGATCTGTCACATCACAGATCGCTGTGACAGATCAGCGATCTGTCACAGGCACTGCTGCAGGCTTCCTCATGCCTGCGCTCTGCGGGCAGTGAGGAAGCCAGCTCCCTGCAGGCCCCCGAAGGTCCCCGTCGCCATATTGGATCCGGGGACCTGCAGGAAAGGCGACCCCCGCAGCGGCGCTGCACATCGCGCTGCTGTGGGGGTCGCAGGGAAGCACGGAGGGAGCCCCCTCCCTGCCGATGCTTCCTTTAACCCCCGGTACACCGCGATCATGTTTGATCGCGGTGTCCCAGGGGTTAACGTGTCGGGGGCGGTCACACATTGTGCCGGGTGTCAGCTGTGATAATCAGCTGACACCCGGCCGCGATCAGCTGCGCTCCCCCCGTGAGCGCAGCTGATCGCATTAGACGTACTATTCCGTCCTTGGGACTTAGGTCCCAGGTCACATGGACGGAATAGTACATCTAATGTAGGAAAGGGGTTGATGGACCTGACAGATACCGGATTATCAGATATTATCAGTATTAACATTAGTTTTTTTCATGTTTCACATAGAAGCTTATAGGGAAAAAAACACCAAAATTCGCACAGTTCAGCAGCGTCTTCAGCCTCCCAGCGATCGCAGATCGCATGAAATCACATCCACTTTTCTTGCACATATAGGCCGTAGCGTAAATGCTGTGTCTTCCGCTGATTTTTTTGGGGGGGCAGAAATTCTGCTACGTTTAACTGTGTGAATAAATGCTGGGCAGGGTGCAATAGTTGACTGCTTTGTCTCCCATCCTTATAGGACCCCTAGCATGGTCCGCTGAGCTTTGAATGATCTTTTAATAGGCTTGGATTCTGATAAATAGTTGTTGCAATAATCGCTGGAACCAAGTCCTAGTGGCAGGGCTACAACCCACCTCCCCATAAAATATAATGTACCCCCCATAAGAATATAATACAACCCACCTCCCCATAGAATATAATGTACCCCCCATAGAATATAGTACAGCCCACCTCCCCATAGAATATAATGTACCCCCCATAGAATATAATACAACCCACCTCCCCATAGAATATAATGTACCCCCATAGAATATAGTACAGCCCACCTCCCCATAGAATATAATGTACCCCCCCATAGAATATAATACAACCCACCTCCCCATAGAATATAATGTACCCCCCATAGAATATAATACAACCCACCTCCCCATAGAATATAATGTACCCCCCATAGAATATAGTACAGCCCACCTCCCCATAGAATATAATGTACCCCCCATAGAATATAGTACAGCCCACCTCCCCATAGAATATAATGTAGCACCCCATAGAAAATAATGTACCCCCCATAGAATATAGTACAGCCCACCTCCCCATAGAATATAATGTAGCACCCCATAGAATATAGTACAGCCCACCTCCCCATAGAATATAATGTACCCCCCATAGAATATAGTACAGCCCACCTCCCCACAGAATATAATGTAGCACCCCACAGAATATAATGTACCCCCCATAGAATATAGTACAGCCCTCCTCCCCATAGAATATAATGTAGCACCCCATAGAAAATAATGTACCCCCCATAGAATATAGTACAGCCCTCCTCCCCATAGAATATAATGCAGCACCCCACAGAATATAATGTATCTCCCCCCCGGTGTGTATATGTACACGCCGGTCTCCTCATCACCACCGGTGAAGCCGCTGCTGGCACAGAGCTGACATCGTGCAGATGGCCCCGATCACATCAGACAGCGCCGCCCTTTGCTCTCCAATAGAATAGCGTCGTAGTTCGGTATGCGCGCATGCTACGACTCCGGCGACACGGTCCGCAGGAGGATTCTGACAGAAGGACACATGTCCGGTCATTTTATAGATATATAGTCACGAGCGAACGGGTTTACACCCTTTAAACTGTTCCAGAAAATGAGTGCAATTTACACTTGTTTTGTTCTATACCTGTTACTTATCAAAAAGTGTGTGCAGTGCGGTGGCTGGGCGCAGGCAGGCGCACGTGGAGGGAGGGACCGCCGGAATGGGCAGCTGCTGGATCAGACTATATTGCAACATGGGCAGCTGCTGTCACCGTCGTGATCCCACCAGCCTCCGAAGCCCACTGGTCTACATCCAGACACCACCGCACACATCTCTATAAGCAGACCTCAGCTCTATTTATGTGATATAGTGGTTGGCCAGTAATGGCCAACCACTATAAATTATGGAGATTTTTTAAAATGCCACCAGAGTGATCTTCTGACAAACTGAACATCCCTGTTGTCAAAATGTCCCGCCCCTGCTGTGTATTTTGGGGAAACTAGGTGACACGTTTGTGTTTCCTGCAGCTCATTTGCATATATGGATGAGCAAGCGCTGTGATTGGCTGCTGTAGAATCCTAGTATGTTTCAGTTGGAAGAGAGGTCAAAGGCCATCGTGTCTGTCCGCCTGCTGCTCAATGCAGCAATGGCAGGATTCACTAAACCCTCTCAGACAGATGTCTGTCCAGCCTCTGGGTGAACAGTCCCACCGAAGGAGAACTCGTCACCTCCTCTGGTGGCCGCCTGTTCCACTCATTGCTCACCCTCACTGTCAAAAAGTTTTTTTCTAATGTGTATCTTTTCCCTTTCATCCCATTGCTTCTCGTGCTTCCATGTGCAAATGAGAATAAGGATGATCCCTCTACATTGGGGCAACCCTTCAGATATTGGTGTCCTCCATCTTATAGAAGGGAACGCCATTCCGACACAACAGGCTGACTGAACGTGACGGCCGTCGCCATGATCCCTATGGCCGGCGCATACACACTGCTATGTTGCTGATGTTGTAGCACATTACTTCAATGAAATATTAATGGTGCAGACACGTGCCGGATTATCAGACGTTGTCAGTATTAATCGTGGTGATAGGTGCCGGATTATCAGATGTTGTAAGTATTAATCGTGCTGACACGTGCCGGATTATCAGATGTTGTCAGTATTAATCGTGCTGACACGTGCCGGATTATCAGATATCATGAGTATTAATGGACCTGAAACATGTGCCAGATTATCAGATGTTATCGGTATTAATGGTGCTTACAGATGCTGGATTATCAGATGTTATCAGTATTAATGGTGTTGACAGGTGCCGGATTATCAGACTTCATCAGTATTAATGGTGCTGACACGTGCCGGATTATCAGATGTTGTCAGTATTAATCGTGCTGACAGGTGCCGGATTATCAGATGTTGTCAGTATTAATCGTGCCGGATTATCAGATGTTGTCAGTATTAATCGTGCTGACACGTGCCGGATTATCAGATGTTGTCAGTATTAATCGTGCTGACAGGTGCCGGATTATCAGATATCATGAGTATTAATGGACCTGACAAATGCCGGATTATCAGATGTTGTCAGTATTAATCGTGGTGACAGGTGCCGGATTATCAGATGTTGTCAGTATTAATCGTGCCTACACGTGCCGGATTATCAGATGTTGTCAGTATTAATCGTGCTGACACGTGCCGGATTATCAGATATCATGAGTATTAATGGACCTGACAAATGCCAGATTATCAGATGTTATCGGTATTAATGGTGCTTACAGATGCTGGATTATCAGATGTTATCAGTATTAATGGTGTTGACAGGTGCCGGATTATCAGACTTCATCAGTATTAATGGTGCTGACACGTGCCGGATTATCAGATGTTGTCAGTATTTATCGTGCCGGATTATCAGATGTTGTCAGTACTAATCGTGCTGACACGTGCCGGATTATCAGATGTTGTCAGTACTAATCGTGCTGACACGTGCCGGATTATCAGATGTTGTCAGTATTAATCGTGCTGACACGTGCCGGAATAACAGATATCATGAGTATTAATGAGCCTGACAAATGCCAGATTATCAGATGTTATCGGTATTAATGGTGCTTACAGATGCTGGATTATCAGATGTTATCAGTATTAATGGTGTTGACAGGTGCCGGATTATCAGACTTCATCAGTATTAATGGTGCTGACACGTGCCGGATTATCAGATGTTGTCAGTATTAATCGTGCTGACAGGTGCCGGATTATCAGATATCATGAGTATTAATGGACCTGACAAATGCCGGATTATCAGATATTATCGGTATTAATGGTGCTTACAGATGCTGGATTATCAGATGTTATCAGTATTAATGGTGTTGACAGGTGCCGGATTATCAGACTTCATCAGTATTAACCCCTTAACCCCCAAGGGTGGTTGGCACGTTAATGACCGGGCCAATTTTGACAATTCTTACCACTGTCCCTTTAAGAGGTCATAACTCTGGAACGCTTATTATTATTATTATTATTTATTGTTATAGCGCCATTTATTCCATGGCGCTTTACATGTGAGGGGGGTATGCATAAAAACAAGTACAATAATCTTAAACAATACAAGTCATAACTGGTACAGGAGGAGAGAGGACCCTGCCCGCGAGGGCTCACAATCTTCAAGGGATGGGTGATAATACAGTAGGCGAGGGTAGAGCTGGTCGTGCAGCGGTTTGGTCGATCGGTGGTTACTGCAGGTTATAGGCTTGTCGGAAGAGGTGGGTCTTCAGGCTCTTTTTGAAGGTTTCGATGGTAGGTGAGAGTCTGATATGTTGTGGTAGAGAGTTCCAGAGTAGGGGAGATGCGCGAGAGAAATCTTGTATGCGATTGTGGGAAGAGGAGATAAGAGGGGAGTAGAGAAGGAGATCTTGTGAGGATCGGAGGTTGCGTGCAGGAAAGTACCGGGAGACGAGGTCACAGATGTATGGAGGAGACAAGTTGTGGATGGCTTTGTATGTCATGGTTAGGGTTTTGTAATGGAGTCTCTGGGCAATTGGGAGCCAGTGAAGGGATTGACAGAGGGGAGAAGCTGGGGAATAGCGGGGGGACAGGTGGATTAGTCGGGCAGCAGAGTTTAGAATAGATTGGAGGGGTGCGAGAGTGTTTGAGGGGAGGCCGCAGAGCATGAGGTTGCAGTAGTCAAGGCGAGAGATGATGAGGGCATGGACTAGGGTTTTTGCAGATTCTTTGGTGAGGAATGAACGGATGCGTGAAATATTTTTGAGTTGAAGTCGGCAGGAAGTGGAAAGGGTTTGGATATGTCGTTTGAAGGAGAGATCAGCATCAAGGATTACTCCGAGGCAGCGAGCTTGTGGGACTGGGGAGAGTGGGCAGTCATTTACTGTAATTGATAGGTTCGTAGGGGGGGTCACGTGAGATGGGGGAAAGATGATGAATTCTGTTTTGTCCATGTTGAGTTTCAGATATCTAGTGGAGAAGAAGGATGAAATAGTGGACAGACATTGAGGGATTCTGGTTAGTAGGGAGGTGATATCTGGTCCAGAGATGTAGATCTGTGTGTCATCAGCATAAAGATGATACTGAAAGCCATGAGATTCTATGAGCTGTCCCAGGCCAAAGGTGTAAATAGAGAACAGCAGGGGCCCTAGGACTGAACCTTGTGGGACTCCGACAGATAGGGGGCGAGGTGAGGAGGTGGTGTGTGAGTGGGAGACGCTGAATGTCCGGTCTGTTAGGTATGATGAGATCCAGGAGAGGGCCAAGTCTGTGATGCCGAGGGATGAGAGGGTCTGTAATAATAGGGAATGGTCCACTGTGTCAAAGGCAGCCGACAGGTCCAGGAGGAGGAGGACAGAGTAGTGTCGCTTGCTCTTGGCAGTTAAGAGGTCATTGGTGACCTTAGTAAGGGCAGTTTCAGTGGAGTGGTGTGACCGGAAGCCAGATTGTAAGCGGTCGAAGAGGGAGCAAGAAGAGAGATGGGAGGACAGTTCAAGGTAGACGTGTTGTTCCAGTAGCTTGGAGGCGTATGGGAGAAGTGATATAGGGCGATAGCTAGATACAGAGGATGGGTCAAGAGAGGGCTTTTTGAGGATAGGTGTGATGGAGGCATGTTTAAAGCTTGAGGGGAAAACACCAGTTGTTAGTGATAGGTTGAAGAGATGGGTTAGGGTTGGGATGAAGACTGTGGTGAGGTTTGGGATGACCCGCCGGTGATTCTGACATTGCTTTTTTCTCACGACATAGTGTACTTCGTAGGGATATACTATTGAAGAGAAATAGCGCAATAGTGCATTATCCAGTGTAGGTATATCAATTTAAAAATAATACACTCACCAGATGGAGCTTGTAATAAGCATGGAGGATTCGCTGCTGCAGAAACCACAGATCCACGAGGGACCAACGTAGAAGATGCAGGAGAGGCGAAAAAGTGGTCAGACAATCCGCGCTGCAAATCACTTTGAACCCCCAAAGGGCTTCACAGAAGTTTGTAACGTGCAGCCATCCAATTAAAGACATCATATTTTTTCCACAAAAATGATCTTTTCACCCCCAATTTTTATTTTCCCAAGAGTAACAGGACCCCAAAAGTTATTGTGCAATTCATCCTGAGTACGCTGATACCCCATATATGGGGGTAAACCACTATTTGGGCACATGGCAGAGCTCGGAAGGGAAGCAGCGCCATTTAACTTTTTTGGCTGGAATTGAGATCGGACGCCATGTCGCGTTTGGAAAGCCCCTGAAGTGCCAAAACAGTGGAAACCCCCCAATTCTAACTCCCACCCTAACCCTAGCCCTGACCCTAGCTCTGACCCTAGCCCTAATGGGAAAATGGAAATAAATACATTTTTTTTTTATTTTATTATTTTTGCCTAACTAAGGGGGTGATAAAGGGGGGGTTTGATTTACTATTTATGGCGGGTTTTAATTTTTGGCAGCTGTCATAGGCTAAAAGACGCTTTTTATTGTAAAAATAGTTTATGCATCACCACATTTTGAGAGCTATAATTTTTCCTTATTTTGACCCACCGAGTCATGTGAGGTCATATTTTTTGCGGGACGAGTTGACGTTTTTATTGGTACCATTTTCGGGCACGTGACATTTTTTGGTCGCTTTTTACTCCGATTTTTGGGACGCAGTATGAATAAAAACCAGCTTTTCAGGAATTTCTTTTGGGGGGGGGGCGTTTACACCGTTCCGCGTGCGGTAAAATTGATAAGGCGCTTTTATTCTTCGGGTCAGTATGATTACAGCGATACCTCTTTTATGTCTTTTTTTATGTTTTGGCGGTTTTATGCTATGAAAATTTTTTTTTATAAAAGATAATTATTTTTGCATCGCTTTATTCTGCGAGCTATAACTTTTTTATTTTTTCTCTGATGATGCTGTGTGGTGGCTCGTTTGTTGCGGGACAAGATGTCGTTTTCAGCGGTACCATGGATATTTATATGCGTCTTTTTGATCGCGCGTTATTGCACTTTTTGTTCGTCGGTATCATGAGTATTAATGGACCTGACAAATGCCGGATTATCAGATGTTGTCAGTATTAATCGTGGTGACAGGTGCCGGATTATCAGATGTTGTCAGTATTAATCGTGCCTACACGTGCCGGATTATCAGATGTTGTCAGTATTAATCGTGCTGACACGTGCCGGATTATCAGATATCATGAGTATTAATGGACCTGACAAATGCCAGATTATCAGATGTTATCGGTATTAATGGTGCTTACAGATGCTGGATTATCAGATGTTATCAGTATTAATGGTGTTGACAGGTGCCGGATTATCAGACTTCATCAGTATTAATGGTGCTGACACGTGCCGGATTATCAGATGTTGTCAGTATTTATCGTGCCGGATTATCAGATGTTGTCAGTACTAATCGTGCTGACACGTGCCGGATTATCAGATGTTGTCAGTACTAATCGTGCTGACACGTGCCGGATTATCAGATGTTGTCAGTATTAATCGTGCTGACACGTGCCGGAATAACAGATATCATGAGTATTAATGAGCCTGACAAATGCCAGATTATCAGATGTTATCGGTATTAATGGTGCTTACAGGTGCTGGATTATCAGATGTTATCAGTATTAATGGTGTTGACAGGTGCCGGATTATCAGACTTCATCAGTATTAATGGTGCTGACACGTGCCGGATTATCAGATGTTGTCAGTATTAATCGTGCTGACAGGTGCCGGATTATCAGATATCATGAGTATTAATGGACCTGACAAATGCCGGATTATCAGATATTATCGGTATTAATGGTGCTTACAGATGCTGGATTATCAGATGTTATCAGTATTAATGGTGTTGACAGGTGCCGGATTATCAGACTTCATCAGTATTAACCCCTTAACCCCCAAGGGTGGTTGGCACGTTAATGACCGGGCCAATTTTGACAATTCTTACCACTGTCCCTTTAAGAGGTCATAACTCTGGAACGCTTCCATGTATCCCGCCGGTGATTCTGACATTGCTTTTTTCTCACGACATAGTGTACTTCGTAGGGATATACTATTGAAGAGAAATAGCGCAATAGTGCCTTATCCAGTGTAGGTATATCAATTTAAAAATAATACACTCACCAGATGGAGCTTGTAATAAGCATGGAGGATTCGCTGCTGCAGAAACCACAGATCCACGAGGGACCAACGTAGAAGATGCAGGAGAGGAGAAAAAGTGGTCAGACAATCCGCGCTGCAAATCACTTTGAACCCCCAAAGGGCTTCACAGAAGTTTATAACGTGCAGCCATCCAATTAAAGACATCATATTTTTTCCACAAAAATGATCTTTTCACCCCCAATTTTTATTTTCCCAAGAGTAACAGGACCCCAAAAGTTATTGTGCAATTCATCCTGAGTACGCTGATACCCCATATATGGGGGTAAACCACTATTTGGGCACATGGCAGAGCTCGGAAGGGAAGCAGCGCCATTTAACTTTTTTGGCTGGAATTGAGATCGGACGCCATGTCGCGTTTGGAAAGCCCCTGAAGTGCCAAAACAGTGGAAACCCCCCAATTCTAACTCCCACCCTAACCCTAGCCCTGACCCTAGCTCTGACCCTAGCCCTAATGGGAAAATGGAAATAAATACATTTTTTTTTTTATTTTATTATTTTTGCCTAACTAAGGGGGTGATAAAGGGGGGGTTTGATTTACTATTTATGGCGGGTTTTAATTTTTGGCAGCTGTCATACGCTAAAAGACGCTTTTTATTGTAAAAATAGTTTATGCATCACCACATTTTGAGAGCTATAATTTTTCCTTATTTTGACCCACCGAGTCATGTGAGGTCATATTTTTTGCGGGACGAGTTGACGTTTTTATTGGTACCATTTTCGGGCACGTGACATGTTTTGGTCGCTTTTTACTCCGATTTTTGGGACGCAGTATGAACAAAAACCAGCTTTTCAGGAATTTCTTTTGGGGGGGTGCGTTTACACCGTTCCGCGTGCGGTAAAATTGATAAGGCGCTTTTATTCTTCGGGTCAGTATGATTACAGCGATACCTCTTTTATGTCTTTTTTTATGTTTTGGCGGTTTTATGCTATGAAAATTTTTTTTATAAAAAATAATTATTTTTGCATCGCTTTATTCTGCGAGCTATAACTTTTTTATTTTTTCTCTGATGATGCTGTGTGGTGGCTCGTTTGTTGCGGGACAAGATGTCGTTTTCAGCGGTACCATGGATATTTATATGCGTCTTTTTGATCGCGCGTTATTGCACTTTTTGTTCGTCGGTATGATAATAAATCATTAATTTTTGCGTCGTTTTTTATTTTTTAAGGGGAACGCTAAAGGGGTTAACTAATGGGACAGTTTTATAGGGTGGGTCATTACGGACGCGGCGATAACAAATAGGTGTACTTTTATTGTTTTTCTGTTTCTTTATTTTCAAAAAATGAATTTATTAGGGAATAATTTTTTTTCTTATTTATTTAACAATTTTATTAAAATTATTTTTACACTTTTTGTTTTTTACTTTATTATAATGTCCCATGGGGGACATCACTGTCCTGTGACAGATCGCTGATCTGTCACATCACAGATCGCTGTGACAGATCAGCGATCTGTCACAGGCACTGCTGCAGGCTTCCTCATGCCTGCGCTCTGCGGGCAGTGAGGAAGCCAGCTCCCTGCAGGCCCCCGAAGGTCCCCGTCGCCATATTGGATCCGGGGACCTGCAGGAAAGGCGACCCCCGCAGCGGCGCTGCACATCGCGCTGCTGTGGGGGTCGCAGGGAAGCACGGAGGGAGCCCCCTCCCTGCCGATGCTTCCTTTAACCCCCGGTACACCGCGATCATGTTTGATCGCGGTGTCCCAGGGGTTAACATGTCGGGGGCGGTCACACATTGTGCCGGGTGTCAGCTGTGATAATCAGCTGACACCCGGCCGCGATCAGCTGCGCTCCCCCCGTGAGCGCAGCTGATCGCATTAGACGTACTATTCCGTCCTTGGGACTTAGGTCCCAGGTCACATGGACGGAATAGTACGTCTAATGTAGGAAAGGGGTTGATGGACCTGACAGATATCCCGGATTATCAGATATTATCAGTATTAACATTAGTTTTTTTCATGTTTCACATAGAAGCTTATAGGAAAAAACACCAAAATTCGCACAGTTCAGCAGCGTCTTCAGCCTCCCAGCGATCGCAGATCGCATGAAATCACATCCACTTTTCTTGCACATATAAGCCGTAGCGTAAATGCTGTGTCTTCCGCTGATTTTTTTTGAGGGGGGGCAGAAATTCTGCTACGTTTAACTGTGTGAATAAATGCTGGGCAGGGTGCAATAGTTGACTGCTTTGTCTCCCATCCTTATAGGACCCCTAGCATGGTCCGCTGAGCTTTGAATGATCATTTAATAGGCTTGGATTCTGATAAATAGTTGTTGCAATAATCGCTGGAACCAAGTCCTAGTGGCAGGGCTACAACCCACCTCCCCATAAAATATAATGTACCCCCCATAAGAATATAATACAACCCACCTCCCCATAGAATATAATGTACCCCCCATAGAATATAGTACAGCCCACCTCCCCATAGAATATAATGTACCCCCCCATAGAATATAATACAACCCACCTCCCCATAGAATATAATGTACCCCCCATAGAATATAGTACAGCCCACCTCCCCATAGAATATAATGTACCCCCCCATAGAATATAATACAACCCACCTCCCCATAGAATATAATGTACCCCCATAGAATATAATACAAACCACCTCCCCATAGAATATAATGTACCCCCCATAGAATATAGTACAGCCCACCTCCCCATAGAATATAATGTACCCCCCATAGAATATAGTACAGCCCACCTCCCCATAGAATATAATGTAGCACCCCATAGAAAATAATGTACCACCCATAGAATATAGTACAGCCCACCTCCCCATAGAATATAATGTAGCACCCCATAGAATATATTACAGCCCACCTCCCCATAGAATATAATGTAGCACCCCATAGAATATAGTACAGCCCACCTCCCCATAGAATATAATGTACCCCTCATAGAATATAGTACAGCCCACCTCCCCATAGAATATAATGTAGCACCCCACAGAATATAATGTATCTCCCCCCCGGTGTGTATATGTACACGCCGGTCTCCTCATCACCACCGGTGAAGCCGCTGCTGGCACAGAGCTGACATCGTGCAGATGGCCCCGATCACATCAGACAGCGCCGCCCTTTGCTCTCCAATAGAATAGCGTCGTAGTGCGGTATGCGCGCATGCTACGACTCCGGCGACACGGTCCGCAGGAGGATTCTGACAGAAGGACACATGTCCGGTCATATTATAGATATATAGTCACGAGCGAACAGGTTGACACCCTTTAAACTGTTCCAGAAAATGAGTGCAATTTACACTTGTTTTGTTCTATACCTGTTACTTATCAAAGGGTGTGTGCAGTGCGGTGGCTGGGCGCAGGCAGGCGCACGTGGAGGGAGGGACCGCCGGAATGGGCAGCTGCTGTCACCGTCGCGATCCCACCAGCCTCCGAAGCCCACTGGTCTACATCCAGACACCACCGCACACATCTCTATAAGCAGACCTCAGCGCTATTTATGTCCCAGTAATGGCCAACCACTATAAATTATGGAGATTTTTTAAAATGCCACCAGAGTGATCTGCTGACAAACTGAACATCCCTGTTGTCAAAATGTCCCGCCCCTGCTGTGTATTTTGGAGAAACTAGGTGACACGTTTGTGTTTCCTGCAGCTCATTTGCATATATGGATGAGCAAGCGCTGTGATTGGCTGCTGTAGAATCCTAGTATGTTTCAGTTGGAAGAGAGGTCAAAGGCCATCGTGTCTGTCCGCCTGCTGCTCAATGCAGCAATGGCAGGATTCACTAAACCCTCTCAGACAGATGTCTGTCCAGCCTCTGGGTGAACAGTCCCACCGAAGGAGAACTCGTCACCTCCTCTGGTGGCCGCCTGTTCCACTCATTGCTCACCCTCACTGTCAAAAAGTTTTTTTCTAATGTGTATCTTTTCCCTTTCATCCCATTGCTTCTTGTGCTTCCATGTGCAAATGAGAATAAGGATGATCCCTCTACATTGGGGCAACCCTTCAGATATTGGTGTCCTCCATCTTATAGAAGGGAACGCCTTCCCGACAGAACAGGCTGACTGAACGTGACGGCCGTCGCCATGATCCCTATGGCCGGCGCATACACACTGCTATGTTGCTGATGTTGTAGAACATTACTTCAATGAAATATTAATGGTGCTGACACGTGCCGGATTATCAGACGTTGTCAGTATTAATCGTGGTGACAGGTGCCGGATTATCAGATGTTGTAAGTATTAATCGTGCTGACACGTGCCGGATTATCAGATGTTGTCAGTATTAATCGTGCTGACACGTGCCGGATTATCAGATATCATGAGTATTAATGGACCTGAAACATGTGCCAGATTATCAGATGTTATCGGTATTAATGGTGCTTACAGATGCTGGATTATCAGATGTTATCAGTATTAATGGTGTTGACAGGTGCCGGATTATCAGACTTCATCAGTATTAATGGTGCTGACACGTGCCGGATTATCAGATGTTGTCAGTATTAATCGTGCTGACAGGTGCCGGATTATCAGATGTTGTCAGTATTAATCGTGCCGGATTATCAGATGTTGTCAGTGTTAATCGTGCTGACACGTGCCGGATTATCAGATGTTGTCAGTATTAATCGTGCTGACAGGTGCCGGATTATCAGATATCATGAGTATTAATAGACCTGACAAATGCCGGATTATCAGATGTTGTCAGTATTAATCGTGGTGACAGGTTCCGGATTATCAGATGTTGTCAGTATTAATCGTGCCTACACGTGCCGGATTATCAGATATCATGAGTATTAATGGACCTGACAAATGCCAGATTATCAGATGTTATCGGTATTAATGGTGCTTACAGATGCTGGATTATCAGATGTTATCAGTATTAATGGTGTTGACAGGTGCCGAATTATCAGACTTCATCAGTATTAATGGTGCTGACACGTGCCGGATTATCAGATGTTGTCAGTATTAATGGTGCTGACACGTGCCGGATTATCAGATGTTGTCAGTATTAATCGTGCTGACAGGTGCCGGATTATCAGATATCATGAGTATTAATGGACCTGACAAATGCTGGATTATCAGATGTTATCGGTATTAATGGTGCTTACAGATGCTGGATTATCAGATGTTATCAGTATTAATGGTGTTGACAGGTGCCGGATTATCAGACTTCATCAGTATTAACCCCTTAACCCCCAAGGGTGGTTGGCACGTTAATGACCGGGCCAATTTTGACAATTCTTACCACTGTCCCTTTAAGAGGTCATAACTCTGGAACGCTTCCATGGATCCCGCCGGTGATTCTGACATTGCTTTTTTCTCACGACATAGTGTACTTCGTAGGGATATACTATTGAAGAGAAATAGCGCAATAGTGCATTATCCAGTGTAGGTATATCAATTTAAAAATAATACACTCACCAGATGGAGCTTGTAATAAGCATGGAGGATTCGCTGCTGCAGAAACCACAGATCCACGAGGGACCAACGTAGAAGATGCAGGAGAGGAGAAAAAGTGGTCAGACAATCCGCGCTGCAAATCACTTTGAACCCCCAAAGGGCTTCACAGAAGTTTATAACGTGCAGCCATCCAATTAAAGACATCATATTTTTTCCACAAAAATGATCTTTTCACCCCCAATTTTTATTTTCCCAAGAGTAACAGGACCCCAAAAGTTATTGTGCAATTCATCCTGAGTACGCTGATACCCCATATATGGGGGTAAACCACTATTTGGGCACATGGCAGAGCTCGGAAGGGAAGCAGCGCCATTTAACTTTTTTGGCTGGAATTGAGATCGGACGCCATGTCGCGTTTGGAAAGCCCCTGAAGTGCCAAAACAGTGGAAACCCCCCAATTCTAACTCCCACCCTAACCCTAGCCCTGACCCTAGCTCTGACCCTAGCCCTAATGGGAAAATGGAAATAAATACATTTTTTTTTTATTTTATTATTTTTGCCTAACTAAGGGGGTGATAAAGGGGGGGTTTGATTTACTATTTATGGCGGGTTTTAATTTTTGGCAGCTGTCATACGCTAAAAGACGCTTTTTATTGTAAAAATAGTTTATGCATCACCACATTTTGAGAGCTATAATTTTTCCTTATTTTGACCCACCGAGTCATGTGAGGTCATATTTTTTGCGGGACGAGTTGACGTTTTTATTGGTACCATTTTCGGGCACGTGACATTTTTTGGTCGCTTTTTACTCCGATTTTTGGGACGCAGTATGAACAAAAACCAGCTTTTCAGGAATTTCTTTTGGGGGGGGGGGTGCGTTTACACCGTTCCGCGTGCGGTAAAATTGATAAGGCGCTTTTATTCTTCGGGTCAGTATGATTACAGCGATACCTCTTTTATGTCTTTTTTATGTTTTGGCGGTTTTATGCTATGAAAATTTTTTTTTATAAAAAATAATTATTTTTGCATCGCTTTATTCTGCGAGCTATAACTTTTTTATTTTTTCTCTGATGATGCTGTGTGGTGGCTCGTTTGTTGCGGGACAAGATGTCGTTTTCAGCGGTACTATGGATATTTATATGCGTCTTTTTGATCGCGCGTTATTGCACTTTTTGTTCGTCGGTATGATAATAAATCATTAATTTTTGCGTCGTTTTTTATTTTTTAAGGGGAACGCTAAAGGGGTTAACTAATGGGACAGTTTTATAGGGTGGGTCATTACGGACGCGGCGATAACAAATAGGTGTACTTTTATTGTTTTTCTGTTTCTTTATGTTCAAAAAATGAATTTATTAGGGAATAATTTTTTTTCTTATTTATTTAACGATTTTATTAAAATTATTTTTACACTTTTTGTTTTTTACTTTATTATAATGTCCCATGGGGGACATCACTGTCCTGTGACAGATCGCTGATCTGTCACATCACAGATCGCTGTGACAGATCAGCGATCTGTCACAGGCACTGCTGCAGGCTTCCTCATGCCTGCGCTCTGCGGGCAGTGAGGAAGCCAGCTCCCTGCAGGCCCCCGAAGGTCCCCGTCGCCATATTGGATCCGGGGACCTGCAGGAAAGGCGACCCCCGCAGCGGCGCTGCACATCGCGCTGCTGTGGGGGTCGCAGGCAGCGTCGGACTGGCCCACCGGGGAACCGGAGGATTCTCCGGTGGGCCCTGGCATCTGGTGGGCCCTGGCACCTGCAGGCATACAGGGCCAGCAGTTGCCTAGGGCCCCCGCTGCTCCAGGGGCCCCCAGCCAGTGGTGTGTCGCACACCATGCAGCTGCTATGGGGGGCCCTGCCAGCGGAGCAGCCTGTCCCCGCTGCTAAAGAGAAATGAATATTCACTGCGAAGCAGTGAATATCATTTCAGGTCTCCACCCCCAGAGGCCCCGCCCCCAGCCCAGTAAGCCGCTCTGCATCTGTAAATCAGGGCCGGCGCCGCCCTCAGTCCTCTCTGCTCCTGGCTCACAGCCAGTGCGCGATGACGTCACTACATCGCGCACCCGCTGTGTGTCTGGCAGAGGGGGCAGCTCCTGACACTGAAGCCGGGATCAGCGTGGGAGCGAGGAGGAGAGGTGAGTATTGTTTTTTTTTTTTTTTTATATCTCTCGCTCTCTCTATCTGTCTCTCTCTATCTATCTATCTCTATTTCTCAATATATCTCTCTCTCTATCTCTCTTATATCTATCTATCTTTCTATCTCTATCTATTATCTATATCTATCTCTATCTATATCTATCTCTATCGCTCTATCTTTATATCTATCTATCTCTACATCTATCTCTATATCTATCTATCTATCTCTATATCTTTCTATATCTATATATTATGTCTATCTATCTATCTCTATATCTATCTATCTTACTCTATCTATCTCTATATCTATTATCTCTATATTTATTTATCTAGCTACCATCTATATCTATCTATCTTTATCTATATATATCTCTATCTAATATCTATATCTATCTATCTCTATACCTATCTATCTATTTATCCGTTATCTATCTCTATATCTTTTCTCTGTATCTATCTATCTCTATATCTATATCTCTCGCTATCTATCGCTCTATCTCTATATCTATCTTTATATCTATATCTATATATCTATCTCTATCTATCTCTATATCTATCTCTATTTCTCTCTATATCTATCTCTATATCTCTATAGCTATCTATCTATATATCTCTATCTCTATATCTATCTCTCTATCTATCTTTCTATCTCTATATCTATATATCTATCTTTATCTATTTATCTCTATATCTTTTCTCTGTATCTATCTCTCTATATCTATCTATCTTTATATATATCTATTATCTCTATATCTATATCTATTTCTCTCTATATCTCTCTCTATATCTATCTATCTATTTATCTCTATCTCTATATCGATCTCTCTGTATATCTATCTTTCTATCTCTATATCTATCTATCTTTCTCTATCTATTTATCTCTATCTATTATCTATATCTATCTATCGCTCTATCTCTATATCTATCTTTCTATCTCTACATCTATCTCTATATCTATCTTTCTATCTATATCTATCTATATCTATCTATTATGTCTATCTAGCTATCTCTATTATCTATATCTACCTATCTCTATATCTTTCTATCTTACTCTATCTCTATATCTATCTGTTATCTCTATATTTATTATCTATCTTTATCTATCTATCTATATCTATCTCTATCTAGATACAGGAAAGATGTATATCTTTGTACCGTGTTAGCCAGTAAATAGAAAAATATTCAGGATTGAGAGTCCTCAGTAGTTGATACCTTTTATCTCTATCTATTTATCGATCTCTGTATCTATCTCTCTCTATATCTATCTCTCTCTCTATCTACCGCTCTCTCTATCTCTATCTATCTTTATATCTATATCTATCTATCTCTATCTATTATCTCTATATCTATCTACCTATCTATCTCTATATCTATCTATCTATATATATATATATATATATATATATATATATATATATATATCTGTTTCTCTCTATATCTATCTCTATATCGCTCTCTCTATAGCTATCTATATATTATCTCTATATCTATCTATCTATATATTATCTCTATATCTATCTCTATATCTATCTATCTCTATATCTATCTCTATATCTGTTATCTCTATATCCATATCTATCTCTAGATCTATCTTTCTATCTAACACTATATCTCTATATCTATCTCTATATCTCATTATCTATCAATCTCTATCTCTCTCTCTTTATCTATCTATCCATCTATCTCTATATCTATCCATCTATCTCTATATCTATCCATCTATCTCTATATCTATCTATCTATTATCTCTATTATCTATATCTATCTATCCATCTATCTAGCTATCTCTATCTATCTCTATATCTCTCTATATCTATCTTTCTAACTCTATATCTATCTATCTCTATACATATCTCTATATCTAGCTATTATCTCTATATCTATCGCTATATCTATCTTTCTATATCTATCTGTCTCTATATCTATCTATCTATCTCTATATCTATTATCTCTATATCTATCTATCTCTATATATCTCTATATCTATTTTTATTTATATCCATCTATCTATATATATTTATCTCTATATCTATCTATATATGTCTATATTATTATTATTATTATTATTATTATTATTATATCTGTATATCTCTATCTATTATCTTTCTCTATCTATTATCTTTCTCTATCTATATATATATATCTATCTCTATATCTTTCTATCTATAGCTATCTATCTCTATATCTATCTATCTATCTATCTATCCATTATCTATTTTCTATCTATCTCTATATCTATCTACCTATCGATCTATCTATCTATATTTCTTTATATATCTATCTTTATATCTATCTCTATGAATCTTTCTATCTATATCTATCCATTATCTACTTTCTATCCATTATCTACTATCTATCTCTATATCTATCTATTTCTACATCTATCTTTCTATCTATTTCTATCTAACTCTATATCTATATATCTATATAGCATTATACCCTATGAGGGGGTGCATTATTCCCTATGAGGGGGCAGCATTATACCCTATGAGGAGGCAGCATTATACCCTATGAGGAGGCAGCATTATACCCTATGAGGAGGGCAGCATTATTCCCTATGAGGGGACGCATTATTCCCTATGAGGGGGGCAGTATTATACCCTATGAGGGGGGGCAGTATTATACCCTATGAGGGGGGCAGCATTATACCCTATGAGGGGGCAGCATTATTCCCTATGAGGGGATGCATTATTCCCTATGAGGGGGGCAGTATTATACCCTATGAGGGGGGCAGTATTATACCTTATGAGGGGGGCAGTATTATACCCTATGAGGGGGCAGTATTATACCCTATGAGGGGGGCAGTATTATACCCTATGAGGGGGTGCATTATACCCTATGAGGGGATGCATTATTCCCTATGAGGGGGGCAGTATTATACCCTATGAGGAGGCAGTATTATACCCTATGAGGGGGGCAGCATTATTCCCTATGAGGGGGGCAGTATTATACCCTATGAGGGGGCAGCATTATACCCTATGAGGGGGCAGCGTTATACCCTATGAGGGGGGCAGTATTATACCCTATGAGGAGGCAGCATTATACCCTATGAGGGGGTGCATTATTCCCTATGAGGGGGGCAGTATTATACCCTATGAGGCGGCAGCATTATACCCTATGAGGAGGCAGCATTATACCCTATGAGGAGGGCAGCATTATTCCCTATGAGGGGGTGCATTACACCCTATGAGGGGGCAGTATTATACCCTATGAGGGGGCAGCATTATTCCCTATGAGGGGATGCATTATTCCCTATGAGGGGGGCAGTATTATACCCTATGAGGAGGCAGCATTATACCCTATGAGGGGGTGCATTATTCCCTATGAGGGGGGCAGTATTATACCCTATGAGGGGGGCAGTATTATACCCTATGAGGGGGGCAGTATTATACCCTATGAGGGGGGCAGTATTATACCCTATGAGGGGGCAGCATTATTCCCTATGAGGGGGTGCATTATTCCCTATGAGGGGGGCAGTATTATACCCTATGAGGGGGGCAGTATTATACCCTATGAGGGGGGCAGTATTATACCCTATGAGGGGGGCAGTATTATACCCTATGAGGGGGTGCATTATACCCTATGAGGGGGTGCATTATTCCCTATGAGGGGGGCAGTATTATACCCTATGAGGGGGGCAGTATTATATTCTATGAGATGGCTGCATTATATTCTATGAGATGGCTGCATTATACTATGTGAGGGGGCTGCTTTATATTCTATGAGGGGGCTACCCCAACTCCTGCTACATAATTAAAACATGTACAACCTTATATTATACCCGGATATTAGCGTGTTTTACCGCATAATTGGTGGTCTGGTATTTAACTCTATGCAGCTACATAGTGGGCCCCAAGAATGATTTTCTCTGGTGGGCCCAAGGTGTTCCAGTCCGACGCTGGTCGCAGGGAAGCACGGAGGGAGCCCCCTCCCTGCCGATGCTTCCTTTAACCCCCGGTACACCGCGATCATGTTTGATCGCGGTGTCCCAGGGGTTAACGTGTCGGGGGCGGTCACACATTGTGCCGGGTGTCAGCTGTGATAATCAGCTGACACCCGGCCGCGATCAGCTGCGCTCCCCCCGTGAGCGCAGCTGATCGCATTAGACGTACTATTCCGTCCTTGGGACTTAGGTCCCAGGTCACATGGACGGAATAGTACGTCTAATGTAGGAAAGGGGTTGATGGACCTGACAGATATCCCGGATTATCAGATATTATCAGTATTAACATTAGTTTTTTTCATGTTTCACATAGAAGCTTATAGGGAAAAAAACACCAAAATTCGCACAGTTCAGCAGCGTCTTCAGCCTCCCAGCGATCGCAGATCGCATGAAATCACATCCACTTTTCTTGCACATATAGGCCGTAGCGTAAATGCTGTGTCTTCCGCTGATTTTTTTTGGGGGGCAGAAATTCTGCTACGTTTAACTGTGTGAATAAATGCTGGGCAGGGTGCAATAGTTGACTGCTTTGTCTCCCATCCTTATAGGACCCCTAGCATGGTCCGCTGAGCTTTGAATGATCTTTTAATAGGCTTGGATTCTGATAAATAGTTGTTGCAATAATCGCTGGAACCAAGTCCTAGTGGCAGGGCTACAACCCACCTCCCCATAAAATATAATGTACCCCCCATAAGAATATAATACAACCCACCTCCCCATAGAATATAATGTACCCCCCATAGAATATAGTACAGCCCACCTCCCCATAGAATATAATGTACCCCCCCATAGAATATAATACAACCCACCTCCCCATAGAATATAATGTACCCCCCATAGAATATAGTACAGCCCACCTCCCCATAGAATATAATGTACCCCCCCATAGAATATAATACAACCCACCTCCCCATAGAATATAATGTACCCCCCATAGAATATAATACAACCCACCTCCCCATAGAATATAATGTACCCCCCATAGAATATAGTACAGCCCACCTCCCCATAGAATATAATGTACCCCCATAGAATATAGTACAGCCCACCTCCCCATAGAATATAATGTAGCACCCCATAGAAAATAATGTACCCCCCATAGAATATAGTACAGCCCACCTCCCCATAGAATATAATGTAGCACCCCATAGAATATAGTACAGCCCACCTCCCCATAGAATATAATGTAGCACCCCATAGAATATAGTACAGCCCACCTCCCCATAGAATATAATGTACCCCCCATAGAATATAGTACAGCCCACCTCCCCATAGAATATAATGTAGCACCCCACAGAATATAATGTATCTTCCCCCCGGTGTGTATATGTACACGCCGGTCTCCTCATCACCACCGGTGAAGCCGCTGCTGGCACAGAGCTGACATCGTGCAGATGGCCCCGATCACATAAGACAGCGCCGCCCTTTGCTCTCCAATAGAATAGCGTCGTAGTGCGGTATGCGCGCATGCTACGACTCCGGCGACACGGTCCGCAGGAGGATTCTGACAGAAGGACACATGTCCGGTCATATTATAGATATATAGTCACGAGCGAACGGGTTGACACCCTTTAAACTGTTCCAGAAAATGAGTGCAATTTACACTTGTTTTGTTCTATACATGTTACTTATCAAAAAGTGTGTGCAGTGCGGTGGCTGGGCGCAGGCAGGCGCACATGGAGGGAGGGACCGCCGGAATAGGCAGCTGCTGTCACCGTCGCGATCCCACCAGCCTCCGAAGCCCCCTGGTCTACATCCAGACACCACCGCACACATCTCTATAAGCAGACCTCAGCGCTATTTATGTCCCAGTAATGGCCAACCACTATAAATTATGGAGATTTTTTAAAATGCCACCAGAGTGATCTTCTGACAAACTGAACATCCCTGTTGTCAAAATGTCCCGCCCCTGCTGTGTATTCTGGAGAAACTAGGTGACACGTTTGTGTTTCCTGCAGCTCATTTGCATATATGGATGAGCAAGCGCTGTGATTGGCTGCTGTAGAATCATAGTATGTTTCAGTTGGAAGAGAGGTCAAAGGCCATCGTGTCTGTCCGCCTGCTGCTCAATGCAGCAATGGCAGGATTCACTAAACCCTCTCAGACAGATGTCTGTCCAGCCTCTGGGTGAACAGTCCCACCGAAGGAGAACTCGTCACCTCCTCTGGTGGCCGCCTGTTCCACTCATTGCTCACCCTCACTGTCAAAAAGTTTTTTTCTAATGTGTATCTTTTCCCTTTCATCCCATTGCTTCTCGTGCTTCCATGTGCAAATGAGAATAAGGATGATCCCTCTACATTGGGGCAACCCTTCATATATTGGTGTCCTCCATCTTATAGAAGGGAACGCCTTTCCGACAGAACAGGCTGACTGAACGTGACGGCCGTCGCCATGATCCCTATGGCCGGCGCATACACACTGCTATGTTGCTGATGTTGTAGCACATTACTTCAATGAAATATTAATGGTGCTGACACGTGCCGGATTATCAGACGTTGTCAGTATTAATCGTGGTGACAGGTGCCGGATTATCAGATGTTGTAAGTATTAATCGTGCTGACACGTGCCGGATTATCAGATGTTGTCAGTATTAATCGTGCTGACACGTGCCGGATTATCAGATATCATGAGTATTAATGGACCTGAAACATGTGCCAGATTATCAGATGTTATCGGTATTAATGGTGCTTACAGATGCTGGATTATCAGATGTTATCAGTATTAATGGTGTTGACAGGTGCCGGATTATCAGACTTCATCAGTATTAATCGTGCTGACACGTGTCGGATTATCAGATGTTGTCAGTATTAATCGTGCTGACACGTGCCGGATTATCAGATATCATGAGTATTAATGGACCTGAAACGTGCCAGATTATCAGATGTTATCGGTATTAATGGTGCTTACAGATGCTGGATTATCAGATGTTGTCAGTATTAATCGTGCTGACAGGTGCCGGATTATCAGATGTTGTCAGTATTAATCGTGCCGGATTATCAGATGTTGTCAGTATTAATCGTGCTGACACGTGCCGGATTATCAGATGTTGTCAGTATTAATCGTGCTGACAGGTGCCGGATTATCAGATATCATGAGTATTAATGGACCTGACAAATGCCGGATTATCAGATGTTGTCAGTATTAATCGTGGTGACAGGTGCCGGATTATCAGATGTCAGTATTAATCGTGCCTACACGTGCCGGATTATCAGATGTTGTCAGTATTAATCGTGCTGACACGTGCCGGATTATCAGATATCATGAGTATTAATGGACCTGACAAATGCCAGATTATCAGATGTTATCGGTATTAATGGTGCATACAGATGCTGGATTATCAGATGTTATCAGTATTAATGGTGTTGACAGGTGCCGGATTATCAGACTTCATCAGTATTAATGGTGCTGACACGTGCCGGATTATCAGATGTTGTCAGTATTAATCGTGCTGACAGGTGCGGGATTATCAGATGTTGTCAGTATTAATCGTGCCGGATTATCAGATGTTGTCAGTACTAATCGTGCTGACACGTGCCGGATTATCAGATGTTGTCAGTACTAATCGTGCTGACACGTGCAGGATTATCAGATGTTGTCAGTATTAATCGTGCTGACACGTGCCGGATTATCAGATGTTGTCAGTATTAATCGTGCTGACACGTGCCGGAATAACAGATATCATGAGTATTAATGAGCCTGACAAATGCCAGATTATCAGATGTTATCGGTATTAATGGTGCTTACAGATGCTGGATTATCAGATGTTATCAGTATTAATGGTGTTGACAGGTGCCGGATTATCAGACTTCATCAGTATTAATGGTGCTGACACGTGCCGGATTATCAGATGTTGTCAGTATTAATCGTGCTGACATGTGCCGGATTATCAGATGTTGTCAGTATTAATCGTGCTGACAGGTGCCGGATTATCAGATATCATGAGTATTAATGGACCTGACAAATGCCGGATTATCAGATGTTATCGGTATTAATGGTGCTTACAGATGCTGGATTATCAGATGTTATCAGTATTAATGGTGTTGACAGGTGCCGGATTATCAGACTTCATCAGTATTAACCCCTTAACCCCCAAGGGTGGTTGGCACGTTAATGACCGGGCCAATTTTGACAATTCTTACCCCTGTCCCTTTAAGAGGTCATAACTCTGGAACGCTTCCATGGATCCCGCCGGTGATTCTGACATTCATTTTTTCTCACGACATAGTGTACTTCGTAGGGATATACTATTGAAGAGAAATAGCGCAATAGTGCATTATCCAGTGTAGGTATATCAATTTAAAAATAATACACTCACCAGATGGAGCTTGTAATAAGCATGGAGGATTCGCTGCTGCAGAAACCACAGATCCACGAGGGACCAACGTAGAAGATGCAGGATAGGAGAAAAAGTGGTCAGACAATCCGCGCTGCAAATCACTTTGAACCCCCAAAGGGCTTCACAGAAGTTTATAACGTGCAGCCATCCAATTAAAGACATCATATTTTTTCCACAAAAATGATCTTTTCACCCCTAATTTTTATTTTCCCAAGAGTAACAGGACCCCAAAAGTTATTGTGCAATTCATCCTGAGTACGCTGATACCCCATATATGGGGGTAAACCACTATTTGGGCACATGGCAGAGCTCGGAAGGGAAGCAGCGCCATTTAACTTTTTTGGCTGGAATTGAGAGCGGACGTCATGTCGCGTTTGGAAAGCCCCTGAAGTGCCAAAACAGTGGAAACCCCCCAATTCTAACTCCCACCCTAACCCTAGCCCTGACCCTAGCCCTAATGGGAAAATGGAAATAAATACATTTTTTTTTTATTTTATTATTTTTGCCTAACTAAGGGGGTGATAAAGGGGGGGTTTGATTTACTATTTATGGCGGGTTTTAATTTTTGGCAGCTGTCATACGCTAAAAGACGCTTTTTATTGTAAAAATAGTTTATGCATCACCACATTTTGAGAGCTATAATTTTTCCTTATTTTGACCCACCGAGTCATGTGAGGTCATATTTTTTGCGGGACGAGTTGACGTTTTTATTGGTACCATTTTCGGGCACGTGACATTTTTTGGTCGCTTTTTACTCCGATTTTTGGGACGCAGTATGAACAAAAACCAGCTTTTCAGGAATTTCTTTTGGGGGGGGGGGTGCGTTTACACCGTTCCGCGTGCGGTAAAATTGATAAGGCGCTTTTATTCTTCGGGTCAGTATGATTACAGCGATACCTCTTTTATGTCTTTTTTTATGTTTTGGCGGTTTTATGCTATGAAAATTTTTTTTTATAAAAAATAATTATTTTTACATCGCTTTATTCTGCGAGCTATAACTTTTTTATTTTTTCTCTGATGATGCTGTGTGGTGGCTCGTTTGTTGCGGGACAAGATGTCGTTTTCAGCGGTACCATGGATATTTATATGCGTCTTTTTGATCGCGCGTTATTGCACTTTTTGTTCGTCGGTATGATAATAAATCATTAATTTTTGCGTCGTTTTTTATTTTTTAAGGGGAACGCTAAAGGGGTTAACTAATGGGACAGTTTTATAGGGTGGGTCATTACGGACGCGGCGATAACAAATAGGTGTACTTTTATTGTTTTTCTGTTTCTTTATATTCAAAAAATGAATTTATTAGGGAATAATTTTTTTTCTTATTTATTTAACGATTTTATTAAAATTATTTTTACACTTTTTGTTTTTTACTTTATTATAATGTCCCATGGGGGACATCACTGTCCTGTGACAGATCGCTGATCTGTCACATCACAGATCGCTGTGACAGATCAGCGATCTGTCACAGGCACTGCTGCAGGCTTCCTCATGCTTGCGCTCTGCGGGCAGTGAGGAAGCCAGCTCCCTGCAGGCCCCCGAAGGTCCCCGTCGCCATATTGGATCCGGGGACCTGCAGGAAAGGCGACCCCCGCAGCGGCGCTGCACATCGCGCTGCTGTGGGGTCGCAGGGAAGCACGGTGGGAGCCCCCTCCCTGCCGATGCTTCCTTTAACCCCCGGTACACCGCGATCATGTTTGATCGCGGTGTCCCAGGGGTTAACGTGTCGGGGGCGGTCACACATTGTGCCGGGTGTCAGCTGTGATAATCAGCTGACACCCGGCTGCGATCAGCTGCGCTCCCCCCGTGAGCGCAGCTGATCGCATTAGACGTACTATTCCGTCCTTGAGACTTAGGTCCCAGGTCACATGGACGGAATAGTACGTCTAATGTAGGAAAGGGGTTGATGGACCTGACAGATATCCCGGATTATCAGATATTATCAGTATTAACATTAGTTTTCTTCATGTTTCACATAGAAGCTTATAGGGAAAAAAACACCAAAATTCGCACAGTTCAGCAGCGTCTTCAGCCTCCCAGCGATCGCAGATCGCATGAAATCACATCCACTTTTCTTGCACATATAGGCCGTAGCGTAAATGCTGTGTCTTCCGCTGTTTTTTTTGGGGGGGCAGAAATTCTGCTACGTTTAACTGTGTGAATAAATGCTGGCAGGGTGCAATAGTTGACTGCTTTGTCTCCCATCCTTATAGGACCCCTAGCATGGTCCGCTGAGCTTTGAATGATCTTTTAATAGGCTTGGATTCTGATAAATAGTTGTTGCAATAATCGCTGGAACCAAGTCCTAGTGGCAGGGCTACAACCCACCTCCCCATAAAATATAATGTACCCCCCATAAGAATATAATACAACCCAACTCCCCTTAGAATATAATGTACCCCCCATAAGAATATAATACAACCCACCTCCCCATAGAATATAATGTACCCCCCATAGAATATAGTACAGCCCACCTCCCCATAGAATATAATGTACCCCCCCATAGAATATAATACAACCCACCTCCCCATAGAATATAATGTACCCCCCATAGAATATAGTACAGCCCACCTCCCCATAGAATATAATGTACTCCCCCATAGAATATAATACAACCCACCTCCCCATAGAATATAATGTACCCCCCATAGAATATAATACAACCCACCTCCCCATAGAATATAATGTACCCCCATAGAATATAGTACAGCCCACCTCCCCATAGAATATAATGTACCCCCCATAGAAAATAGTACAGCCCACCTCCCCATAGAATATAATGTAGCACCCCATAGAAAATAATGTACCCCCCATAGAATATAGTACACCCCACCTCCCCATAGAATATAATGTAGCACCCCATAGAATATAGTACAGCCCACCTCCCCATAGAATATAATGTAGCACCCCATAGAATATAGTACAGCCCACCTCCCCATAGAATATAATGTACCCCCCATAGAATATAGTACAGCCCACCTCCCCATAGAATATAATGTACCCCCCCATAGAATATAATACAACCCACCTCCCCATAGAATATAATGTACCCCCCATAGAATATAATACAACCCACCTCCCCATAGAATATAATGTACCCCCCATAGAATATAGTACAGCCCACCTCCCCATAGAATATAATGTACCCCCATAGAATATAGTACAGCCCACCTCCCCATAGAATATAATGTAGCACCCCATAGAATATAGTACAGCCCACCTCCCCATAGAATATAATGTAGCACCCCATAGAATATAGTACAGCCCACCTCCCCATAGAATATAATGTACCCCCCATAGAATATAATACAACCCACCTTCCCATAGAATATAATGTACCCCCCATAGAATATAGTACAGCCCACCTCCCCATAGAATATAATGCAACCCCAATAGAATATAGTACAGCCCACCTCCCCATAGAATATAATGTAGCACCCCATAGAAAATAATGTACCCCCCATAGAATATAGTACAGCCCACCTCCCCATACAATATAATGTAGCACCCCACAGAATATAATGTATCTCCCCCCCGGTGTGTATATGTACACGCCGGTCTCCTCATCACCACCGGTGAAGCCGCTGCTGGCACAGAGCTGACATCGTGCAGATGGCCCCGATCACATCAGACAGCGCCGCCCTTTGCTCTCCAATAGAATAGCGTCGTAGTGCGGTATGCGCGCATGCTACGACTCCGGCGACACGGTCCGCAGGAGGATTCTGACAGAAGGACACATGTCCGGTCATATTATAGATATATAGTCACGAGCGAACGGGTTGACACCCTTTAAACTGTTCCAGAAAATGAGTGCAATTTACACTTGTTTTGTTCTATACCTGTTACTTATCAAAAAGTGTGTGCATTGCGGTGGCTGGGCGCAGGCAGGCGCACGTGGAGGGAGGGACCACCGGAATAGGCAGTTGCTGGATCAGACTATATTGCAACATGGGCAGCTGCTGTCACCATCGCGATCCCACCAGCCTCCGAAGCCCACTGGTCTACATCCAGACACCACCGCACACATCTCTATAAGCAGACCTCAGCTCTATTTATGTCCCAGTAATGGCCAACCACTATAAATTATGGAGATTTTTTAAAATGCCACCAGAGTGATCTGCTGACAAACTGAACATCCCTGTTGTCAAAATGTCCCGCCCCTGCTGTGTATTTTGGAGAAACTAGGTGACACGTTTGTGTTTCCTGCAGCTCATTTGCATATATGGATGAGCAAGCGCTGTGATTGGCTGCTGTAGAATCCTAGTATGTTTCAGTTGGAAGAGAGGTCAAAGGCCATCGTGTCTGTCCGCCTGCTGCTCAATGCAGCAATGGCAGGATTCACTAAACCCTCTCAGACAGATGTCTGTCCAGCCTCTGGGTGAACAGTCCCACCGAAGGAGAACTCGTCACCTCCTCTGGTGGCCGCCTGTTCCACTCATTGCTCACCCTCACTGTCAAAAAGTTTTTTTCTAATGTGTATCTTTTCCCTTTCATCCCATTGCTTCTCGTGCTTCCATGTGCAAATGAGAATAAGGATGATCCCTCTACATTGGGGCAACCCTTCAGATATTGGTGTCCTCCATCTTATAGAAGGGAACGCCTTTCCGACAGAACAGGCTGACTGAACGTGACGGCCGTCGCCATGATCCCTATGGCCGGCGCATACACACTGCTATGTTGCTGATGTTGTAGCACATTACTTCAATGAAATATTAATGGTGCTGACACGTGCCGGATTATCAGACGTTGTCAGTATTAATCGTGGTGACAGGTGCCAGATTATCAGATGTTGTAAGTATTAATCGTGCTGACACGTGCCGGATTATCAGATATCATGAGTATTAATTGACCTGAAACATGTGCCAGATTATCAGATGTTATCGGTATTAATGGTGCTTACAGATGCTGGATTATCAGATGTTATCAGTATTAATGGTGTTGACAGGTGCCGGATTATCAGACTTCATCAGTATTAATGGTGCTGACACGTGCCGGATTATCAGATGTTGTCAGTATTAATCGTGCTGACAGGTGCCGGATTATCAGATGTTGTCAGTATTAATCGTGCCGGATTATCAGATGTTGTCAGTATTAATCGTGCTGACACGTGCCGGATTATCAGATGTTGTCAGTATTAATCGTGCTGACAGGTGCCGGATTATCAGATATCATGAGTATTAATGGACCTGACAAATGCCGGATTATCAGATGTTGTCAGTATTAATCGTGGTGACAGGTGCCGGATTATCAGATGTTGTCAGTATTAATCGTGCCTACACGTGCCGGATTATCAGATGTTGTCAGTATTAATCGTGCTGACACGTGCCGGATTATCAGATATCATGAGTATTAATGGACCTGACAAATGCCAGATTATCAGATGTTATCGGTATTAATGGTGCTTACAGATGCTGGATTATCAGATGTTATCAGTATTAATGGTGTTGACAGGTGCCGGATTATCAGACTTCATCAGTATTAATGGTGCTGACACGTGCCGGATTATCAGATGTTGTCAGTATTTATTGTGCCGGATTATCAGATGTTGTCAGTACTAATCGTGCTGACACGTGCCGGATTATCAGATGTCAGTACTAATCGTGCTGACACGTGCCGGATTATCAGATGTTGTCAGTATTAATCGTGCTGACACGTGCCGGAATAACAGATATCATGAGTATTAATGAGCCTGACAAATGCCAGATTATCAGATGTTATCGGTATTAATGGTGTTTACAGATGCTGGATTATCAGATGTTATCACTATTAATGGTGTTGACAGGTGCCGGATTATCAGACTTCATCAGTATTAATGGTGCTGACACGTGCCGGATTATCAGATGTTGTCAGTATTAATCGTGCTGACACGTGCCGGATTATCAGATGTTGTCAGTATTAATCGTGCTGACAGGTGCCGGATTATCAGATATCATGAGTATTAATGGACCTGACAAATGCCGGATTATCAGATGTTATCGGTATTAATGGTGCTTACAGATGCTGGATTATCAGATGTTATCAGTATTAATGGTGTTGACAGGTGCCGGATTATCAGACTTCATCAGTATTAACCCCTTAACCCCCAAGGGTGGTTGGCACGTTAATGACCGGGCCAATTTTGACAATTCTTACCACTGTCCCTTTAAGAGGTCATAACTCTGGAACGCTTCCATGGATCCCGCCGGTGATTCTGACATTGCTTTTTTCTCACGACATAGTGTACTTCGTAGGGATATACTATTGAAGAGAAATAGCGCAATAGTGCATTATCCAGTGTAGGTATAGCAATTTAAAAATAATACACTCACCAGATGGAGCTTGTAATAAGCATGGAGGATTCGCTGCTGCAGAAACCACAGATCCACGAGGGACCAACGTAGAAGATGCAGGAGAGGAGAAAAAGTGGTCAGACAATCCGCGCTGCAAATCACTTTGAACCCCCAAAGGGCTTCACAGAAGTTTATAACGTGCAGCCATCCAATTAAAGACATCATATTTTTTCCACAAAAATGATCTTTTCACCCCCAATTTTTATTTTCCCAAGAGTAACAGGACCCCAAAAGTTATTGTGCAATTCATCCTGAGTACGCTGATACCCCATATATGGGGGTAAACCACTATTTGGGCACATGGCAGAGCTCGGAAGGGAAGCAGCGCCATTTAACTTTTTTGGCTGGAATTGAGATCGGACTCCATGTCGCGTTTGGAAAGCCCCTGAAGTGCCAAAACAGTGGAAACCCCCCAATTCTAACTCCCACCCTAACCCTAGCCCTGACCCTAGCCCTGACCCTAGCTCTAATGGGAAAATGGAAATAAATACATTTTTTTTTATTTTATTATTTTTGCCTAACTAAGGGGGTGATAAAGGGGGGGTTTGATTTACTATTTATGGCGGGTTTTAATTTTTGGCAGCTGTCATACGCTAAAAGACGCTTTTTATTGTAAAAATAGTTCATGCATCACCACAATTGAGAGCTATAATTTTTCCTTATTTTGACCCACCGAGTCATGTGAGGTCATATTTTTTGCGGGACGAGTTGACGTTTTTATTGGTACCATTTTCGGGCACGTGACATTTTTTGGTCGCTTTTTACTCCGATTTTTGGGACGCAGTATGAACAAAAACCAGCTTTTCAGGAATTTCTTTTGGGGGGGTGCGTTTACACCGTTCCGCGTGCGGTAAAATTGATAAGGCGCTTTTATTCTTCGGGTCAGTATGATTACAGCGATACCTCTTTTATGTCTTTTTTTATGTTTTGGCGGTTTTATGCTATGAAAATTTTTTTTTATAAAAAATAATTATTTTTGCATCGCTTTATTCTGCGAGCTATAACTTTTTTTATTTTTTCTCTGATGATGCTGTGTGGTGGCTCGTTTGTTGCGGGACAAGATGTCGTTTTCAGCGGTACCATGGATATTTATATGCGTCTTTTTGATCGCGCGTTATTGCACTTTTTGTTCGTCGGTATGATAATAAATCATTAATTTTTGCGTCGTTTTTTATTTTTTAAGGGGAACGCTAAAGGGGTTAACTAATGGGACAGTTTTATAGGGTGGGTCATTACGGACACGGCGATAACAAATAGGTGTACTTTTATTGTTTTTCTGTTTCTTTATTTTCAAAAAATGAATTTATTAGGGAATAATTTTTTTTCATATTTATTTAACGATTTTATTAAAATTATTTTTACACTTTTTGTTTTTTACTTTATTATAATGTCCCATGGGGGACATCACTGTCCTGTGACAGATCGCTGATCTGTCACATCACAGATCGCTGTGACAGATCAGCGATCTGTCACAGGCACTGCTGCAGGCTTCCTCATGCCTGCGCTCTGCGGGCAGTGAGGAAGCCAGCTCCCTGCAGGCCCCCGAAGGTCCCCGTCGCCATATTGGATCCGGGGACCTGCAGGAAAGGCGACCCCCGCAGCGGCGCTGCACATCGCGCTGCTGTGGGGGTCGCAGGGAAACACGGAGGGAGCCCCCTCCCTGCCGATGCTTCCTTTAACCCCCGGTACACCGCGATCATGTTTGATCGCGGTGTGCCAGGGGTTAACGTGTCGGGGGCGGTCACACATTGTGCCGGGTGTCAGCTGTGATAATCAGCTGACACCCGGCCGCGATCAGCTGCGCTCCCCCCGTGAGCGCAGCTGATCGCATTAGACGTACTATTCCGTCCTTGGGACTTAGGTCCCAGGTCACATGGACGGAATAGTACGTCTAATGTAGGAAAGGGGTTGATGGACCTGACAGATACCGGATTATCAGATATTATCAGTATTAACATTAGTTTTTTTCATGTTTCACATAGAAGCTTATAGGGAAAAAAACACCAAAATTCGCACAGTTCAGCAGCGTCTTCAGCCTCCCAGCGATCGCAGATCGCATGAAATCACATCCACTTTTCTTGCACATATAGGCCGTAGCGTAAATGCTGTGTCTTCCGCTGATTTTTTTGGGGGGGCAGAAATTCTGCTACGTTTAACTGTGTGAATAAATGCTGGGCAGGGTGCAATAGTTGACTGCTTTGTCTCCCATCCTTATAGGACCCCTAGCATGGTCCGCTGAGCTTTGAATGATCTTTTAATAGGCTTGGATTCTGATAAATAGTTGTTGCAATAATCGCTGGAACCAAGTCCTAGTGGCAGGGCTACAACCCACCTCCCCATAAAATATAATGTACCCCCCATAAGAATATAATACAACCCACCTCCCCATAGAATATAATGTACCCCCCATAGAATATAGTACAGCCCACCTCCCCATAGAATATAATGTACCCCCCCATAGAATATAATACAACCCACCTCCCCATAGAATATAATGTACCCCCCATAGAATATAGTACAGCCCACCTCCCCATAGAATATAATGTACCCCCCCCATAGAATATAATACAACCCACCTCCCCATAGAATATAATGTACCCCCCATAGAATATAATACAACCCACCTCCCCATAGAATATAATGTACCCCCCATAGAATAGTACAGCCCACCTCCCCATAGAATATAATGTACCCCCATAGAATATAGTACAGCCCACCTCCCCATAGAATATAATGTAGCACCCCATAGAAAATAATGTACCCCCCATAGAATATAGTACAGCCCACCTCCCCATAGAATATAATGTAGCACCCCATAGAATATAGTACAGCCCACCTCCCCATAGAATATAATGTAGCACCCCATAGAATATAGTACAGCCCACATCCCCATAGAATATAATGTAGCACCCCATAGAAAATAATGTACCCCCCATAGAATATAGTACAGCCCTCCTCCCCATAGAATATAATGTAGCACCCCACAGAATATAATGTATCTCCCCCCCGGTGTGTATATGTACACGCCGGTCTCCTCATCACCACCGGTGAAGCCGCTGCTGGCACAGAGCTGACATTGTGCAGATGGCCCCGATCACATCAGACAGCGCCGCCCTTTGCTCTCCAATAGAATAGCGTCGTAGTTCGGTATGCGCGCATGCTACGACTCCGGCGACACGGTCCGCAGGAGGATTCTGACAGAAGGACACATGTCCGGTCATTTTATAGATATATAGTCACGAGCGAACGGGTTTACACCCTTTAAACTGTTCCAGAAAATGAGTGCAATTTACACTTGTTTTGTTCTATACCTGTTACTTATCAAAAAGTGTGTGCAGTGCGGTGGCTGGGCGCAGGCAGGCGCACGTGGAGGGAGGGACCGCCGGAATGGGCAGCTGCTGGATCAGACTATATTGCAACATGGGCAGCTGCTGTCACCGTCGCGATCCCACCAGCCTCCGAAGCCCACTGGTCTACATCCAGACACCACCGCACACATCTCTATAAGCAGACCTCAGCTCTATTTATGTCCCAGTAATGGCCAACCACTATAAATTATGGAGATTTTTTAAAATGCCACCAGAGTGATCTGCTGACAAACTGAACATCCCTGTTGTCAAAATGTCCCGCCCCTGCTGTGTATTTTGGAGAAACTAGGTGACACGTTTGTGTTTCCTGCAGCTCATTTGCATATATGGATGAGCAAGCGCTGTGATTGGCTGCTGTAGAATCCTAGTATGTTTCAGTTGGAAGAGAGGTCAAAGGCCATCGTGTCTGTCCGCCTGCTGCTCAATGCAGCAATGGCAGGATTCACTAAACCCTCTCAGACAGATGTCTGTCCAGCCTCTGGGTGAACAGTCCCACCGAAGGAGAACTCGTCACCTCCTCTGGTGGCCGCCTGTTCCACTCATTGCTCACCCTCACTGTCAAAAAGTTTTTTTCTAATGTGTATCTTTTCCCTTTCATCCCATTGCTTCTCGTGCTTCCATGTGCAAATGAGAATAAGGATGATCCCTCTACATTGGGGCAACCCTTCAGATATTGGTGTCCTCCATCTTATAGAAGGGAACGCCTTTCCGACAGAACAGGCTGACTGAACGTGACGGCCGTCGCCATGATCCCTATGGCCGGCGCATACACACTGCTATGTTGCTGATGTTGTAGCACATTACTTCAATGAAATATTAATGGTGCTGACACGTGCCGGATTATCAGACGTTGTCAGTATTAATCGTGGTGACAGGTGCCGGATTATCAGATGTTGTAAGTATTAATCGTGCTGACACGTGCCGGATTATCAGATGTTGTCAGTATTAATCGTGCTGACACGTGCCGGATTATCAGATATCATGAGTATTAATGGACCTGAAACATGTGCCAGATTATCAGATGTTATCGGTATTAATGGTGCTTACAGATGCTGGATTATCAGATGTTATCAGTATTAATGGTGTTGACAGGTGCCGGATTATCAGACTTCATCAGTATTAATGGTGCTGACACGTGCCGGATTATCAGATGTTGTCAGTATTAATCGTGCTGACAGGTGCCGGATTATCAGATGTTGTCAGTATTAATCGTGCCGGATTATCAGATGTTGTCAGTATTAATCGTGCTGACACGTGCCGGATTATCAGATGTTGTCAGTATTAATCGTGCTGACAGGTGCCGGATTATCAGATATCATGAGTATTAATGGACCTGACAAATGCCGGATTATCAGATGTTGTCAGTATTAATCGTGGTGACAGGTGCCGGATTATCAGATGTTGTCAGTATTAATCGTGCCTACACGTGCCGGATTATCAGATGTTGTCAGTATTAATCGTACTGACACGTGCCGGATTATCAGATATCATGAGTATTAATGGACCTGACAAATGCCAGATTATCAGATGTTATCGGTATTAATGGTGCTTACAGATGCTGGATTATCAGATGTTATCAGTATTAATGGTGTTGACAGGTGCCGGATTATCAGACTTCATCAGTAGTAATGGTGCTGACACGTGCCGGATTATCAGATGTTGTCAGTATTAATCGTGCTGACAGGTGCGGGATTATCAGATGTTGTCAGTATTTATCGTACCGGATTATCAGATGTTGTCAGGACTAATCGTGCTGACACGTGCCGGATTATCAGATGTTGTCAGTACTAATCGTGCTGACACGTGCCGGATTATCAGATGTCAGTATTAATCGTGCTGACACGTGCCGGAATAACAGATATCATGAGTATTAATGAGCCTGACAAATGCCAGATTATCAGATGTTATCGGTATTAATGGTGCTTACAGATGCTGGATTATCAGATGTTATCAGTATTAATGGTGTTGACAGGTGCCGGATTATCAGACTTCATCAGTATTAATGGTGCTGACACGTGCCGGATTATCAGATGTTGTCAGTATTAATCGTGCTGACACGTGCCGGATTATCAGATGTTGTCAGTATTAATCGTGCTGACAGGTGCCGGATTATCAGATATCATGAGTATTAATGGACCTGACAAATGCCGGATTATCAGATGTTATCGGTATTAATGGTGCTTACAGATGCTGGATTATCAGATGTTATCAGTATTAATGGTGTTGACAGGTGCCGGATTATCAGACTTCATCAGTATTAACCCCTTAACCCCCAAGGGTGGTTGGCACGTTAATGACCGGGCCAATTTTGACAATTCTTACCACTGTCCCTTTAAGAGGTCATAACTCTGGAACGCTTCCATGGATCCCGCCGGTGATTCTGACATTGCTTTTTTCTCACGACATAGTGTACTTCGTAGGGATATACTATTGAAGAGAAATAGCGCAATAGTGCATTATCCAGTGTAGGTATATCAATTTAAAAATAATACACTCACCAGATGGAGCTTGTAATAAGCATGGAGGATTCGCTGCTGCAGAAACCACAGATCCACGAGGGACCAACGTAGAAGATGCAGGAGAGGAGAAAAAGTGGTCAGACAATCCGCGCTGCAAATCACTTTGAACCCCCAAAGGGCTTCACAGAAGTTTATAACGTGCAGCCATCCAATTAAAGACATCATATTTTTTCCACAAAAATGATCTTTTCACCCCCAATTTTTATTTTCCCAAGAGTAACAGGACCCCAAAAGTTATTGTGCAATTCATCCTGAGTACGCTGATACCCCATATATGGGGGTAAACCACTATTTGGGCACATGGCAGAGCTCGGAAGGGAAGCAGCGCCATTTAAATTTTTTGGCTGGAATTGAGATCGGATGCCATGTCGCGTTTGGAAAGCCCCTGAAGTGCCAAAACAGTGGAAACCCCCCAATTCTAACTCCCACCCTAACCCTAGCCCTGACCCTAGCTCTGACCCTAGCCCTAATGGGAAAATGGAAATAAATACATTTTTTTTTTATTTTATTATTTTTGCCTAACTAAGGGGGTGATAAAGGGGGGGTTTGATTTACTATTTATGGCGGGTTTTAATTTTTGGCAGCTGTCATACGCTAAAAGACGCTTTTTATTGTAAAAATAGTTTATGCATCACCACATTTTGAGAGCTATAATTTTTCCTTATTTTGACCCACCGAGTCATGTGAGGTCATATTTTTTGCGGGACGAGTTGACGTTTTTATTGGTAGCATTTTCGGGCACGTGACATTTTTTGGTCGCTTTTTACTCCGATTTTTGGGACGCAGTATGAACAAAAACCAGCTTTTCAGGAATTTCTTTTTGGGGGGGGTGCGTTTACACCGTTCCGCGTGCGGTAAAATTGATAAGGCGCTTTTATTCTTCGGGTCATTATGATTACAGCGATACCTTTTTTATGTCTTTTTTTATGTTTTGGCGGTTTTATGCTATGAAAATTTTTTTTTATAAAAAATAATTATTTTTGCATCGCTTTATTCTGCGAGCTATAACTTTTTTATTTTTTCTCTGATGATGCTGTGTGGTGGCTCGTTTGTTGCGGGACAAGATGTCGTTTTCAGCGGTACCATGGATATTTATATGCGTCTTTTTGATCGCGCGTTATTGCACTTTTTGTTCGTCGGTATGATAATAAATCATTAATTTTTGCGTCGTTTTTTATTTTTTAAGGGGAATGCTAAAGGGGTTAACTAATGGGACAGTTTTATAGGGTGGGTCATTACGGACGCAGCGATAACAAATAGGTGTACTTTTATTGTTTTTCTGTTTCTTTATTTTCAAAAAATGAATTTATTAGGGAATAATTTTTTTTTCTTATTTATTTAACGATTTTATTAAAATTATTTTTACACTTTTTGTTTTTTACTTTATTATAATGTCCCATGGGGGACATCACTGTCCAGTGACAGATCGCTGATCTGTCACATCACAGATCGCTGTGACAGATCAGCGATCTGTCACAGGCACTGCTGCAGGCTTCCTCATGCCTGCGCTCTGCGGGCAGTGAGGAAGCCAGCTCCCTGCAGGCCCCCGAAGGTCCCCGTCGCCATATTGGATCCGGGGACCTGCAGGAAAGGCGACCCCCGCAGCGGCGCTGCACATCGCGCTGCTGTGGGGGTCGCAGGGAAGCACGGAGGGAGCCCCCTCCCTGCCGATGCCCTCCTTTAACCCCCGGAACACCGCGATCATGTTTGATCGCGGTGTCCCAGGGGTTAACGTGTCGGGGGCGGTCACACATTGTGCCGGGTGTCAGCTGTGATAATCAGCTGACACCCGGCCGCGATCAGCTGCGCTCCCCCCGTGAGCGCAGCTGATCGCATTAGACGTACTATTCCGTCCTTGAGACTTAGGTCACAGGTCACATGGACGGAATAGTACGTCTAATGTAGGAAAGGGGTTGATGGACCTGACAGATACCGGATTATCAGATATTATCAGTATTAACATTAGTTTTTTTCATGTTTCACATAGAAGCTTATAGGGAAAAAAACACCAAAATTCGCACAGTTCAGCAGCGTCTTCAGACTCCCAGCGATCGCAGATCGCATGAAATCACATCCACTTTTTTTGCACATATAGGCCGTAGCGTAAATGCTGTGTCTTCCGCTGATTTTTTTTGGTGGGGGGCAGAAATTCTGCTACGTTTAACTGTGTGAATAAATGCTGGGCAGGGTGCAATAGTTGACTGCTTTGTCTCCCATCCTTATAGGACCCCTAGCATGGTCCGCTGAGCTTTGAATGATCTTTTAATAGGCTTGGATTCTGATAAATAGTTGTTGCAATAATCGCTGGAACCAAGTCCTAGTGGCAGGGCTACAACCCACCTCCCCATAAAATATAATGTACCCCCCATAAGAATATAATACAACCCACCTCCCCATAGAATATAATGTACCCCCCATAGAATATAGTACAGCCCACCTACCCATAGAATATAATGTACCCCCCCATAGAATATAATACAACCCACCTCCCCATAGAATATAATGTACCCCTCATAGAATATAGTACAGCCCACCTCCCCATAGAATATAATGTACCCCCCCCATAGAATATAATACAACCCACCTCCCCATAGAATATAATGTACCCCCCATAGAATATAATACAACCCACCTCCCCATAGAATATAATGTACCCCCCATAGAATATAGTACAGCCCACCTCCCCATAGAATATAATGTAACCCCAATAGAATATAGTACAGCCCACCTCCCCATAGAATATAATGTAGCACCCCATAGAAAATAATGTACCCCCCATAGAATATAGTACAGCCCACCTCCCCATACAACATAATGTAGCACCCCACAGAATATAATGTATCTCCCCCCCGGTGTGTATATGTACACGCCGGTCTCCTCATCACCACCGGTGAAGCCGCTGCTGGCACAGAGCTGACATCGTGCAGATGGCCCCGATCACATCAGACAGCGCCGCCCTTTGCTCTCCAATAGAATAGCGTCGTAGTGCGGTATGCGCGCATGCTACGACTCCGGCGACACGGTCCGCAGGAGGATTCTGACAGAAGGACACATGTCCGGTCATATTATAGATATATAGTCACGAGCGAACGGGTTGACACCCTTTAAACTGTTCCAGAAAATGAGTGCAATTTACACTTGTTTTGTTCTATACCTGTTACTTATCAAAAAGTGTGTGCAGTGCGGTGGCTGGGCGCAGGCAGGCGCACGTGGAGGGAGGGACCGCCGGAATAGGCAGCTGCTGGATCAGACTATATTGCAACATGGGCAGCTGCTGTCACCGTTGCGATCCCACCAGCCTCCGAAGCCCACTGGTCTACATCCAGACACCACCGCACACATCTCTATAAGCAGACCTCAGCGCCATTTATGTCCCAGTAATGGCCAACCACTATAAATTATGGAGATTTTTTAAAATGCCACCAGAGTGATCTGCTGACAAACTGAACATCCCTGTTGTCAAAATGTCCCGCCCCTGCTGTGTATTCTGGAGAAACTAGGTGACACGTTTGTGTTTCCTGCAGCTCATTTGCATATATGGATGAGCAAGCGCTGTGATTGGCTGCTGTAGAATCCTAGTATGTTTCAGTTGGAAGAGAGGTCAAAGGCCATCGTGTCTGTCCGCCTGCTGCTCAATGCAGCAATGGCAGGATTCACTAAACCCTCTCAGACAGATGTCTGTCCAGCCTCTGGGTGAACAGTCCCACCGAAGGAGAACTCGTCACCTCCTCTGGTGGCCGCCTGTTCCACTCATTGCTCACCCTCACTGTCAAAAAGTTTTTTTCTAATGTGTATCTTTTCCCTTTCATCCCATTGCTTCTCGTGCTTCCTTGTGCAAATGAGAATAAGGATGATCCCTCTACATTGGGGCAACCCTTCAGATATTGGTGTCCTCCATCTTATAGAAGGGAACGCCTTGCCTTTCCGACAGAACAGGCTGACTGAACGTGACGGCCGTCGCCATGATCCCTATGGCCGGCGCATACACACTGCTATGTTGCTGATGTTGTAGCACATTACTTCAATGAAATATTAATGGTGCTGACACGTGCCGGATTATCAGACGTTGTCAGTATTAATCGTGGTGACAGGTGCCGGATTATCAGATGTTGTAAGTATTAATCGTGCTGACACGTGCCGGATTATCAGATGTTGTCAGTATTAATCGTGCTGACACGTGCCGGATTATCAGATATCATGAGTATTAATGGACCTGAAACATGTGCCAGATTATCAGATGTTATCGGTATTAATGGTGCTTACAGATGCTGGATTATCAGATGTTATCAGTATTAATGGTGTTGACAGGTGCCGGATTATCAGACTTCATCAGTATTAATGGTGCTGACACGTGCCGGATTATCAGATGTCAGTATTAATCGTGCTGACAGGTGCCGGATTATCAGATGTTGTCAGTATTAATCGTGCCGGATTATCAGATGTTGTCAGTATTAATCGTGCTGACACGTGCCGGATTATCAGATGTTGTCAGTATTAATCGTGCTGACAGGTGCCGGATTATCAGATATCATGAGTATTAATGGACCTGACAAATGCCGGATTATCAGATGTTGTCAGTATTAATCGTGGTGACAGGTGCCGGATTATCAGATGTTGTCAGTATTAATCGTGCCTACACGTGCCGGATTATCAGATGTTGTCAGTATTAATCGTGCTGACACGTGCCGGATTATCAGATATCATGAGTATTAATGGACCTGACAAATGCCAGATTATCAGATGTTATCGGTATTAATGGTGCTTACAGATGCTGGATTATCAGATGTTATCAGTATTAATGGTGTTGACAGGTGCCGGATTATCAGACTTCATCAGTATTAATGGTGCTGACACGTGCCGGATTATCAGATGTTGTCAGTATTTATTGTGCCGGATTATCAGATGTTGTCAGTACTAATCGTGCTGACACGTGCCGGATTATCAGATGTCAGTACTAATCGTGCTGACACGTGCCGGATTATCAGATGTTGTCAGTATTAATCGTGCTGACACGTGCCGGAATAACAGATATCATGAGTATTAATGAGCCTGACAAATGCCAGATTATCAGATGTTATCGGTATTAATGGTGCTTACAGATGCTGGATTATCAGATGTTATCAGTATTAATGGTGTTGACAGGTGCCGGATTATCAGACTTCATCAGTATTAATGGTGCTGACACGTGCCGGATTATCAGATGTTGTCAGTATTAATCGTGCTGACACGTGCCGGATTATCAGATGTTGTCAGTATTAATAGTGCTGACAGGTGCCGGATTATCAGATATCATGAGTATTAATGGACCTGACAAATGCCGGATTATCAGATGTTATCGGTATTAATGGTGCTTACAGATGCTGGATTATCAGATGTTATCAGTATTAATGGTGTTGACAGGTGCCGGATTATCAGACTTCATCAGTATTAACCCCTTAACCCCCAAGGGTGGTTGGCACGTTAATGACCGGGCCAATTTTGACAATTCTTACCACTGTCCCTTTAAGAGGTCATAACTCTGGAACGCTTCCATGGATCCCGCCGGTGATTCTGACATTGCTTTTTTCTCACGACATAGTGTACTTCGTAGGGATATACTATTGAAGAGAAATAGCGCAATAGTGCATTATCCAGTGTAGGTATAGCAATTTAAAAATAATACACTCACCAGATGGAGCTTGTAATAAGCATGGAGGATTCGCTGCTGCAGAAACCACAGATCCACGAGGGACCAACGTAGAAGATGCAGGAGAGGAGAAAAAGTGGTCAGACAATCCGCGCTGCAAATCACTTTGAACCCCCAAAGGGCTTCACAGAAGTTTATAACGTGCAGCCATCCAATTAAAGACATCATATTTTTTCCACAAAAATGATCTTTTCACCCCCAATTTTTATTTTCCCAAGAGTAACAGGACCCCAAAAGTTATTGTGCAATTCATCCTGAGTACGCTGATACCCCATATATGGGGGTAAACCACTATTTGGGCACATGGCAGAGCTCGGAAGGGAAGCAGCGCCATTTAACTTTTTTGGCTGGAATTGAGATCGGACTCCATGTCGCGTTTGGAAAGCCCCTGAAGTGCCAAAACAGTGGAAACCCCCCAATTCTAACTCCCACCCTAACCCTAGCCCTGACCCTAGCCCTGACCCTAGCTCTAATGGGAAAATGGAAATAAATACATTTTTTTTTATTTTATTATTTTTGCCTAACTAAGGGGGTGATAAAGGGGGGGTTTGATTTACTATTTATGGCGGGTTTTAATTTTTGGCAGCTGTCATACGCTAAAAGACGCTTTTTATTGTAAAAATAGTTCATGCATCACCACAATTGAGAGCTATAATTTTTCCTTATTTTGACCCACCGAGTCATGTGAGGTCATATTTTTTGCGGGACGAGTTGACGTTTTTATTGGTACCATTTTCGGGCACGTGACATTTTTTGGTCGCTTTTTACTCCGATTTTTGGGACGCAGTATGAACAAAAACCAGCTTTTCAGGAATTTCTTTTGGGGGGGTGCGTTTACACCGTTCCGCGTGCGGTAAAATTGATAAGGCGCTTTTATTCTTCGGGTCAGTATGATTACAGCGATACCTCTTTTATGTCTTTTTTTATGTTTTGGCGGTTTTATGCTATGAAAATTTTTTTTTATAAAAAATAATTATTTTTGCATCGCTTTATTCTGCGAGCTATAACTTTTTTTATTTTTTCTCTGATGATGCTGTGTGGTGGCTCGTTTGTTGCGGGACAAGATGTCGTTTTCAGCGGTACCATGGATATTTATATGCGTCTTTTTGATCGCGCGTTATTGCACTTTTTGTTCGTCGGTATGATAATAAATCATTAATTTTTGCGTCGTTTTTTATTTTTTAAGGGGAACGCTAAAGGGGTTAACTAATGGGACAGTTTTATAGGGTGGGTCATTACGGACACGGCGATAACAAATAGGTGTACTTTTATTGTTTTTCTGTTTCTTTATTTTCAAAAAATGAATTTATTAGGGAATAATTTTTTTTCATATTTATTTAACGATTTTATTAAAATTATTTTTACACTTTTTGTTTTTTACTTTATTATAATGTCCCATGGGGGACATCACTGTCCTGTGACAGATCGCTGATCTGTCACATCACAGATCGCTGTGACAGATCAGCGATCTGTCACAGGCACTGCTGCAGGCTTCCTCATGCCTGCGCTCTGCGGGCAGTGAGGAAGCCAGCTCCCTGCAGGCCCCCGAAGGTCCCCGTCGCCATATTGGATCCGGGGACCTGCAGGAAAGGCGACCCCCGCAGCGGCGCTGCACATCGCGCTGCTGTGGGGGTCGCAGGGAAACACGGAGGGAGCCCCCTCCCTGCCGATGCTTCCTTTAACCCCCGGTACACCGCGATCATGTTTGATCGCGGTGTGCCAGGGGTTAACGTGTCGGGGGCGGTCACACATTGTGCCGGGTGTCAGCTGTGATAATCAGCTGACACCCGGCCGCGATCAGCTGCGCTCCCCCCGTGAGCGCAGCTGATCGCATTAGACGTACTATTCCGTCCTTGGGACTTAGGTCCCAGGTCACATGGACGGAATAGTACGTCTAATGTAGGAAAGGGGTTGATGGACCTGACAGATACCGGATTATCAGATATTATCAGTATTAACATTAGTTTTTTTCATGTTTCACATAGAAGCTTATAGGGAAAAAAACACCAAAATTCGCACAGTTCAGCAGCGTCTTCAGCCTCCCAGCGATCGCAGATCGCATGAAATCACATCCACTTTTCTTGCACATATAGGCCGTAGCGTAAATGCTGTGTCTTCCGCTGATTTTTTTGGGGGGGCAGAAATTCTGCTACGTTTAACTGTGTGAATAAATGCTGGGCAGGGTGCAATAGTTGACTGCTTTGTCTCCCATCCTTATAGGACCCCTAGCATGGTCCGCTGAGCTTTGAATGATCTTTTAATAGGCTTGGATTCTGATAAATAGTTGTTGCAATAATCGCTGGAACCAAGTCCTAGTGGCAGGGCTACAACCCACCTCCCCATAAAATATAATGTACCCCCCATAAGAATATAATACAACCCACCTCCCCATAGAATATAATGTACCCCCCATAGAATATAGTACAGCCCACCTCCCCATAGAATATAATGTACCCCCCCATAGAATATAATACAACCCACCTCCCCATAGAATATAATGTACCCCCCATAGAATATAGTACAGCCCACCTCCCCATAGAATATAATGTACCCCCCCATAGAATATAATACAACCCACCTCCCCATAGAATATAATGTACCCCCCATAGAATATAATACAACCCACCTCCCCATAGAATATAATGTACCCCCCATAGAATAGTACAGCCCACCTCCCCATAGAATATAATGTACCCCCATAGAATATAGTACAGCCCACCTCCCCATAGAATATAATGTAGCACCCCATAGAAAATAATGTACCCCCCATAGAATATAGTACAGCCCACCTCCCCATAGAATATAATGTAGCACCCCATAGAATATAGTACAGCCCACCTCCCCATAGAATATAATGTAGCACCCCATAGAATATAGTACAGCCCACATCCCCATAGAATATAATGTAGCACCCCATAGAAAATAATGTACCCCCCATAGAATATAGTACAGCCCTCCTCCCCATAGAATATAATGTAGCACCCCACAGAATATAATGTATCTCCCCCCCGGTGTGTATATGTACACGCCGGTCTCCTCATCACCACCGGTGAAGCCGCTGCTGGCACAGAGCTGACATCGTGCAGATGGCCCCGATCACATCAGACAGCGCCGCCCTTTGCTCTCCAATAGAATAGCGTCGTAGTTCGGTATGCGCGCATGCTACGACTCCGGCGACACGGTCCGCAGGAGGATTCTGACAGAAGGACACATGTCCGGTCATTTTATAGATATATAGTCACGAGCGAACGGGTTTACACCCTTTAAACTGTTCCAGAAAATGAGTGCAATTTACACTTGTTTTGTTCTATACCTGTTACTTATCAAAAAGTGTGTGCAGTGCGGTGGCTGGGCGCAGGCAGGCGCACGTGGAGGGAGGGACCGCCGGAATGGGCAGCTGCTGGATCAGACTATATTGCAACATGGGCAGCTGCTGTCACCGTCGCGATCCCACCAGCCTCCGAAGCCCACTGGTCTACATCCAGACACCACCGCACACATCTCTATAAGCAGACCTCAGCTCTATTTATGTCCCAGTAATGGCCAACCACTATAAATTATGGAGATTTTTTAAAATGCCACCAGAGTGATCTGCTGACAAACTGAACATCCCTGTTGTCAAAATGTCCCGCCCCTGCTGTGTATTTTGGAGAAACTAGGTGACACGTTTGTGTTTCCTGCAGCTCATTTGCATATATGGATGAGCAAGCGCTGTGATTGGCTGCTGTAGAATCCTAGTATGTTTCAGTTGGAAGAGAGGTCAAAGGCCATCGTGTCTGTCCGCCTGCTGCTCAATGCAGCAATGGCAGGATTCACTAAACCCTCTCAGACAGATGTCTGTCCAGCCTCTGGGTGAACAGTCCCACCGAAGGAGAACTCGTCACCTCCTCTGGTGGCCGCCTGTTCCACTCATTGCTCACCCTCACTGTCAAAAAGTTTTTTTCTAATGTGTATCTTTTCCCTTTCATCCCATTGCTTCTCGTGCTTCCATGTGCAAATGAGAATAAGGATGATCCCTCTACATTGGGGCAACCCTTCAGATATTGGTGTCCTCCATCTTATAGAAGGGAACGCCTTTCCGACAGAACAGGCTGACTGAACGTGACGGCCGTCGCCATGATCCCTATGGCCGGCGCATACACACTGCTATGTTGCTGATGTTGTAGCACATTACTTCAATGAAATATTAATGGTGCTGACACGTGCCGGATTATCAGACGTTGTCAGTATTAATCGTGGTGACAGGTGCCGGATTATCAGATGTTGTAAGTATTAATCGTGCTGACACGTGCCGGATTATCAGATGTTGTCAGTATTAATCGTGCTGACACGTGCCGGATTATCAGATATCATGAGTATTAATGGACCTGAAACATGTGCCAGATTATCAGATGTTATCGGTATTAATGGTGCTTACAGATGCTGGATTATCAGATGTTATCAGTATTAATGGTGTTGACAGGTGCCGGATTATCAGACTTCATCAGTATTAATGGTGCTGACACGTGCCGGATTATCAGATGTTGTCAGTATTAATCGTGCTGACAGGTGCCGGATTATCAGATGTTGTCAGTATTAATCGTGCCGGATTATCAGATGTTGTCAGTATTAATCGTGCTGACACGTGCCGGATTATCAGATGTTGTCAGTATTAATCGTGCTGACAGGTGCCGGATTATCAGATATCATGAGTATTAATGGACCTGACAAATGCCGGATTATCAGATGTTGTCAGTATTAATCGTGGTGACAGGTGCCGGATTATCAGATGTTGTCAGTATTAATCGTGCCTACACGTGCCGGATTATCAGATGTTGTCAGTATTAATCGTGCTGACACGTGCCGGATTATCAGATGTTGTCAGTATTAATCGTGCTGACAGGTGCCGGATTATCAGATATCATGAGTATTAATGGACCTGACAAATGCCGGATTATCAGATGTTGTCAGTATTAATCGTGGTGACAGGTGCCGGATTATCAGATGTTGTCAGTATTAATCGTGCCTACACGTGCCGGATTATCAGATGTTGTCAGTATTAATCGTGCTGACACGTGCCGGATTATCAGATATCATGAGTATTAATGGACCTGACAAATGCCAGATTATCAGATGTTATCGGTATTAATGGTGCTTACAGATGCTGGATTATCAGATGTTATCAGTATTAATGGTGTTGACAGGTGCCGGATTATCAGACTTCATCAGTAGTAATGGTGCTGACACGTGCCGGATTATCAGATGTTGTCAGTATTAATCGTGCTGACAGGTGCGGGATTATCAGATGTTGTCAGTATTTATCGTACCGGATTATCAGATGTTGTCAGGACTAATCGTGCTGACACGTGCCGGATTATCAGATGTTGTCAGTACTAATCGTGCTGACACGTGCCGGATTATCAGATGTCAGTATTAATCGTGCTGACACGTGCCGGAATAACAGATATCATGAGTATTAATGAGCCTGACAAATGCCAGATTATCAGATGTTATCGGTATTAATGGTGCTTACAGATGCTGGATTATCAGATGTTATCAGTATTAATGGTGTTGACAGGTGCCGGATTATCAGACTTCATCAGTATTAATGGTGCTGACACGTGCCGGATTATCAGATGTTGTCAGTATTAATCGTGCTGACACGTGCCGGATTATCAGATGTTGTCAGTATTAATCGTGCTGACAGGTGCCGGATTATCAGATATCATGAGTATTAATGGACCTGACAAATGCCGGATTATCAGATGTTATCGGTATTAATGGTGCTTACAGATGCTGGATTATCAGATGTTATCAGTATTAATGGTGTTGACAGGTGCCGGATTATCAGACTTCATCAGTATTAACCCCTTAACCCCCAAGGGTGGTTGGCACGTTAATGACCGGGCCAATTTTGACAATTCTTACCACTGTCCCTTTAAGAGGTCATAACTCTGGAACGCTTCCATGGATCCCGCCGGTGATTCTGACATTGCTTTTTTCTCACGACATAGTGTACTTCGTAGGGATATACTATTGAAGAGAAATAGCGCAATAGTGCATTATCCAGTGTAGGTATATCAATTTAAAAATAATACACTCACCAGATGGAGCTTGTAATAAGCATGGAGGATTCGCTGCTGCAGAAACCACAGATCCACGAGGGACCAACGTAGAAGATGCAGGAGAGGAGAAAAAGTGGTCAGACAATCCGCGCTGCAAATCACTTTGAACCCCCAAAGGGCTTCACAGAAGTTTATAACGTGCAGCCATCCAATTAAAGACATCATATTTTTTCCACAAAAATGATCTTTTCACCCCCAATTTTTATTTTCCCAAGAGTAACAGGACCCCAAAAGTTATTGTGCAATTCATCCTGAGTACGCTGATACCCCATATATGGGGGTAAACCACTATTTGGGCACATGGCAGAGCTCGGAAGGGAAGCAGCGCCATTTAACTTTTTTGGCTGGAATTGAGATCGGACGCCATGTCGCGTTTGGAAAGCCCCTGAAGTGCCAAAACAGTGGAAACCCCCCAATTCTAACTCCCACCCTAACCCTAGCCCTGACCCTAGCCCTAATGGGAAAATGGAAATAAATACATTTTTTTTTTATTTTATTATTTTTGCCTAACTAAGGGGGTGATAAAGGGGGGGTTTGATTTACTATTTATGGCGGGTTTTAATTTTTGGCAGATGTCATACGCTAAAAGACGCTTTTTATTGTAAAAATAGTTTATGCATCACCACATTTTGAGAGCTATAATTTTTCCTTATTTTGACCCACCGAGTCATGTGAGGTCATATTTTTTGCGGGACGAGTTGACGTTTTTATTGGTACCATTTTCGGGCACGTGACATTTTTTGGTCGCTTTTTACTCCGATTTTTGGGACGCAGTATGAACAAAAACCAGCTTTTCAGGAATTTCTTTTGGGGGGGGGTGCGTTTACACCGTTCCGCGTGCGGTAAAATTGATAAGGCGCTTTTATTCTTCAGGTCAGTATGATTACAGCGATACCTCTTTTATGTCTTTTTTTATGTTTTGGCGGTTTTATGCTATGAAAATTTTTTTTTATAAAAAATAATTATTTTTGCATCGCTTTATTCTGCGAGCTATAACTTTTTTATTTTTTCTCTGATGATGCTGGGTGGTGGCTCGTTTGTTGCGGGACAAGATGTCGTTTTCAGCGGTACCATGGATATTTATATGCGTCTGTTTGATCGCGCGTTATTGCACTTTTTGTTCGTCGGTATGATAATAAATCATTAATTTTTGCGTCGTTTTTTATTTTTTAAGGGGAACGCTAAAGGGGTTAACTAATGGGACAGTTTTATAGGATGGGTCATTACGGACGCGGCGATAACAAATAGGTGTACTTTTATTGTTTTTCTGTTTCTTTATTTTCAAAAAATGAATTTATTAGGGAATAATTTTTTTTCTTATTTATTTAACGATTTTATTAAAATTATTTTTACACTTTTTGTTTTTTACTTTATTATAATGTCCCATGGGGGACATCACTGTCCTGTGACAGATCGCTGATCTGTCACATCACAGATCGCTGTGACAGATCAGCGATCTGTCACAGGCACTGCTGCAGGCTTCCTCATGCCTGCGCTCTGCGGGCAGTGAGGAAGCCAGCTCCCTGCAGGCCCCCGAAGGTCCCCGTCGCCATATTGGATCCGGGGACCTGCAGGAAAGGCGACCCCCGCAGCGGCGCTGCACATCGCGCTGCTGTGGGGGTCGCAGGGAAGCACGGAGGGAGCCCCCTCCCTGCCGATGCTTCCTTTAACCCCCGGTACACCGCGATCATGTTTGATCGCGGTGTGCCAGGGGTTAACGTGTCGGGGGCGGTCACACATTGTGCCGGGTGTCAGCTGTGATAATCAGCTGACACCCGGCCGCGATCAGCTGCGCTCCCCCCGTGAGCGCAGCTGATCGCATTAGACGTACTATTCCGTCCTTGGGACTTAGGTCCCAGGTCACATGGACGGAATAGTACGTCTAATGTAGGAAAGGGGTTGATGGACCTGACAGATATCCCGGATTATCAGATATTATCAGTATTAACATTAGTTTTTTTCATGTTTCACATAGAAGCTTATAGGGAAAAAAAACACCAAAATTCGCACAGTTCAGCAGCGTCTTCAGCCTCCCAGCGATCGCAGATCGCATGAAATCACATCCACTTTTCTTGCACATATAGGCCGTAGCGTAAATGCTGTGTCTTCCGCTGATTTTTTTGGGGGGGCAGAAATTCTGCTACGTTTAACTGTGTGAATAAATGCTGGGCAGGGTGCAATAGTTGACTGCTTTGTCTCCCATCCTTATAGGACCCCTAGCATGGTCCGCTGAGCTTTGAATGATCTTTTAATAGGCTTGGATTCTGATAAATAGTTGTTGCAATAATCGCTGGAACCAAGTCCTAGTGGCAGGGCTACAACCCACCTCCCCATAAAATATAATGTACCCCCCATAAGAATATAATACAACCCACCTCCCCATAGAATATAATGTACCCCCCATAGAATATAGTACAGCCCACCTCCCCATAGAATATAATGTACCCCCCATAGAATATAATACAACCCACCTCCCCATAGAATATAATGTACCCCCCATAGAATATAGTACAGCCCACCTCCCCATAGAATATAATGTACCCCCCCCATAGAATATAATACAACCCACCTCCCCATAGAATATAATGTACCCCCCATAGAATATAATACAACCCACCTCCCCATAGAATATAATGTACCCCCATAGAATATAGTACAGCCCACCTCCCCATAGAATATAATGTAGCACCCCATAGAAAATAATGTACCCCCCATAGAATATAGTACAGCCCACCTCCCCATAGAATATAATGTAGCACCCCATAGAATATAGTACAGCCCACCTCCCCATAGAATATAATGTAGCACCCCATAGAATATAGTACAGCCCACCTCCCCATAGAATATAATGTAGCACCCCATAGAAAATAATGTACCCCCCATAGAATATAGTACAGCCCACCTCCCCATAGAATATAATGTAGCACCCCACAGAATATAATGTATCTCTCCCCCGGTGTGTATATGTACACGCCGGTCTCCTCATCATCACCGGTGAAGCCGCTGCTGGCACAGAGCTGACATCGTGCAGATGGCCCCGATCACATCAGACAGCGCCGTCCTTTGCTCTCCAATAGAATAGCGTCGTAGTGCGGTATGAGCGCATGCTACGACTCCGGCGACACGGTCCGCAGGAGGATTCTGACAGAAGGACACATGTCCGGTCATATTATAGATATATAGTCACGAGCGAACGGGTTGACACCCTTTAAACTGTTCCAGAAAATGAGTGCAATTTACACTTGTTTTGTTCTATACCTGTTACTTATCAAAAGGTGTGTGCAGTGCGGTGGCTGGGCGCAGGCAGGCGCACGTGGAGGGAGGGACCGCCGGAATAGGCAGCTGCTGGATCAGACTATATTGCAACATGGGCAGCTGCTGTCACCGTCGCGATCCCACCAGCCTCCGAAGCCCACTGGTCTACATCCAGACACCACCGCACACATCTCTATAAGCAGACCTCAGCGCTATTTATGTCCCAGTAATGGCCAACCACTATAAATTATGGAGATTTTTTAAAATGCCACCAGAGTGATCTGCTGACAAACTGAACATCCCTGTTGTCAAAATGTCCCGCCCCTGCTGTGTATTTTGGAGAAACTAGGTGACACGTTTGTGTTTCCTGCAGCTCATTTGCATATATGGATGAGCAAGCGCTGTGATTGGCTGCTGTAGAATCCTAGTATGTTTCAGTTGGAAGAGAGGTCAAAGGCCATCGTGTCTGTCCGCCTGCTGCTCAATGCAGCAATGGCAGGATTCACTAAACCCTCTCAGACAGATGTCTGTCCAGCCTCTGGGTGAACAGTCCCACCGAAGGAGAACTCGTCACCTCCTCTGGTGGCCGCCTGTTCCACTCATTGCTCACCCTCACTGTCAAAAAGTTTTTTTCTAATGTGTATCTTTTCCCTTTCATCCCATTGCTTCTCGTGCTTCCATGTGCAAATGAGAATAAGGATGATCCCTCTACATTGGGGCAACCCTTCAGATATTGGTGTCCTCCATCTTATAGAAGGGAACGCCTTTCCGACAGAACAGGCTGACTGAACGTGACGGCCGTCGCCATGATCCCTATGGCCGGCGCATACACACTGCTATGTTGCTGATGTTGTAGCACATTACTTCAATGAAATATTAATGGTGCTGACACGTGCCGGATTATCAGACGTTGTCAGTATTAATCGTGGTGACAGGTGCCGGATTATCAGATGTTGTAAGTATTAATCGTGCTGACACGTGCCGGATTATCAGATGTTGTCAGTATTAATCGTGCTGACATGTGCCGGATTATCAGATATCATGAGTATTAATGGACCTGAAACATGTGCCAGATTATCAGATGTTATCGGTATTAATGGTGCTTACAGATGCTGGATTATCAGATGTTATCAGTATTAATGGTGTTGACAGGTGCCGGATTATCAGACTTCATCAGTATTAATGGTGCTGACACGTGCCGGATTATCAGATGTTGTCAGTATTAATCGTGCTGACAGGTGCCGGATTATCAGATGTTGTCAGTATTAATCGTGCCGGATTATCAGATGTTGTCAGTATTAATCGTGCTGACACGTGCCGGATTATCAGATGTTGTCAGTATTAATCGTGCTGACAGGTGCCGGATTATCAGATATCATGAGTATTAATGGACCTGACAAATGCCGGATTATCAGATGTTGTCAGTATTAATCGTGGTGACAGGTGCCGGATTATCAGATGTTGTCAGTATTAATCGTGCCTACACGTGCCGGATTATCAGATGTTGTCAGTATTAATCGTGCTGACACGTGCCGGATTATCAGATATCATGAGTATTAATGGACCTGACAAATGCCAGATTATCAGATGTTATCGGTATTAATGGTGCTTACAGATGCTGGATTATCAGATGTTATCAGTATTAATGGTGTTGACAGGTGCCGGATTATCAGACTTCATCAGTATTAATGGTGCTGACACGTGCCGGATTATCAGATGTTGTCAGTATTTATCGTGCCGGATTATCAGATGTTGTCAGTACTAATCGTGCTGACACGTGCCGGATTATCAGATGTTGTCAGTACTAATCGTGCTGACACGTGCCGGATTATCAGATGTTGTCAGTATTAATCGTGCTGACACGTGCCGGAATAACAGATATCATGAGTATTAATGAGCCTGACAAATGCCAGATTATCAGATGTTATCGGTATTAATGGTGCTTACAGATGCTGGATTATCAGATGTTATCAGTATTAATGGTGTTGACAGGTGCCGGATTATCAGACTTCATCAGTATTAATGGTGCTGACACGTGCCGGATTATCAGATGTTGTCAGTATTAATCGTGCTGACAGGTGCCGGATTATCAGATATCATGAGTATTAATGGACCTGACAAATGCCGGATTATCAGATATTATCGGTATTAATGGTGCTTACAGATGCTGGATTATCAGATGTTATCAGTATTAATGGTGTTGACAGGTGCCGGATTATCAGACTTCATCAGTATTAACCCCTTAACCCCCAAGGGTGGTTGGCACGTTAATGACCGGGCCAATTTTGACAATTCTTACCACTGTCCCTTTAAGAGGTCATAACTCTGGAACGCTTCCATGGATCCCGCCGGTGATTCTGACATTGCTTTTTTCTCACGACATAGTGTACTTCGTAGGGATATACTATTGAAGAGAAATAGCGCAATAGTGCATTATCCAGTGTAGGTATATCAATTTAAAAATAATACACTCACCAGATGGAGCTTGTAATAAGCATGGAGGATTCGCTGCTGCAGAAACCACAGATCCACGAGGGACCAACGTAGAAGATGCAGGAGAGGAGAAAAAGTGGTCAGACAATCCGCGCTGCAAATCACTTTGAACCCCCAAAGGGCTTCACAGAAGTTTGTAACGTGCAGCCATCCAATTAAAGACATCATATTTTTTCCACAAAAATGATCTTTTCACCCCCAATTTTTATTTTCCCAAGAGTAACAGGACCCCAAAAGTTATTGTGCAATTCATCCTGAGTACGCTGATACCCCATATATGGGGGTAAACCACTATTTGGGCACATGGCAGAGCTCGGAAGGGAAGCAGCGCCATTTAACTTTTTTGGCTGGAATTGAGATCGGACGCCATGTCGCGTTTGGAAAGCCCCTGAAGTGCCAAAACAGTGGAAACCCCCCAATTCTAACTCCCACCCTAACCCTAGCCCTGACCCTAGCTCTGACCCTAGCCCTAATGGGAAAATGGAAATAAGTACATTTTTTTTTTATTTTATTATTTTTGCCTAACTAAGGGGGTGATAAAGGGGGGGTTTGATTTACTATTTATGGCGGGTTTTAATTTTTGGCAGCTGTCATACGCTAAAAGACGCTTTTTATTGTAAAAATAGTTTATGCATCACCACATTTTGAGAGCTATAATTTTTCCTTATTTTGACCCACCGAGTCATGTGAGGTCATATTTTTTGCGGGACGAGTTGACGTTTTTATTGGTACCATTTTCGGGCACATGACATTTTTTGGTCGCTTTTTACTCCGATTTTTGGGACGCAGTATGAACAAAAACCAGCTTTTCAGGAATTTCTTTTGGGGGGGGGTGCGTTTACACCGTTCCGCGTGCGGTAAAATTGATAAGGCGCTTTTATTCTTCGGGTCAGTATGATTACAGCGATACCTCTTTTATGTCTTTTTTTATGTTTTGGCGGTTTTATGCTATGAAAATTTTTTTTTATAAAAGATAATTATTTTTGCATCGCTTTATTCTGCGAGCTATAACTTTTTTATTTTTTCTCTGATGATGCTGTGTGGTGGCTCGTTTGTTGCGGGACAATTTGTCGTTTTCAGCGGTACCATGGATATTTATATGCGTCTTTTTGATCGCGCGTTATTGCACTTTTTGTTCGTCGGTATGATAATAAATCATTAATTTTTGCGTCGTTTTTTATTTTTTAAGGGGAACGCTAAAGGGGTTAACTAATGGGACAGTTTTATAGGGTGGGTCATTACGGACGCGGCGATAACAAATAGGTGTACTTTTATTGTTTTTCTGTTTCTTTATTTTCAAAAAATGAATTTATTAGGGAATAATTTTTTTTCTTATTTATTTAACAATTTTATTAAAATTATTTTTACACTTTTTTTTTTTTACTTTATTATAATGTCCCATGGGGGACATCACTGTCCTGTGACAGATCGCTGATCTGTCACATCACAGATCGCTGTGACAGATCAGCGATCTGTCACAGGCACTGCTGCAGGCTTCCTCATGCCTGCGCTCTGCGGGCAGTGAGGAAGCCAGCTCCCTGCAGGCCCCCGAAGGTCCCCGTCGCCATATTGGATCCGGGGACCTGCAGGAAAGGCGACCCCCGCAGCGGCGCTGCACATCGCGCTGCCGTGGGGGTCGCAGGCAGCGTCGGACTGGCCCACCGGGGAACCGGAGGATTCTCCGGTGGGCCCTGG
>NW_027361917.1:14920000-15195000 GCF_039654945.1 Dendrobates tinctorius
TCAGTATTAATCGTGCTGACAGGTGCCGGATTATCAGATATCATGAGTATTAATGGACCTGACAAATGCCGGATTATCAGATGTTGTCAGTATTAATCGTGGTGACAGGTGCCGGATTATCAGATGTTGTCAGTATTAATCGTGCCTACACGTGCCGGATTATCAGATGTTGTCAGTATTAATCGTGCTGACACGTGCCGGATTATCAGATATCATGAGTATTAATGGACCTGACAAATGCCAGATTATCAGATGTTATCGGTATTAATGGTGCTTACAGATGCTGGATTATCAGATGTTATCAGTATTAATGGTGTTGACAGGTGCCGGATTATCAGACTTCATCAGTATTAATGGTGCTGACACGTGCCGGATTATCAGATGTTGTCAGTATTAATCGTGCTGACAGGTGCGGGATTATCAGATGTTGTCAGTATTAATCGTGCCGGATTATCAGATGTTGTCAGTACTAATCGTGCTGACACGTGCCGGATTATCAGATGTTGTCAGTATTAATCGTGCTGACACGTGCCGGATTATCAGATGTTGTCAGTATTAATCGTGCTGACAGGTGCCGGATTATCAGATATCATGAGTATTAATGGACCTGACAAATGCCGGATTATCAGATGTTATCGGTATTAATGGTGCTTACAGATGCTGGATTATCAGATGTTATCAGTATTAATGGTGTTGACAGGTGCCGGATTATCAGACTTCATCAGTATTAACCCCTTAACCCCCAAGGGTGGTTGGCACGTTAATGACCGGGCCAATTTTGACAATTCTTACCACTGTCCCTTTAAGAGGTCATAACTCTGGAACGCTTCCATGGATCCCGCCGGTGATTCTCACATTGCTTTTTTCTCACGACATAGTGTACTTCGTAGGGATATACTATTGAAGAGAAATAGCGCAATAGTGCATTATCCAGTGTAGGTATATCAATTTAAAAATAATACACTCACCAGATGGAGCTTGTAATAAGCATGGAGGATTCGCTGCTGCAGAAACCACAGATCCACGAGGGACCAACGTAGAAGATGCAGGAGAGGAGAAAAAGTGGTCAGACAATCCGCGCTGCAAATCACTTTGAACCCCCAAAGGGCTTCACAGAAGTTTATAACGTGCAGCCATCCAATTAAAGACATCATATTTTTTCCACAAAAATGATCTTTTCACCCCCAATTTTTATTTTCCCAAGAGTAACAGGACCCCAAAAGTTATTGTGCAATTCATCCTGAGTACGCTGATACCCCATATATGGGGGTAAACCACTATTTGGGCACATGGCAGAGCTCGGAAGGGAAGCAGCGCCATTTAACTTTTTTGGCTGGAATTGAGATCGGACTCCATGTCGCGTTTGGAAAGCCCCTGAAGTGCCAAAACAGTGGAAACCCCCCAATTCTAACTCCCACCCTAACCCTAGCCCTGACCCTAGCTCTGACCCTAGCCCTAATGGGAAAATGGAAATAAATACATTTTTTTTTTATTTTATTATTTTTGCCTAACTAAGGAGGTGATAAAGGGGGGGTTTGATTTACTATTTATGGCGGGTTTTAATTTTTGGCAGCTGTCATACGCTAAAAGACGCTTTTTATTGTAAAAATAGTTTATGCATCACCACATTTTGAGAGCTATAATTTTTCCTTATTTTGACCCACCGAGTCATGTGAGGTCATATTTTTTGCGGGACGAGTTGACGTTTTTATTGGTACCATTTTCGGGCACGTGACATTTTTTGGTCGCTTTTTACTCCGATTTTTGGGACGCAGTATGAACATAAACCAGCTTTTCAGGAATTTCTTTTGGGGGGGGGTGCGTTTACACCGTTCCGCGTGCGGTAAAATTGATAAGGCGCTTTTATTCTTCGGGTCAGTATGATTACAGCGATACCTCTTTTATGTCTTTTTTTATGTTTTGGCGGTTTTATGCTATGAAAATTTTTTTTTATAAAAAATAATTATTTTTGCATCGCTTTATTCTGCGAGCTATAACTTTTTTATTTTTTCTCTGATGATGCTGTGTGGTGGCTCGTTTGTTGCGGGACAAGATGTCGTTTTCAGCGGTACCATGGATATTTATATGCGTCTTTTTGATCGCGCGTTATTGCACTTTTTGTTCGTCGGTATGATAATAAATCATTAATTTTTGCGTCGTTTTTTATTTTTTAAGGGGAACGCTAAAGGGGTTAACTAATGGGACAGTTTTATAGGGTGGGTCATTACGGACGCGGCGATAACAAATGGGTGTACTTTTATTGTTTTTCTGTTTCTTTATTTTCAAAAAATGAATTTATTAGGGAATCATTTTTTTTCTTATTTATTTAACGATTTTATTAAAATTATCTTTACACTTTTTGTTTTTTACTTTATTATAATGTCCCATGGGGGACATCACTGTCCTGTGACAGATCGCTGGTCTGTCACATCACAGATCGCTGTGACAGATCAGCGATCTGTCACAGGCACAGCTGCAGGCTTCCTCATGCCTGCGCTCTGCGGGCAGTGAGGAAGCCGGCTCCCTGCAGGCCCCCGAAGGTCCCCGTCGCCATATTGGATCCGTGGACCTGCAGGGAAGGCGACCCCCGCAGCGGCGCTGCACATCGCGCTGCTGTGGGGGTCGCAGGGAAGCACGGAGGGAGCCCCCTCCCTGCCGATGCTTCCTTTAACCCCCGGTACACCGCGATCATGTTTGATCGCGGTGTGCCAGGGGTTAACGTGTCGGGGGTGGTCACACATTGTGCCGGGTGTCAGCTGTGATAATCAGCTGACACCCGGCCGCGATCAGCTGCGCTCCCCCCGTGAGCGCAGCTGATCGCATTAGACGTACTATTTTGTCCTTGGGACTTAGGTCCCAGGTCACATGGACGGAATAGTACGTCTAATGTAGGAAAGGGGTTGATGGACCTGACAGATACCGGATTATTAGATATTATCAGTATTAACATTAGTTTTTTTCATGTTTCACATAGAAGCTTATAGGGAAAAAAACACCAAAATTCGCACAGTTCAGCAGCGTCTTCAGCCTCCCAGCGATCGCAGATCGCATGAAATCACATCCACTTTTCTTGCACATATAGGCCGTAGCGTAAATGCTGTGTCTTCCGCTGATTTTTTTGGGGGGGCAGAAATTCTGCTACGTTTAACTGTGTGAATAAATGCTGGGCAGGGTGCAATAGTTGACTGCTTTGTCTCCCATCCTTATAGGACCCCTAGCATGGTCCGCTGAGCTTTGAATGATCTTTTAATAGGCTTGGATTCTGTTAAATAGTTGTTGCAATAATCGCTGGAACCAAGTCCTAGTGGCAGGGCTACAACTCACCTCCCCATAAAATATAATGTACCCCCCATAAGAATATAATACAACCCACCTCCCCATAGAATATAATGTACCCCCCATAGAATATAGTACAGCCCACCTCCCCATAGAATATAATGTACCCCCCCATAGAATATAATACAACCCACCTCCCCATAGAATATAATGTACCCCCCATACAATATAGTACAGCCCACCTCCCCATAGAATATAATGTACCCCCCCATAGAATATAATACAACCCACCTCCCCATAGAATATAATGTACCCCCCATAGAATATAATACAACCCACCTCCCCATAGAATATAATGTACCCCCATAGAATATAGTACAGCCCACCTCCCCATAGAATATAATGTACCCCCCATAGAATATAGTACAGCCCACCTCCCCATAGAATATAATGTAGCACCCCATAGAAAATAATGTACCCCCCATAGAATATAGTACAGCCCACCTCCCCATAGAATATAATGTAGCACCCCACAGAATATAATGTATCTCCCCCCCGGTGTGTATATGTACACGCCGGTCTCCTCATCACCACCGGTGAAGCCGCTGCTGGCACAGAGCTGACATCGTGCAGATGGCCCCGATACTGTAATACTGTAATTTCCTCCGGGATCAATAAAGTTTATCTAATCTAATCTAATCTAATCTAATCACATCAGACAGCGCCGCCCTTTGCTCTCCAATAGAATAGCGTCGTAGTGCGGTATGCGCGCATGCTACGACTCCGGCGACACGGTCCGCAGGAGGATTCTGACAGAAGGACACATGTCCGGTCATATAATAGATATATAGTCACGAGCGAACTGGTTGACACCCTTTAAACTGTTCCAGAAAATGGGTGCAATTTACACTTGTTTTGTTCTATACCTGTTACTGCTCAAAAAGTGTGTGCAGTGCGGTGGCTGAGCGCAGGCAGGCGCACGTGGAGGGAGGGACCACCGGAATAGGCAGCTGCTGGATCAGACTATATTGCAACATGGGCAGCTGCTGTCACCGTCGCGATCCCACCAGCCTCCGAAGCCCACTGGTCTACATCCAGACACCACCGCACACATTTCTATAAGCAGACCTCAGCGCTATTTATGTCCCAGTAATGGCCAACCACTATAAATTATGGAGATTTTTTAAAATGCCACCAGAGTGATCTGCTGACAAACTGAACATCCCTGTTGTCAAAATGTCCCGCCCCTGCTGTGTATTTTGGAGAAACTAGGTGACACGTTTGTGTTTCCTGCAGCTCATTTGCATATATGGATGAGCAAGCGCTGTGATTGGCTGCTGTAGAATCCTAGTATGTTTCAGTTGGAAGAGAGGTCAAAGGCCATCGTGTCTGTCCGCCTGCTGCTCAATGCAGCAATGGCAGGATTCACTAAACCCTCTCAGACATATGTCTGTCCAGCCTCTGGGTGAACAGTCCCACCGAAGGAGAACTCGTCACCTCCTCTGGTGGCCGCCTGTTCCACTCATTGCTCACCCTCACTGTCAAAAAGTTTTTTTCTAATGTGTATCTTTTCCCTTTCATCCCATTGCTTCTCGTGCTTCCATGTGCAAATGAGAATAAGGATGATCCCTCTACATTGGGGCAACCCTTCAGATATTGGTGTCCTCCATCTAATAGAAGGGAACGCCTTTCCGACAGAACAGGCTGACTGAACGTGACGGCTGTCGCCATGATCCCTATGGCCGGCGCATACACACTGCTATGTTGCTGATGTTGTAGCACATTACTTCAATGAAATATTAATGGTGCTGACACGTGCCGGATTATCAGACGCTGTCAGTATTAATCGTGGTGACAGGTGCCGGATTATCAGATGTTGTAAGTATTAATCGTGCTGACACGTGCCGGATTATCAGATGTTGTCAGTATTAATCGTGCTGACACGTGCCGGATTATCAGATATCATGAGTATTAATGGACCTGAAACATGTGCCAGATTATCAGATGTTATCGGTATTAATGGTGCTTACAGATGCTGGATTATCAGATGTTATCAGTATTAATGGTGTTGACAGGTGCCGGATTATCAGACTTCATCAGTATTAATAGTGCTGACACGTGCCGGATTATCAGATGTTGTCAGTATTAATCGTGCTGACAGGTGCCGGATTATCAGATGTTGTCAGTATTAATCGTGCCGGATTATCAGATGTTGTCAGTATTAATCGTGCTGACACGTGCCGGATTATCAGATGTTGTCAGTATTAATCGTGCTGACAGGTGCCGGATTATCAGATATCATGAGTATTAATGGACCTGACAAATGCCGGATTATCAGATGTTGTCAGTATTAATCGTGGTGACAGGTGCCGGATTATCAGATGTTGTCAGTATTAATCGTGCCTACACGTGCCGGATTATCAGATGTTGTCAGTATTAATCGTGCTGACACGTGCCGGATTATCAGATATCATGAGTATTAATGGACCTGACAAATGCCAGATTATCAGATGTTATCGGTATTAATGGTGCTTACAGATGCTGGATTATCAGATGTTATCAGTATTAATGGTGTTGACAGGTGCCGGATTATCAGACTTCATCAGTATTAATGGTGCTGACACGTGCCGGATTATCAGATGTTGTCAGTATTAATCGTGCTGACAGGTGCGGGATTATCAGATGTTGTCAGTATTAATCGTGCCGGATTATCAGATGTTGTCAGTACTAATCGTGCTGACACGTGCCGATTATCAGATGTTGTCAGTACTAATCGTGCTGACACGTGCCGGATTATCAGATGTTGTCAGTATTAATCGTGCTGACACGTGCCGGAATAACAGATATCATGAGTATTAATGAGCCTGACAAATGCCAGATTATCAGATGTTATCGGTATTAATGGTGCTTACAGATGCTGGATTATCAGATGTTATCAGTATTAATGGTGTTGACAGGTGCCGGATTATCAGACTTCATCAGTATTAATGGTGCTGACACGTGCCGGATTATCAGATGTTGTCAGTATTAATCGTGCTGACACGTGCCGGATTATCAGATGTTGTCAGTATTAATCGTGCTGACAGGTGCCGGATTATCAGATATCATGAGTATTAATGGACCTGACAAATGCCGGATTATCAGATGTTATCGGTATTAATGGTGCTTATAGATGCTGGATTATCAGATGTTATCAGTATTAATGGTGTTGACAGGTGCCGGATTATCAGACTTCATCAGTATTAACCCCTTAACCCCCAAGGGTGGTTGGCACGTTAATGACCGGGCCAATTTTGACAATTCTTACCACTGTCCCTTTAAGAGGTCATAACTCTGGAACGCTTCCATGGATCCCGCCGGTGATTCTGACATTGCTTTTTTCTCACGACATAGTGTACTTCGTAGGGATATACTATTGAAGAGAAATAGCGCAATAGTGCATTATCCAGTGTAGGTATATCAATTTAAAAATAATACACTCACCAGATGGAGCTTGTAATAAGCATGGAGGATTCGCTGCTGCAGAAACCACAGATCCACGAGGGACCAACGTAGAAGATGCAGGAGAGGAGAAAAAGTGGTCAGACAATCCGCGCTGCAAATCACTTTGAACCCCCAAAGGGCTTCACAGAAGTTTATAACGTGCAGCCATCCAATTAAAGACATCATATTTTTTCCACAAAAATGATCTTTTCACCCCCAATTTTTATTTTCCCAAGAGTAACAGGACCCCAAAAGTTATTGTGCAATTCATCCTGAGTACGCTGATACCCCATATATGGGGGTAAACCACTATTTGGGCACATGGCAGAGCTCGGAAGGGAAGCAGCGCCATTTAACTTTTTTGGCTGGAATTGAGATCGGACGCCATGTCGCGTTTGGAAAGCCCCTGAAGTGCCAAAACAGTGGAAACCCCCCAATTCTAACTCCCACCCTAACCCTAGCCCTGACCCTAGCTCTGACCCTAGCCCTAATGGGAAAATGGAAATAAATACATTTTTTTTTTATTTTATTATTTTTGCCTAACTAAGGGGGTGATAAAGAGGGGGTTTGATTTACTATTTATGGCGGGTTTTAATTTTTGGCAGCTGTCATACGCTAAAAGACGCTTTTTATTGTAAAAATAGTTTATGCATCACCACATTTTGAGAGCTATAATTTTTCCTTATTTTGACCCACCGAGTCATGTGAGGTCATATTTTTTGCGGGACGAGTTGATGTTTTTATTGGTACCATTTTCGGGCACGTGACATTTTTTGGTCACTTTTTACTCCGATTTTTGGGACGCAGTATGAACAAAAACCAGCTTTTCAGGAATTTCTTTTGGGGGGGGTGCATTTACACCGTTCCGCGTGCGGTAAAATTGATAAGGCGCTTTTATTCTTCGGGTCAGTATGATTACAGCGATACGTCTTTCATGTCTTTTTTATGTTTTGGCGGTTTTATGGTATGAAAATTTTTTTTTATAAAAAATAATTATTTTTGCATCGCTTTATTCTGCGAGCTATAACTTTTTTATTTTTTCTCTGATGATGCTGTGTGGTGGCTCGTTTGTTGCGGGACAAGATGTCGTTTTCAGCGGTACTATGGATATTTATATGCGTCTTTTTGATCGCGCGTTATTGCACTTTTTATTCGTCGGTATGATAATAAATCATTAATTTTTGCGTCGTTTTTTATTTTTTAAGGGGAACGCTAAAGGGGTTAACTAATGGGACAGTTTTATAGGGTGGGTCATTACGGACGCGGCGATAACAAATAGGTGTACTTTTATTGTTTTTCTGTTTCTTTATTTTCAAAAAATGAATTTATTAGGGAATAATTTTTTTTCTTATTTATTTAACGATTTTATTAAAATTATTTTTACACTTTTTGTTTTTTACTTTATTATAATGTCCCATGGGGGACATCACTGTCCTGTGACAGATCGCTGATCTGTCACATCACAGATCGCTGTGACAGATCAGCGATCTGTCACAGGCACTGCTGCAGGCTTCCTCATGCCTGCGCTCTGCGGGCAGTGAGGAAGCCAGCTCCCTGCAGGCCCCCGAAGGTCCCCGTCGCCATATTGGATCCGGGGACCTGCAGGAAAGGCGACCCCCGCAGCGGCGCTGCACATCGCGCTGCTGTGGGGGTCGCAGGGAAGCACGGAGGGAGCCCCCTCCCTGCCGATGCTTCCTTTAACCCCCGGTACACCGCGATCATGTTTGATCGCGGTGTGCCAGGGGTTAACGTGTCGGGGGCGGTCACACATTGTGCCGGGTGTCAGCTGTGATAATCAGCTGACACCCGGCCGCGATCAGCTGCGCTCCCCCCGTGAGCGCAGCTGATCGCATTAGACGTACTATTCCGTCCTTGGGACTTAGGTCCCAGGTCACATGGACGGAATAGTACGTCTAATGTAGGAAAGGGGTTGATGGACCTGACAGATACCGGATTATCAGATATTATCAGTATTAACATTAGTTTTTTTCATGTTTCACATAGAAGCTTATAGGGAAAAAAACACCAAAATTCGCACAGTTCAGCAGCGTCTTCAGCCTCCCAGCGATCGCAGATCGCATGAAATCACATCCACTTTTCTTGCACATATAGGCCGTAGCGTAAATGCTGTGTCTTCCGCTGATTTTTTTGGGGGGGCAGAAATTCTGCTACGTTTAACTGTGTGAATAAATGCTGGGCAGGGTGCAATAGTTGACTGCTTTGTCTCCCATCCTTATAGGACCCCTAGCATAGTCCGCTGAGCTTTGAATGATCTTTTAATAGGCTTGGATTCTGATAAATAGTTGTTGCAATAATCGCTGGAACCAAGTCCTAGTGGCAGGGCTACAACCCACCTCCCCATAAAATATAATGTACCCCCCATAAGAATATAATACAACCCACCTCCCCATAGAATATAATGTACCCCCCATAGAATATAGTACATCCCACCTCCCCATAGAATATAATGTACCCCCCCATAGAATATAATACAACCCACCTCCCCATAGAATATAATGTACCCCCCATAGAATATAGTACAGCCCACCTCCCCATAGAATATAATGTACCCCCCCATAGAATATAATACAACCCACCTCCCCATAGAATATAATGTACCCCCCCTAGAATATAATACAACCCACCTCCCCATAGAATATAATGTTCCCCCCATAGAATATAGTACAGCCCACCTCCCCATAGAATATAATGTACCCCCCATAGGATATAGTACAGCCCACCTCCCCATAGAATATAATGTAGCACCCCATAGAAAATAATGTTCCCCCCATAGAATATAGTACAGCCCACCTCCCCATAGAATATAATGTAGCACCCCATAGAATATAGTACAGCCCACCTCCCCATAGAATATAATGTAGCACCCCATAGAATATAGTACAGCCCACCTCCCCATAGAATATAATGTACCCCCATAGAATATAGTACAGCCCACCTCCCCATAGAATATAATGTAGCACCCCACAGAATATAATGTATCTCCCCCCCGGTGTGTATATGTACACGCCGGTCTCCTCATCACCACCGGTGAAGCCGCTGCTGGCACAGAGCTGACATCGTGCAGATGGCCCCGATCACATCAGACAGCGCCGCCCTTTGCTCTCCAATAGAATAGCGTCGTAGTGCGGTATGCGCGCATGCTACGACTCCGGCGACACGGTCCGCAGGAGGATTCTGACAGAAGGACACATGTCCGGTCATATTATAGATATATAGTCACGAGCGAACGGGTTGACACCCTTTAAACTGTTCCAGAAAATGAGTGCAATTTACACTTGTTTTGTTCTATACCTGTTACTTATCAAAAGGTGTGTGCGGTGCGGTGGCTGGGCGCAGGCAGGCGCACGTGGAGGGAGGGACCGCCGGAATAGGCAGCTGCTGGATCAGACTATATAGCAACATGGGCAGCTGCTGTCACCGTCGCGATCCCACCAGCCTCCGAAGCCCACTGGTCTACATCCAGACACCACCGCACACATCTCTATAAGCAGACCTCAGAGCTATTTATGTCCCAGTAATGGCCAACCACTATATATTATGGAGATTTTTTAAAATGCCACCAGAGTGATCTGCTGACAAACTGAACATCCCTGTTGTCAAAATGTCCCGCCCCTGCTGTGTATTATGGAGAAACTAGGTGACACGTTTGTGTTTCCTGCAGCTCATTTGCATATATGGATGAGCAAGCGCTGTGATTGGCTGCTGTAGAATCCTAGTATGTTTCAGTTGGAAGAGAGGTCAAAGGCCATCGTGTCTGTCCGCCTGCTGCTCAATGCAGCAATGGCAGGATTCACTAAACCCTCTCAGACAGATGTCTGTCCAGCCTCTGGGTGAACAGTCCCACCGAAGGAGAACTCGTCACCTCCTCTGGTGGCCGCCTGTTCCACTCATTGCTCACCCTCACTGTCAAAAAGTTTTTTTCTAATGTGTATCTTTTCCCTTTCATCCCATTGCTTCTCGTGCTTCCATGTGCAAATGAGAATAAGGATGATCCCTCTACATTGGGGCAACCCTTCAGATATTGGTGTCCTCCATCTTATAGAAGGGAACGCCTTTCCGACAGAACAGGCTGACTGAACGTGACGGCCGTCGCCATGATCCCTATGGCCGGCGCATACACACTGCTATGTTGCTGATGTTGTAGCACATTACTTCAATGAAATATTAATGGTGCTGACACGTGCCGGATTATCAGACGTTGTCAGTATTAATCGTGGTGACAGGTGCCGGATTATCAGATGTTGTAAGTATTAATCGTGCTGACACGTGCCGGATTATCAGATGTTGTCAGTATTAATCGTGCTGACACGTGCCGGATTATCAGATATCATGAGTATTAATGGACCTGAAACATGTGCCAGATTATCAGATGTTATCGGTATTAATGGTGCTTACAGATGCTGGATTATCAGATGTTATCAGTATTAATGGTGTTGACAGGTGCCGGATTATCAGACTTCATCAGTATTAATGGTGCTGACACGTGCCGGATTATCAGATGTTGTCAGTATTAATCGTGCTGACAGGTGCCGGATTATCAGATGTTGTCAGTATTAATCGTGCCGGATTATCAGATGTTGTCAGTATTAATCGTGCTGACACGTGCCGGATTATCAGATGTTGTCAGTATTAATCGTGCTGACAGGTGCCGGATTATCAGATATCATGAGTATTAATGGACCTGAAAAATGCCGGATTATCAGATGTTGTCAGTATTAATCGTGGTGACAGGTGCCGGATTATCAGATGTTGTCAGTATTAATCGTGCCTACACGTGCCGGATTATCAGATGTTGTCAGTATTAATCGTGCTGACACGTGCCGGATTATCAGATATCATGAGTATTAATGGACCTGACAAATGCCAGATTATCAGATGTTATCGGTATTAATGGTGCTTACAGATGCTGGATTATCAGATGTTATCAGTATTAATGGTGTTGACAGGTGCCGGATTATCAGACTTCATCAGTATTAATGGTGCTGACACGTGCCGGATTATCAGATGTTGTCAGTATTAATCGTGCTGACAGGTGCGGGATTATCAGATGTTGTCAGTATTAATCGTGCCGGATTATCAGATGTTGTCAGTACTAATCGTGCTGACACGTGCCGGATTATCAGATGTTGTCAGTACTAATCGTGCTGACACGTGCCGATTATCAGATGTTGTCAGTACTAATCGTGCTGACACGTGCCGGATTATCAGATGTTGTCAGTATTAATCGTGCTGACACGTGCCGGAATAACAGATATCATGAGTATTAATGAGCCTGACAAATGCCAGATTATCAGATGTTATCGGTATTAATGGTGCTTACAGATGCTGGATTATCAGATGTTATCAGTATTAATGGTGTTGACAGGTGCCGGATTATCAGACTTCATCAGTATTAATGGTGCTGACACGTGCCGGATTATCAGATGTTGTCAGTATTAATCGTGCTGACACGTGCCGGATTATCAGATGTTGTCAGTATTAATCGTGCTGACAGGTGCGGGATTATCAGATGTTGTCAGTATTAATCGTGCCGGATTATCAGATGTTGTCAGTACTAATCGTGCTGACACGTGCCGGATTATCAGATGTTGTCAGTACTAATCGTGCTGACACGTGCCGATTATCAGATGTTGTCAGTACTAATCGTGCTGACACGTGCCGGATTATCAGATGTTGTCAGTATTAATCGTGCTGACACGTGCCGGAATAACAGATATCATGAGTATTAATGAGCCTGACAAATGCCAGATTATCAGATGTTATCGGTATTAATGGTGCTTACAGATGCTGGATTATCAGATGTTATCAGTATTAATGGTGTTGACAGGTGCCGGATTATCAGACTTCATCAGTATTAATGGTGCTGACACGTGCCGGATTATCAGATGTTGTCAGTATTAATCGTGCTGACACGTGCCGGATTATCAGATGTTGTCAGTATTAATCGTGCTGACAGGTGCCGGATTATCAGATATCATGAGTATTAATGGACCTGACAAATGCCGGATTATCAGATGTTATCGGTATTAATGGTGCTTACAGATACTGGATTATCAGATGTTATCAGTATTAATGGTGTTGACAGGTGCCGGATTATCAGACTTCATCAGTATTAACCCCTTAACCCCCAAGGGTGGTTGGCACGTTAATGACCGGGCCAATTTTGACAATTCTTACCACTGTCCCTTTAAGAGGTCATAACTCTGGAACGCTTCCATGGATCCCGCCGGTGATTCTGACATTGCTTTTTTCTCACGACATAGTGTACTTCGTAGGGATATACTATTGAAGAGAAATAGCGCAATAGTGCATTATCCAGTGTAGGTATATCAATTTAAAAATAATACACTCACCAGATGGAGCTTGTAATAAGCATGGAGGATTCGCTGCTGCAGAAACCACAGATCCACGAGGGACCAACGTAGAAGATGCAGGAGAGGAGAAAAAGTGGTCAGACAATCCGCGCTGCAAATCACGTTGAACCCCCAAAGGGCTTCACAGAAGTTTATAACGTGCAGCCATCCAATTAAAGACATCATATTTTTTCCACAAAAATGATCTTTTCACCCCCAATTTTTATTTTCCCAAGAGTAACAGGACCCCAAAAGTTATTGTGCAATTCATCCTGAGTACGCTGATACCCCATATATGGGGGTAAACCACTATTTGGGCACATGGCAGAGCTCGGAAGGGAAGCAGCGCCATTTAACTTTTTTGGCTGGAATTGAGATCGGACGCCATGTCGCGTTTGGAAAGCCCCTGAAGTGCCAAAACAGTGGAAACCCCCCAATTCTAACTCCCACCCTAACCCTAGCCCTGACCCTAGCTCTGACCCTAGCCCTAATGGGAAAATGGAAATAAATACATTTTTTTTTTATTTTATTATTTTTGCCTAACTAAGGGGGTGATAAAGGGGGGGTTTGATTTACTATTTATGGCGGGTTTTAATTTTTGGCAGCTGTCATACGCTAAAAGACGCTTTTTATTGTAAAAATAGTTTATGTATCACCACATTTTGAGAGCTATAATTTTTCCTTATTTTGACCCACCGAGTCATGTGAGGTCATATTTTTTGCGGGACGAGTTGACGTTTTTATTGGTACCATTTTCGGGCACGTGACATTTTTTGGTCGCTTTTTACTCCGATTTTTGGGACGCAGTATGAACAAAAACCAGCTTTTCAGGAATTTCTTTTGGGGGGGGTGCGTTTACACCGTTCCGCGTGCGGTAAAATTGATAAGGCGCTTTTATTCTTCGGGTCAGTATGATTACAGCGATACCTCTTTTATGTCTTTTTTTATGTTTTGGCGGTTTTATGCTATGAAAATTTTTTTTTATGAAAAATAATTATTTTTCCATCGCTTTATTCTGCGAGCTATAACTTTTTTATTTTTTCTCTGATGATGCTGTGTGGTGGCTCGTTTGTTGCGGGACAAGATGTCGTTTTCAGCGGTACCATGGATATTTATATGCGTCTTTTTGATCGCGCGTTATTGCACTTTTTGTTCGTCGGTATGATAATAAATCATTAATTTTTGCGTCGTTTTTTATTTTTTAAGGGGAACGCTAAAGGGGTTAACTAATGGGACAGTTTTATAGGGTGGGTCATTACGGACGCGGCGATAACAAATAGGTGTACTTTTATTGTTTTTCTGTTTCTTTATTTTCAAAAAATGAATTTATTAGGGAATAATTTTTTTTCTTATTTATTTAACGATTTTATTAAAATTATTTTTACACTTTTTGTTTTTTACTTTATTATAATGTCCCATGGGGGACATCACTGTCCTGTGACAGATCGCTGATCTGTCACATCATAGATCGCTGTGACAGACCAGCGATCTGTCACAGGCACTGCTGCAGGCTTCCTCATGCCTGCGCTCTGCGGGCAGTGAGGAAGCCAGCTCCCTGCAGGCCCCCGAAGGTCCCCGTCGCCATATTGGATCCGGGGACCTGCAGGAAAGGCGACCCCCGCAGCGGCGCTGCACATCGCGCTGCTGTGGGGGTCGCAGGGAAGCACGGAGGGAGCCCCCTCCCTGCCGATGCTTCCTTTAACCCCCGGTACACCGCGATCATGTTTGATCGCGGTGTGCCAGGGGTTAACGTGTCGGGGGCGGTCACACATTGTGCCGGGTGTCAGCTGTGATAATCAGCTGACACCCGGCCGCGATCAGCTGCGCTCCCCCCGTGAGCGCAGCTGATCGCATTAGACGTACTATTCCGTCCTTGGGACTTAGGTCCCAGGTCACATGGACGGAATAGTACGTCTAATGTAGGAAAGAGGTTGATGGACCTGACAGATACCGGATTATCAGATATTATCAGTATTAACATTAGTTTTTTTCATGTTTCACATAGAAGCTTATAGGGAAAAAAACACCAAAATTCGCACAGTTAAGCAGCGTCTTCAGCCTCCCAGCGATCGCAGATCGCATGAAATCACATCCACTTTTCTTGCACATATAGGCCGTAGCGTAAATGCTGTGTCTTCCGCTGATTTTTTTGGGGGGGCAGAAATTCTGCTACGTTTAACTGTGTGAATAAATGCTGGGCAGGGTGCAATAGTTGACTGCTTTGTCTCCCATCCTTATAGGACCCCTAGCATGGTCCGCTGAGCTTTGAATGATCTTTTAATAGGCTTGGATTCTGATAAATAGTTGTTGCAATAATCGCTGGAACCAAGTCCTAGTGGCAGGGCTACAACCCACCTCCCCATAAAATATAATGTACCCCCCATAAGAATATAATACAACCCACCTCCCCATAGAATATAATGTACCCCCCATAGAATATAGTACAGCCCACCTCCCCATAGAATATAATGTACCCCCCCATAGAATATAATACAACCCACCTCCCCATAGAATATAATGTACCCCCCATAGAATATAGTACAGCCCACCTCCCCATAGAATATAATGTACCCCCCCATAGAATATAATACAACCCACCTCCCCATAGAATATAATGTACCCCCCATAGAATATAGTACAGCCCACCTCCCCATAGAATATAATGTACCCCCCATAGAATATAGTACAGCCCACCTCCCCATAGAATATAATGTAGCACCCCATAGAAAATAATGTACCCCCCATAGAATATAGTACAGCCCACCTCCCCATAGAATATAATGTAGCACCCCATAGAATATAGTACAGCCCACCTCCCCATAGAATATAATGTAGCACCCCATAGAATATAGTACAGCCCACCTCCCCATAGACTATAATGTACCCCCATAGAATATAGTACAGCCCACCTCCCCATAGAATATAATGTAGCACCCCACAGAATATAATGTATCTCCCCCCCGGTGTGTATATGTACACGCCGGTCTCCTCATCACCACCGGTGAAGCCGCTGCTGGCACAGAGCTGACATCGTGCAGATGGCCCCGATCACATCAGACAGCGCCGCCCTTTGCTCTCCAATAGAATAGCGTCGTAGTGCGGTATGCGCGCATGCTACAACTCCGGCGACACGGTCCGCAGGAGGATTCTGACAGAAGGACACATGTCCGGTCATATTATAGATATATAGTCACGAGCGAACGGGTTGACACCCTTTAAACTGTTCCAGAAAATGAGTGCAATTTACACTTGTTTTGTGGAGGGAGGGACCGCCGGAATAGGCAGCTGCTGGATCAGACTATATTGCAACATGGGCAGCTGCTGTCACCGTCGCGATCCCACCAGCCTCCAAAGCCCACTGGTCTACATCCAGACACCACCGCACACATCTCTATAAGCAGACCTCAGCGCTATTTATGTCCCAGTAATGGCCAACCACTATAAATTATGGAGATTTTTTAAAATGCCACCAGAGTGATCTGCTGACAAACTGAACATCCCTGTTGTCAAAATGTCCCGCCCCTGCTGTGTATTTTGGAGAAACTAGGTGACACGTTTGTGTTTCCTGCAGCTCATTTGCATATATGGATGAGCAAGCGCTGTGATTGGCTGCTGTAGAATCCTAGTATGTTTCAGTTGGAAGAGAGGTCAAAGGCCATCGTGTCTGTCCGCCTGCTGCTCAATGCAGCAATGGCAGGATTCACTAAACCCTCTCAGACAGATGTCTGTCCAGCCTCTGGGTGAACAGTCCCACCGAAGGAGAACTCGTCACCTCCTCTGGTGGCCGCCTGTTCCACTCATTGCTCACCCTCACTGTCAAAAAGTTTTTTTCTAATGTGTATCTTTTCCCTTTCATCCCATTGCTTCTCGTGCTTCCATGTGCAAATGAGAATAAGGATGATCCCTCTACATTGGGGCAACCCTTCAGATATTGGTGTCCTCCATCTTATAGAAGGGAACGCCTTTCCGACAGAACAGGCTGACTGAACGTGACGGCCGTCGCCATGATCCCTATGGCCGGCGCATACACACTGCTATGTTGCTGATGTTGTACCACATTACTTCAATGAAATATTAATGGTGCTGACACGTGCCGGATTATCAGACGTTGTCAGTATTAATCGCGGTGACAGGTGCCGGATTATCAGATGTTGTCAGTATTAATCGTGCTGACACGTGCCGGATTATCAGATGTTGTCAGTATTAATCGTGCTGACACGTGCCGGATTATCAGATATCATGAGTATTAATGGACCTGAAACATGTGCCAGATTATCAGATGTTATCGGTATTAATGGTGCTTACAGATGCTGGATTATCAGATGTTATCAGTATTAATGGTGTTGACAGGTGCCGGATTATCAGACTTCATCAGTATTAATGGTGCTGACACGTGCCGGATTATCAGATGTTGTCAGTATTAATCGTGCTGACAGGTGCCGGATTATCAGATGTTGTCAGTATTAATCGTGCCGGATTATCAGATGTTGTCAGTATTAATCGTGCTGACACGTGCCGGATTATCAGATGTTGTCAGTATTAATCGTGCTGACAGGTGCCGGATTATCAGATATCATGAGTATTAATGGACCTGACAAATGCCGGATTATCAGATGTTGTCAGTATTAATCGTGGTGACAGGTGCCGGATTATCAGATGTTGTCAGTATTAATCGTGCCTACACGTGCCGGATTATCAGATGTTGTCAGTATTAATCGTGCTGACACGTGCCGGATTATCAGATATCATGAGTATTAATGGACCTGACAAATGCCAGATTATCAGATGTTATCGGTATTAATGGTGCTTACAGATGCTGGATTATCAGATGTTATCAGTATTAATGGTGTTGACAGGTGCCGGATTATCAGACTTCATCAGTATTAATGGTGCTGACACGTGCCGGATTATCAGATGTTGTCAGTATTAATCGTGCTGACAGGTGCGGGATTATCAGATGTTGTCAGTATTTATCGTGCCGGATTATCAGATGTTGTCAGTACTAATCGTGCTGACACGTGCCGGATTATCAGATGTTGTCAGTACTAATCGTGCTGACACGTGCCGGATTATCAGATGTTGTCAGTATTAATCGTGCTGACACGTGCCGGAATAACAGATACAGTCATGGCCAAAAGTATTGACACCCCTGAAATTCTGTCAGATAATATTCAGTTTCTTCCTGAAAATGATTGCAAACACAAATTCTTTGGTATTATTATCTTCATTTAATTTGTCTTAAATGAAAAAACACAAAAGAGAATGAAGCAAAAAGCAAAACATTGATCATTTCACACAAAACTCCAAAAATGGGCCGGACTAAAGTATTGGCACCCTCAGCCTAATACTTGGTTGCACAACCTTTAGCCAAAATAACTGCCACCAACCGCTTCCGGTAACCATCAATGAGTTTCTTACAATGCTCTGCTGGAATTTTAGACCATTCTTCTTTGGCAAACTACTCCAGGTCCCTGATATTTGAAGGGTGCCTTCTCCAAAGTGCCATTTTTAGATCTCTCCACAGGTGTTCTATGGGATTCAGGTCTGGACTCATTGCTGGACACCTTAGAAGTCTCCAGTGCTTTCTCTCAAACCATTTTCTAGTGCTTTTTGAAGTGTGTTTTGGGTTATTGTCCTGCTGGAAGACCCATGACCTCTGAGGTAGACCCAGCTTTCTCACACTGGGCCCTAAATTATGCTGCAAAATTTGTTGGTAGGCTTCTGACTTCATAATGCCATGCACACGGTCAAGCAGTCCAGTGCCAGAGGCAGCAAAGCAACCCCAAAACATCAGGGAACCTCCGCCATGTTTGACTGTAGGGACCGTGTACTTTTCTTTGAATGCCTCTTTTTTCTCCTGTAAACTCTATGTTGATGCTTTTGCCCTAAAAGCTCTACTTTTGTCTCATCTGACCAAAGAACATTCTTCCAAAATGTTTTAGGCTTTTTCAGGTAAGTTTTCGCAAACTCCAGCCTGGCTTTTTTATGTCTCGGGGTAAGAAGTGGAGTCTTCCTGGGTCTCCTACCATACAGTCCCTTTTCATTCAGATGCCGACGGATAGTACGGGTTGACACCGTTGTACCCTCGGACTGCAGGGCAGCTTGAACTTGTTTGGATGTTAGTGGAGGTTCTTTATCCAACATCCGCACAATCTTGCGTTGAAATCTCTTGTCAATTTTTCTTTTCCGTCCACATCTAGGGAGGTTAGCCACAGTGCCAGGGGCTTTAAACTTCTTGATGACACTGCGCACGGTAGACACAGGAACATTCAGGTCTTTGGAGATGGATTTGTAGCCTTGAGATTGCTCATGCTTCCTCACAATTTGGTTTCTCAAGTCCTCAGACAGTTCTTTGGTCTTCTTTCTTTTCTCCATGCTCAATGTGGTACACACAAGGACACAGGACAGAGGTTGAGTCAACTTTAATCCATGTCAACTGGCTGCAAGTGTGATTTAGTTATTGCCAACACCTGTTAGGTGCCACAGGTAAGTTACAGGTGCTGTTAATTATACAAATTAGAGAAGCATCACATGATTTTTCGCACAGTGCCAATACTTTTGTCCACCCTGTTTTTTATGTTTGGTGTGGAATTATATCCAATTTGGCTTTAGGACAATTCTTTTTGTGTTTTTTCATTTAAGACAAATTAAATGAAGATAATAATAACAAAGAATTTGTGTTTGCAATAATTTTCAGGAAGAAACTGAGTATTATCTGACAGAATTGCAGGGGTGTCAATACTTTTGGCCATGACTGTATCATGAGTATTAATGAGCCTGACAAATGCCAGATTATCAGATGTTATCGGTATTAATGGTGCTTACAGATGCTGGATTATCAGATGTTATCAGTATTAATGGTGTTGACAGGTGCCGGATTATCAGACTTTATCAGTATTAATGGTGTTGACACGTGCCGGATTATCAGATGTTGTCAGTATTAATCGTGCTGACACGTGCCGGATTATCAGATGTTGTCAGTATTAATCGTGCTGACAGGTGCCGGATTATCAGATATCATGAGTATTAATGGACCTGACAAATGCCGGATTATCAGATGTTATCGGTATTAATGGTGCTTACAGATGCTGGATTATCAGATGTTATCAGTATTAATGGTGTTGACAGGTGCAGGATTATCAGACTTCATCAGTATTAACCCCTTAACCCCCAAGGGTGGTTGGCACGTTAATGACCGGGCCAATTTTGACAATTCTTACCACTGTCCCTTTAAGAGGTCATAACTCTGGAACGCTTCCATGGATCCCGCCGGTGATTCTGACATTGCTTTTTTCTCACGACATAGTGTACTTCGTAGGGATATACTATTGAAGAGAAATAGCGCAATAGTGCATTATCCAGTGTAGGTATATCAATTTAAAAATAATACACTCACCAGATGGAGCTTGTAATAAGCATGGAGGATTCGCTGCTGCAGAAACCACAGATCCACGAGGGACCAACGTAGAAGATGCAGGAGAGGAGAAAAAGTGGTCAGACAATCCGCGCTGCAAATCACTTTGAACCCCCAAAGGGCTTCACAGAAGTTTATAACGTGCAGCCATCCAATTAAAGACATCATATTTTTTCCACAAAAATGATCTTTTCACCCCCAATTTTTATTTTCCCAAGAGTAACAGGACCCCAAAAGTTATTGTGCAATTCATCCTGAGTACGCTGATACCCCATATATGGGGGTAAACCACTATTTGGGCACATGGCAGAGCTCGGAAGGGAAGCAGCGCCATTTAACTTTTTTGGCTGGAATTGAGATCGGACGCCATGTCGCGTTTGGAAAGCCCCTGAAGTGCCAAAACAGTGGAAACCCCCCAATTCTAACTCCCACCCTAACCCTAGCCCTGACCCTAGCTCTGACCCTAGCCCTAATGGGAAAATGGAAATAAATACATTTTTTTTTTATTTTATTATTTTTGCCTAACTAAGGGGGTGATAAAGGGGGGGTTTGATTTACTATTTATGGCGGGTTTTAATTTTTGGCAGCTGTCATACGCTAAAAGACGCTTTTTATTGTAAAAATAGTTTATGCATCACCACATTTTGAGAGCTATAATTTTTCCTTATTCTGACCCACCGAATCATGTGAGGTCTTAATTTTTTTGCGGGACGATTTGACGTTTTTATTGGTACCATTTTCGGGCACGTGACATTTTTTGGTCGCTTTTTACTCCGATTTTTGGGACGCAGTATTAACAAAAACCAGCTTTTCAGGAATTTCTTTTAGGGGGGGGTGCGTTTACACCGTTTCGCGTGCGGTAAAATTGATAAGGCGCTTTTATTCTTCGGGTCAGTATGATTACAGCGATACCTCTTTTATGTCTTTTTTTATGTTTTGGCGGTTTTATGCTATGAAAACATTTTTTTTATAAAAAATAATTATTTTTGCATCGCTTTATTCTGCGAGCTATAACTTTTTTATTTTTTCTCTGATGATGCTGTGTGGTGGCTCGTTTGTTGCGGGACAAGATGTCGTTTTCAGCGGTACCATGGATATTTATATGCGTCTTTTTGATCGCGCGTTATTGCACTTTTTGTTCGTCGGTATGATAATAAATCATTAATTTTTGCGTCGTTTTTTATTTTTTAAGGGGAACGCTAAAGGGGTTAACTAATGGGACAGTTTTATAGGGTGGGTCATTACGGACGCGGCGATAACAAATAGGTGTACTTTTATTGTTTTTCTGTTTCTTTATTTTCAAAAAATGAATTTATTAGGGAATAATTTTTTTTTCTTATTTATTTAACGATTTTATTAAAATTATTTTTACACTTTTTGTTTTTTACTTTATTATAATGTCCCATGGGGGACATCACTGTCCTGTGACAGATCGCTGATCTGTCACATCACAGATCGCTGTGACAGATCAGCGATCTGTCACAGGCACTGCTGCAGGCTTCCTCATGCCTGCGCTCTGCGGGCAGTGAGGAAGCCAGCTCCCTGCAGGCACCCGAAGGTCCCCGTCGCCATATTGGATCCGGGGACCTGCAGGAAAGGCGACCCCCGCAGCGGCGCTGCACATCGCGCTGCTGTGGGGGTCGCAGGGAAGCACGGAGGGAGCCCCCTCCCTGCCGATGCCCTCCTTTAACCCCCGGTACACCGCGATCATGTTTGATCGCGGTGTGCCAGGGGTTAACGTGTCGGGGGCGGTCACACATTGTGCCGGGTGTCAGCTGTGATAATCAGCTGACACCCGGCCGCGATCAGCTGCGCTCCTCCCGTGAGCGCAGCTGATCGCATTAGACGTACTATTCCGTCCTTGGGACTTAGGTCCCAGGTCACATGGACGGAATAGTACGTCTAATGTAGGAAAGGGGTTGATGGACCTGACAGATACCGGATTATCAGATATTATCAGTATTAACATTAGTTTTTTTCATGTTTCACATAGAAGCTTATAGGGAAAAAAACACCAAAATTCGCACAGTTCAGCAGCGTCTTCAGCCTCCCAGCGATCGCAGATCGCATGAAATCACATCCACTTTTCTTGCACATATAGGCCGTAGCGTAAATGCTGTGTCTTCCGCTGATTTTTTTTGGGGGGCAGAAATTCTGCTACGTTTAACTGTGTGAATAAATGCTGGGCAGGGTGCAATAGTTGACTGCTTTGTCTCCCATCCTTATAGGACCCCTAGCATGGTCCGCTGAGCTTTGAATGATCTTTTAATAGGCTTGGATTCTGATAAATAGTTGTTGCAATAATCGCTGGAACCAAGTCCTAGTGGCAGGGCTACAACCCACCTCCCCATAAAATATAATGTACCCCCCATAAGAATATAATACAACCCACCTCCCCATAGAATATAATGTACCCCCCATAGAATATAATACAACCCACCTCCCCATAGAATATAATGTACCCCCCATAGAATATAATACAACCCACCTCCCCATAGAATATAATGTACCCCCCATAGAATATAGTACAGCCCACCTCCCCATAGAATATAATGTACCCCCCCATAGAATATAATACAACCCACCTCCCCATAGAATATAATGTACCCCCCATAGAATATAATACAACCCACCTCCCCATAGAATATAATGTACCCCCCATAGAATATAGTACAGCCCACCTCCCCATAGAATATAATGTACCCCCACAGAATATAGTACAGCCCACCTCCCCATAGAATATAATGTAGCACCCCATAAAATATAGTACAGCCCACCTCCCCATAGAATATAATGTAGCACCCCATAGAATATAGTACAGCCCACCTCCCCATAGAATATAATGTAGCACCCCACAGAATATAATGTATCTCCCCCCTGGTGTGTATATGTACACGCCGGTCTCCTCATCACCACCGGTGAAGCCGCTGCTGGCACAGAGCTGACATCGTGCAGATGGCCCCGATCACATCAGACAGCGCCGCCCTTTGCTCTCCAATAGAATAGCGTCGTAGTGCGGTATGCGCGCATGCTACGACTCCGGCGACACGGTCCGCTGGAGGATTCTGACAGAAGGACACATGTCCGGTCATATTATAGATATATAGTCACGAGCGAACGGGTTGACACCCTTTAAACTGTTCCAGAAAATGAGTGCAATTTACACTTGTTTTGTTCTATACCTGTTACTTATCAAAAAGTGTGTGCAGTGCGGTGGCTGAGCGCAGGCAGGCGCACGTGGAGGGAGGGACCGCCGAAATAGGCAGCTGCTGGATCAGACTATTTTGCAACATGGGCAGCTGCTGTCACCGTTGCGATCCCACCAGCCTCCGAAGCCCACTGGTCTACATCCAGACACCACCGCACACATCTCTATAAGCAGACCTCAGAGCTATTTATGTCCCAGTAATGGCCAACCACTATAAATTATGGAGATTTTTTAAAATGCCACCAGAGTGATCTGCTGACAAACTGAACATCCCTGTTGTCAAAATGTCCCGCCCCTGCTGTGTATTTTGGAGAAACTAGGTGACACGTTTGTGTTTCCTGCAGCTCATTTGCATATATGGATGAGCAAGCGCTGTGATTGGCTGCTGTAGAATCCTAGTATGTTTCAGTTGGAAGAGAGGTCAAAGGCCATCGTGTCTGTCCGCCTCCTGCTCAATGCAGCAATGGCAGGATTCACTAAACCCTCTCAGACAGATGTCTGTCCAGCCTCTGGGTGAACAGTCCCACCGAAGGAGAACTCGTCACCTCCTCTGGTGGCCGCCTGTTCCACTCATTGCTCACCCTCACTGTCAAAAAGTTTTTTTCTAATGTGTATCTTTTCCCTTTCATCCCATTGCTTCTCGTGCTTCCATGTGCAAATGAGAATAAAGATGATCCCTCTACATTGGGGCAACCCTTCAGATATTGGTGTCCTCCATCTTATAGAAGGGAACGCCTTTCCGACAGAACAGGCTGACTGAACGTGACGGCCGTCGCCATGATCCCTATGGCCGGCGCATACACACTGCTATGTTGCTGATGTTGTAGCACATTACTTCAATGAAATATTAATGGTGCTGACACGTGCCGGATTATCAGACGTTGTCAGTATTAATCGTGGTGACAGGTGCCGGATTATCAGATGTTGTAAGTATTAATCGTGCTGACACGTGCCGGATTATCAGATGTTGTCAGTATTAATCGTGCTGACACGTGCCGGATTATCAGATATCATGAGTATTAATGGACCTGAAACATGTGCCAGATTATCAGATGTTATCGGTATTAATGGTGCTTACAGATGCTGGATTATCAGATGTTATCAGTATTAATGGTGTTGACAGGTGCCGGATTATCAGACTTCATCAGTATTAATGGTGCTGACATGTGCCGGATTATCAGATGTTGTCAGTATTAATCGTGCTGACAGGTGCCGGATTATCAGATGTTGTCAGTATTAATCGTGCCGGATTATCAGATGTTGTCAGTATTAATCGTGCTGACACGTGCCGGATTATCAGATGTTGTCAGTATTAATCGTGCTGACAAGTGCCGGATTATCAGATATCATGAGTATTAATGGACCTGACAAATGCCGGATTATCAGATGTTGTCTGTATTAATCGTGGTGACAGGTGCCGGATTATCAGATGTTGTCAGTATTAATCGTGCCTACACGTGCCGGATTATCAGATGTTGTCAGTATTAATCGTGCTGACACGTGCCGGATTATAAGATATCATGAGTATTAATGGACCTGACAAATGCCAGATTATCAGATGTTATCAGTATTAATGGTGTTGACAGGTGCCGGATTATCAGACTTCATCAGTATTAATCGTGCTGACAGGTGCGGGATTATCAGATGTTGTCAGTATTAATCGTGCCGGATTATCAGATGTTGTCAGTACTAATCGTGCTGACACGTGCCGGATTATCAGATGTTGTCAGTACTAATCGTGCTGACACGTGCCGGATTATCAGATGTTGTCAGTATTAATCGTGCTGACACGTGCCGGATTATCAGATATCATGAGTATTAATGAGCCTGACAAATGCCAGATTATCAGATGTTATCGGTATTAATGGTGCTTACAGATGCTGGATTATCAGATGTTATCAGTATTAATGGTGTTGACAGGTGCCGGATTATCAGACTTCATCAGTATTAATGGTGCTGACACGTGCCGGATTATCAGATGTTGTCAGTATTAATCGTGCTGACACGTGCCGGAATAACAGATATCATGAGTATTAATGAGCCTGACAAATGCCAGATTATCAGATGTTATCGGTATTAATGGTGCTTACAGATGCTGGATTATCAGATGTTATCAGTATTAATGGTGTTGACAGGTGCCGGATTATCAGACTTCATCAGTATTAATGGTGCTGACACGTGCCGGATTATCAGATGTTGTCAGTATTAATCGTGCTGACACGTGCCGGATTATCAGATGTTGTCAGTATTAATCGTGCTGACAGGTGCCGGATTATCAGATATCATGAGTATTAATGGACCTGACAAATGCCGGATTATCAGATGTTGTCAGTATTAATCGTGGTGACAGGTGCCGGATTATCAGATGTTGTCAGTATTAATCGTGCCTACACGTGCCGGATTATCAGATGTTGTCAGTATTAATCGTGCTGACACGTGCCGGATTATCAGATATCATGAGTATTAATGGACCTGACAAATGCCAGATTATCAGATGTTATCGGTATTAATGGTGCTTACAGATGCTGGATTATCAGATGTTATCAGTATTAATGGTGTTGACAGGTGCCGGATTATCAGACTTCATCAGTAGTAATGGTGCTGACACGTGCCGGATTATCAGATGTTGTCAGTATTAATCGTGCTGACAGGTGCGGGATTATCAGATGTTGTCAGTATTTATCTTGCCGGATTATCAGATGTTGTCAGTACTAATTGTGCTGACACGTGCCGGATTATCAGATGTTGTCAGTACTAATCGTGCTGACACGTGCCGGATTATCAGATGTTGTCAGTATTAATCGTGCTGACACGTGCCGGAATAACAGATATCATGAGTATTAATGAGCCTGACAAATGCCAGATTATCAGATGTTATCGGTATTAATGGTGCTTACAGATGCTGGATTATCAGATGTTATCAGTATTAATGGTGTTGACAGGTGCCGGATTATCAGACTGCATCAGTATTAATGGTGCTGACACGTGCCGGATTATCAGATGTTGTCAGTATTAACCGTGCTGACACGTGCCGGATTATCAGATGTCAGTATTAATCGTGCTGACAGGTGCCGGATTATCAGATATCATGAGTATTAATGGACCTGACAAATGCCGGATTATCAGATGTTATCGGTATTAATGGTGCTTACAGATGCTGGATTATCAGATGTTATCAGTATTAATGGTGTTGACAGGTGCCGGATTATCAGACTTCATCAGTATTAACCCCTTAACCCCCAAGGGTGGTTGGCACGTTAATGACCGGGCCAATTTTGACAATTCTTACCCCTGTCCCTTTAAGAGGTCATAACTCTGGAACGCTTCCATGGATCCCGCCGGTGATTCTGACATTGCTTTTTTCTCACGACATAGTGTACTTCGTAGGGATATACTATTGAAGAGAAATAGCGCAATAGTGCATTATCCAGTGTAGGTATATCAATTTAAAAATAATACACTCACCAGATGGAGCTTGTAATAAGCATGGAGGATTCGCTGCTGCAGAAACCACAGATCCACGAGGGACCAACGTAGAAGATGCAGGAGAGGAGAAAAAGTGGTCAGACAATCCGCGCTGCAAATCACTTTGAACCCCCAAAGGGCTTCACAGAAGTTTATAACGTGCAGCCATCCAATTAAAGACATCAAATTTTTTCCACAAAAATGATCTTTTCACCCCCAATTTTTATTTTCCCAAGAGTAACAGGACCCCAAAAGTTATTGTGCAATTCATCCTGAGTACGCTGATACCCCATATATGGGGGTAAACCACTATTTGGGCACATGGCAGAGCTCGGAAGGGAAGCAGCGCCATTTAACTTTTTTGGCTGGAATTGAGATCGGACGCCATGTCGCGTTTGGAAAGCCCCTGAAGTGCCAAAACAGTGGAAACCCCCCAATTCTAACTCCCACCCTAACCCTAGCCCTGACCCTAGCTCTGACCCTAGCCCTAATGGGAAAATGGAAATAAATACTTTTTTTTTATTTTATTATTTTTGCCTAACTAAGGGGGTGATAAAGGGGGGGTTTGATTTACTATTTATGGCGGGTTTTAATTTTTGGCAGCTGTCATACGCTAAAAGACGCTTTTTATTGTAAAAATAGTTTATGCATCACCACAATTGAGAGCTATAATTTTTCCTTATTTTGACCCACCGAGTCATGTGAGGTCATATTTTTTCCGGGACGAGTTGACGTTTTTATTGGTACCATTTTCGGGCACGTGACATTTTTTGGTCGCTTTTTACTCCGATTTTTGGGACGCAGTATGAACAAAAACCAGCTTTTCAGGAATTTCTTTTGGGGGGGGGGGGGTGCGTTTACACCGTTCCGCGTGCGGTAAAATTGATAAGGCGCTTTTATTCTTCGGGTCAGTATGATTACAGCGATACCTCTTTTATGTCTTTTTTTATGTTTTGGCGGTTTTATGCTATGAAAATTTTTTTTTATAAAAAATAATTATTTTTGCATCACTTTATTCTGCGAGCTATAACTTTTTTATTTTTTCTCTGATGATGCTGTGTGGTGGCTCGTTTCTTGCGGGATAAGATGTCGTTTTCAGCGGTACCATGGATATTTATATGCGTCTTTTTGATCGCGCGTTATTGCACTTTTTGTTCGTCGGTATGATAATAAATCATTAATTTTTGCGTCGTTTTTTATTTTTTAAGGGGAACGCTAAAGGGGTTAACTAATGGGACAGTTTTATAGGGTGGGTCATTACGGACGCGGCGATAACAAATAGGTGTACTTTTATTGTTTTTCTGTTTCTTTATTTTCAAAAAATGAATTTATTAGGGAATAATTTTTTTTCTTATTTATTTAACGATTTTATTAAAATTATTTTTACACTTTTTTTGTTTTTTACTTTATTATAATGTCCCATGGGGGACATCACTGTCCTGTGACAGATCGCTGATCTGTCACATCACAGATCGCTGTGACAGATCAGCGATCTGTCACAGGCACTGCTGCAGGCTTCCTCATGCCTGCGCTCTGCGGGCAGTGAGGAAGCCAGCTCCCTGCAGGCCCCCGAAGGTCCCCGTCGCCATATTGGATCCGGGGACCTGCAGGAAAGGCGACCCCCGCAGCGGCGCTGCACATCGCGCTGCTGTGGGGGTCGCAGGGAAGCACGGAGGGAGCCCCCTCCCTGCCGATGCTTCCTTTAACCCCCGGTACACCGCGATCATGTTTGATCGCGGTGTCCCAGGGGTTAACGTGTCGGGGGCGGTCACACATTGTGCCGGGTGTCAGCTGTGATAATCAGCTGACACCCGGCCGCGATCAGCTGCGCTCCCCCCCGTGAGCGCAGCTGATCGCATTAGACGTACTATTCCGTCCTTGGGACTTAGGTCCCAGGTCACATGGACGGAATAGTACGTCTAATGTAGGAAAGGGGTTGATGGACCTGACAGATACCGGATTATCAGATATTATCAGTATTAACATTAGTTTTTTTCATGTTTCACATAGAAGCTTATAGGGAAAAAAACACCAAAATTCGCACAGTTCAGCAAAGTCTTCAGCCTCCCAGCGATCGCAGATCGCATGAAATCACATCCACTTTTCTTGCACATATAGGCCGTAGCGTAAATGCTGTGTCTTCCGCTGATTTTTTTGGGGGGGCAGAAATTCTGCTACGTTTAACTGTGTGAATAAATGCTGGGCAGGGTGCAATAGTTGACTGCTTTGTCTCCCATCCTTATAGGACCCCTAGCATGGTCCGCTGAGCTTTGAATGATCTTTTAATAGGCTTGGATTCTGATAAATAGTTGTTGCAATAATCGCTGGAACCAAGTCCTAGTGGCAGGGCTACAACCCACCTCCCCATAAAATATAATGTACCCCCCATAAGAATATAATACAACCCACCTCCCCATAGAATATAATGTACCCTCCATAGAATATAGTACAGCCCACCTCCCCATAGAATATAATGTACCCCCCCATAGAATATAATACAACCCACCTCCCCATAGAATATAATGTACCCCCCATAGAATATAGTACAGCCCACCTCCCCATAGAATATAATGTACCCCCCCATAGAATATAATACAACCCACCTCCCCATAGAATATAATGTAGCACCCCATAGAAAATAATGTACCCCCCATAGAATATAGTACAGCCCACCTCCCAATAGAATATAATGTACCCCCCATAGAATATAGTACAGCCCACCTCCCCATAGAATATAATGTAGCACCCCATAGAAAATAATGTACCCCCCATAGAATATAGTACAGCCCACCTCCCCATAGAATATAATGTAGCACCCCATAGAATATAGTACAGCCCACCTCCCCATAGAATATAATGTAGCACCCCATAGAATATAGTACAGCCCACCTCCCCATAGAATATAATGTAGCACCCCATAGAAAATAATGTACCCCCCATAGAATATAGTACAGCCCACCTCCCCATAGAATATAATGTAGCACCCCACAGAATATAATGTATCTCCCCCCCGGTGTGTATATGTACACGCCGGTCTCCTCATCATCACCGGTGAAGCCGCTGCTGGCACAGAGCTGACATCGTGCAGATGGCCCCGATCACATCAGACAGCGCCGCCCTTTGCTCTCCAATAGAATAGCGTCGTAGTGCGGTATGCGCGCATGCTACGACTCCGGCGACACGGTCCGCAGGAGGATTCTGACAGAAGGACACATGTCCGGTCATATTATAGATATATAGTCACGAGCGAACGGGTTGACACCCTTTAAACTGTTCCAGAAAATGAGTGCAATTTACACTTGTTTTGTTCTATACCTGTTACTTATCAAAAAGTGTGTGCGGTGCGGTGGCTGGGCGCAGGCAGGCGCACGTGGAGGGAGGGACTGCCGGAATAGGCAGCTGCTGGATCAGCCTATATTGCAACATGGGCAGCTGCTGTCACCGTCGCGAGTCCACCAACCTCCAAGGCCCACTGGTCTACATCCAGACACCACCGCACACATCTCTATAAGCAGACCTCAGCGCTATTTATGTCCCAGTAATGGCCTACCACTATAAATTATGGAGATTTTTTAAAATGCCACCAGAGTGATCTGCTGACAAACTGAACATCCCTGTTTTCAAAATGTCCCGCCCCTGCTGTGTATTTTGGAGAAACTAGGTGACACGTTTGTGTTTCCTGCAGCTCATTTGCATATATGGATGAGCAAGCGCTGTGATTGGCTGCTGTAGAATCCTAGTATGTTTCAGTTGGAAGAGAGGTCAAAGGCCATCGTGTCTGTCCGCCTGCTGCTCAATGCAGCAATGGCAGGATTCACTAAACCCTCTCAGACAGATGTCTGTCCAGCCTCTGGGTGAACAGTCCCACCGAAGGAGAACTCGTCACCTCCTCTGGTGGCCGCCTGTTCCACTCATTGCTCACCCTCACTGTAAAAAAGTTTTTTTCTAATGTGTATCTTTTCCCTTTCATCCCATTGATTCTCGTGCTTCCATGTGCAAATGAGAATAAGGATGATCCCTCTACATTGGGGCAACCCTTCAGATATTGGTGTCCTCCATCTTATAGAAGGGAACGCCTTTCCGACAGAACAGGCTGACTGAACGTGACGGCCGTCGCCATGATCCCTATGGCCGGCGCATACACACTGCTATGTTGCTGATGTTGTAGCACATTACTTCAATGAAATATTAATGGTGCTGACACGTGCCGGATTATCAGACGTTGTCAGTATTAATCGTGGTGACACGTGCCGGATTATCAGATGTTGTCAGTATAAATCGTGCAGACACGTGCTGAATTATCAGATGTTGTCAGTATTAATCGTGCTGACACGTGCCGGATTATCAGATATCATGAGTATTAATGGACCTGAAACATGTGCCAGATTATCAGATGTTATCGGTATTAATGGTGCTTACAGATGCTGGATTATCAGATGTTATCAGTATTAATGGTGTTGACAGGTGCCGGATTATCAGACTTCATCAGTATTAATGGTGCTGACACGTGCCGGATTATCAGATGTTGTCAGTATTAATCGTGCTGACAGGTGCCGGATTATCAGATGTTGTCAGTATTAATCGTGCCGGATTATCAGATGTTGTCAGTATTAATCGTGCTGACACGTGCCGGATTATCAGATGTTGTCAGTATTAATCGTGCTGACACGTGCCGGATTATCAGATATCATGAGTATTAATGGACCTGACAAATGCCAGATTATCAGATGTTATCGGTATTAATGGTGCTTACAGATGCTGGATTATCAGATGTTATCAGTATTAATGGTGTTGACAGGTGCCGGATTATCAGACTTCATCAGTATTAATGGTGCTGACACGTGCCGGATTATCAGATGTTGTCAGTATTTATTGTGCCGGATTATCAGATGTTGTCAGTACTAATCGTGCTGACATGTGCCGGATTATCAGATGTTGTCAGTACTAATCGTGCTGACACGTGCCGGATTATCAGATGTTGTCAGTATTAATCGTGCTGACACGTGCCGGAATAACAGATATCATGAGTATTAATGAGCCTGACAAATGCCAGATTATCAGATGTTATCGGTATTAATGGTGCTTACAGATGCTGGATTATCAGATGTTATCAGTATTAATGGTGTTGACAGGTGCCGGATTATCAGACTTCATCAGTATTAATGGTGCTGACACGTGCCGGATTATCAGATGTTGTCAGTATTAATCGTGCTGACACGTGCCGGATTATCAGATGTTGTCAGTATTAATCGTGCTGACAGGTGCCGGATTATCAGATATCATGAGTATTAATGGACCTGACAAATGCCGGATTATCAGATGTTATCGGTATTAATGGTGCTTACAGATGCTGGATTATCAGATGTTATCAGTATTAATGGTGTTGACAGGTGCCGGATTATCAGACTTCATCAGTATTAACCCCTTATCCCCCAAGGGTGGTTGGCACGTTAATGACCGGGCCAATTTTGACAATTCTTACCACTGTCCCTTTAAGAGGTCATAACTCTGGAACGCTTCCATGGATCCCGCCGGTGATTCTGACATTGCTTTTTTCTCACGACATAGTGTACTTCGTAGGGATATACTATTGAAGAGAAATAGCGCAATAGTGCATTATCCAGTGTAGGTATATCAATTTAAAAATAATACACTCACCAGATGGAGCTTGTAATAAGCATGGAGGATTCGCTGCTGCAGAAACCACAGATCCACGAGGGACCAACGTAGAAGATGCAGGAGAGGAGAAAAAGTGGTCAGACAATCCGCGCTGCAAATCACTTTGAACCCCCAAAGGGCTTCACAGAAGTTTATAACGTGCAGCCATCCAATTAAAGACATCATATTTTTTCCACAAAAATGATCTTTTCACCCCCAATTTTTATTTTCCCAAGAGTAACAGGACCCCAAAAGTTATTGTGCAATTCATCCTGAGTACGCTGATACCCCATATATGGGGGTAAACCACTATTTGGGCACATGGCAGAGCTCGGAAGGGAAGCAGCGCCATTTAACTTTTTTGGCTGGAATTGAGATCGGACGCCATGTCGCGTTTGGAAAGCCCCTGAAGTGCCAAAACAGTGGAAACCCCCCAATTCTAACTCCCACCCTAACCCTAGCCCTGACCCTAGCTCTGACCCTAGCCCTAATGGGAAAATGGAAATAAATACATTTTTTTTTTATTTTATTATTTTTGCCTAACTAAGGGGGTGATAAAGGGGGGGTTTGATTTACTATTTATGGCGGGTTTTAATTTTTGGCAGCTGTCATACGCTAAAAGACGCTTTTTATTGTAAAAATAGTTTATGCATCACCACATTTTGAGAGCTATAATTTTTCCTTATTTTGACCCACCGAGTCATGTGAGGTCATATTTTTTGCGGGACGAGTTGACGTTTTTATTGGTACCATTTTCGGGCACGAGACATTTTTTGGTCGCTTTTTACTCCGATTTTTGGGACGCAGTATGAACAAAAACCAGCTTTTCAGGAATTTCTTTTGGGGGGGGGGTGCGTTTACACCGTTCCGCGTGCGGTAAAATTGATAAGGCGCTTTTATTCTTCGGGTCAGTATGATTACAGCGATACCTCTTTTATGTCTTTTTTTATGTTTTGGCGGTTTTATGCTATGAAATTTTTTTTTTATAAAAAATAATTATTTTTGCATCGCTTTATTCTGCGAGCTATAACTTTTTTATTTTTTCTCTGATGATGCTGGGTGGTGGCTCGTTTGTTGCGGGACAAGATGTCGTTTTCAGCGGTACCATGGATATTTATATGCGTCTGTTTGATCGCGCGTTATTGCACTTTTTGTTCGTCGGTATGATAATAAATCATTAATTTTTGCGTCGTTTTTTATTTTTTAAGGGGAACGCTAAAGGGGTTAACTAATGGGACAGTTTTATAGGATGGGTCATTACGGACGCGGCGATAACAAATAGGTGTACTTTTATTGTTTTTCTGTTTCTTTATTTTCAAAAAATGAATTTATTAGGGAATAATTTTTTTTCTTATTTATTTAACGATTTTATTAAAATTATTTTTACAACTTTTTGTTTTTTACTTTATTATAATGTCCCATGGGGGACATCACTGTCCTGTGACAGATCGCTGATCTGTCACATCACAGATCGCTGTGACAGATCAGCGATCTGTCACAGGCACTGCTGCAGGCTTCCTCATGCCTGCGCTCTGCGGGCAGTGAGGAAGCCAGCTCCCTGCAGGCCCCCGAAGGTCCCCGTCGCCATATTGGATCCGGGGACCTGCAGGAAAGGCGACCCCCGCAGCGGCGCTGCACATCGCGCTGCTGTGGGGGTCGCAGGGAAGCACGGAGGGAGCCCCCTCCCTGCCGATGCTTCCTTTAACCCCCGGTACACCGCGATCATGTTTGATCGCGGTGTGCCAGGGGTTAACGTGTCGGGGGCGGTCACACATTGTGCCGGGTGTCAGCTGTGATAATCAGCTGACACCCGGCCGCGATCAGCTGCGCTCCCCCCGTGAGCGCAGCTGATCGCATTAGACGTACTATTCCGTCCTTGGGACTTAGGTCCCAGGTCACATGGACGGAATAGTACGTCTAATGTAGGAAAGGGGTTGATGGACCTGACAGATATCCCGGATTATCAGATATTATCAGTATTAACATTAGTTTTTTTCATGTTTCACATAGAAGCTTATAGGGAAAAAAAACACCAAAATTTGCACAGTTCAACAGCGTCTTCAGCCTCCCAGCGATCGCAGATCGCATGAAATCACATCCACTTTTCTTGCACATATAGGCCGTAGCGTAAATGCTGTGTCTTCCGCTGATTTTTTGGGGGGGGCAGAAATTCTGCTACGTTTAACTGTGTGAATAAATGCTGGGCAGGGTGCAATAGTTGACTGCTTTGTCTCCCATCCTTATAGGACCCCTAGCATGGTCCGCTGAGCTTTGAATGATCTTTTAATAGGCTTGGATTCTGATAAATAGTTGTTGCAATAATCGCTGGAACCAAGTCCTAGTGGCAGGGCTACAACCCACCTCCCCATAAAATATAATGTACCCCCCATAAGAATATAATACAACCCACCTCCCCATAGAATATAATGTACCCCCCATAGAATATAGTACAGCCCACCTCCCCATAGAATATAATGTACCCCCCCATAGAATATAATACAACCCACCTCCCCATAGAATATAATGTACCCCCCATAGAATATAGTACAGCCCACCTCCCCATAGAATATAATGTACCCCCCCATAGAATATAATACAACCCACCTCCCCATAGAATATAATGTACCCCCCATAGAATATAATACAACCCACCTCTCCATAGAATATAATGTACCCCCCATAGAATATAGTACAGCCCACCTCCCCATAGAATATAATGTAGCACCCCATAGAAAATAATGTACCCCCCATAGAATATAGTACAGCCCACCTCCCCATAGAATATAATGTAGAACCCCATAGAATATAGTACAGCCCACCTCCCCATAGAATATAATGTAGCACCCCATAGAATATAGTACAGCCCACCTCCCCATAGAATATAATGTAGCACCCCATAGAAAATAATGTACCCCCCCATAGAATATAGTACAGCCCACCTCCCCATAGAATATAATGTAGCACCCCACAGAATATAATGTATCTCCTCCCCGGTGTGTATATGTACACGCCGGTCTCCTCATCACCACCGGTGAAGCCGCTGCTGGCACAGAGCTGACATCGTGCAGATGGCCCCGATCACATCAGACAGCGCCGCCCTTTGCTCTCCAATAGAATAGCGTCATAGTGCGGTATGCGCGCATGCTACGACTCCGGCGACACGGTCCGCAGGAGGATTCTGACAGAAGGACACATGTCCGGTCATATTATAGATATATAGTCACGAGCGAACGGGTTGACACCCTTTAAACTGTTCCAGAAAATGAGTGCAATTTACACTTGTTTTGTTCTATACCTGTTACTTATCAAAAAGTGTGTGCAGTGCGGTGGCTGAACGCAGGCAGGCGCATGTGGAGGGAGGGACCGCCGGAATAGGCAGCTGCTGGATCAGACTATATTGCAACATGGGCAGCTGCTGTCACCGTCGCAATCCCACCAGCCTCCGAAGCCCACTGGTCTACATCCAGACAATACCGCACACATCTCTATAAGCAGACCTCAGCGCTATTTATGTCCCAGTAATGGCCAACCACTATAAATTATGGAGATTTTTTAAAATGCCACCAGAGTGATCTGCTGACAAACTGAACATCCCTATTGTCAAAATGTCCCGCCCCTGCTGTGTATTTTGGAGAAACTAGGTGACACGTTTGTGTTTCCTGCAGCTCATTTGCATATATGGATGAGCAAGCGCTGTGATTGGCTGCTGTAGAATCCTAATATGTTTCAGTTGGAAGAGAGGTCAAAGGCCATCGTGTCTGTCCGCCTGCTGCTCAATGCAGCAATGGCAGGATTCACTAAACCCTCTCAGACAGATGTCTGTCCAGCCTCTGGGTGAACAGTCCCACCGAAGGAGAACTCGTCACCTCCTCTGGTGGCCGCCTGTTCCACTCATTGCTCACCCTCACTGTCAAAAAGTTTTTTTCTAATGTATATCTTTTCCCTTTCATCCCATTGCTTCTCGTGCTTCCATGTGCAAATGAGAATAAGGATGATCCCTCTACATTGGGGCAACCCTTCAGATATTGGTGTCCTCCATCTTATAGAAGGGAACGCCTTTCCGACAGAACAGGCTGACTGAACGTGACGGCCGTCGCCATGATCCCTATGGCCGGCGCATACACACTGCTATGTTGCTGATGTTGTAGAACATTACTTCAATGAAATATTAATGGTGCTGACACGTGCCGGATTATCAGACGTTGTCAGTATTAATCGTGGTGACAGGTGCCGGATTATCAGATGTTGTAAGTATTAATCGTGCTGACACGTGCCGGATTATCAGATATCATGAGTATTAATGGACCTGAAACATGTGCCAGATTATCAGATGTTATCGGTATTAATGGTGCTTACAGATGCTGGATTATCAGATGTTATCAGTATTAATGGTGTTGACAGGTGCCGGATTATCAGACTTCATCAGTATTAATGGTGCTGACACGTGCCGGATTATCAGATGTTGTCAGTATTAATCGTGCTGACAGGTGCCGGATTATCAGATGTTGTCAGTATTAATCGTGCCGGATTATCAGATGTTGTCAGTATTAATCGTGCTGACACGTGCCGGATTATCAGATGTTGTCAGTATTAATCGTGCTGACAGGTGCCGGATTATCAGATATCATGAGTATTAATGGACCTGACAAATGCCGGATTATCAGATGTTGTCAGTATTAATCGTGGTGACAGGTGCCGGATTATCAGATGTTGTCAGTATTAATCGTGCCTACACGTGCCGGATTATCAGATGTTGTCAGTATTAATCGTGCTGACACGTGCCGGATTATCAGATATCATGAGTATTAATGGACCTGACAAATGCCAGATTATCAGATGTTATCGGTATTAATGGTGCTTACAGATGCTGGATTATCAGATGTTATCAGTATTAATGGTGTTGACAGGTGCCGGATTATCAGACTTCATCAGTATTAATGGTGCTGACACGTGCCGGATTATCAGATGTTGTCAGTATTAATCGTGCTGACAGGTGCGGGATTATCAGATGTTGTCAGTATTAATCGTGCCGGATTATCAGATGTTGTCAGTACTAATCGTGCTGACACGTGCCGGATTATCAGATGTTGTCAGTACTAATCGTGCTGACACATGCCGGATTATCAGATGTTGTCAGTATTAATCGTGCTGACACGTGCCGGAATAACAGATATCATGAGTATTAATGAGCCTGACAAATGCCAGATTATCAGATGTTATCGGTATTAATGGTGCTTACAGATGCTGGATTATCAGATGTTATCAGTATTAATGGTGTTGACAGGTGCCGGATTATCAGACTTCATCAGTATTAATGGTGCTGACACGTGCCGGATTATCAGATGTTGTCAGTATTAATCGTGCTGACATGTGCCGGATTATCAGATGTTGTCAGTATTAATCGTGCTGACAGGTGCCGGATTATCAGATATCATGAGTATTAATGGACCTGACAAATGCCGGATTATCAGATGTTATCGGTATTAATGGTGCTTACAGATGCTGGATTATCAGATGTTATCAGTATTAATGGTGTTGACAGGTGCCGGATTATCAGACTTCATCAGTATTAACCCCTTAACCCCCAAGGGTGGTTGGCACGTTAATGACCGGGCCAATTTTGACAATTCTTACCACTGTCCCTTTAAGAGGTTATAACTCTGGAACGCTTCCATGGATCCCGCCGGTGATTCTGACATTGCTTTTTTCTCACGACATAGTGTACTTCGTAGGGATATACTATTGAAGAGAAATAGCGCAATAGTGCATTATCCAGTGTAGGTATATCAATTTAAAAATAATACACTCACCAGATGGAGCTTGTAATAAGCATGGAGGATTCGCTGCTGCAGAAACCACAGATCCACGAGGGACCAACGTAGAAGATGCAGGAGAGGAGAAAAAGTGGTCAGACAATCCGCGCTGCAAATCACTTTGAACCCCCAAAGGGCTTCACAGAAGTTTATAACGTGCAGCCATCCAATTAAAGACATCATATTTTTTCCACAAAAATGATCTTTTCACCCCCAATTTTTATTTTCCCAAGAGTAACAGGACCCCAAAAGTTATTGTGCAATTCATCCTGAGTACGCTGATACCCCATATATGGGGGTAAACCACTATTTGGGCACATGGCAGAGCTCGGAAGGGAAGCAGCGCCATTTAACTTTTTTGGCTGGAATTGAGATCGGACGTCATGTCGCGTTTGGAAAGCCCCTGAAGTGCCAAAACAGTGGAAACCCCCCAATTCTAACTCCCACCCTAACCCTAGCCCTGACCCTAGCTCTGACCCTAGCCCTAATGGGAAAATGGAAATAAATACATTTTTTTTTTATTTTATTATTTTTGCCTAACTAAGGGGGTGATAAAGGGGGGGTTTGATTTACTATTTATGGCGGGTTTTAATTTTTGGCAGCTGTCATACGCTAAAAGACGCTTTTTATTGTAAAAATAGTTTATGCATCACCACATTTTGAGAGCTATAATTTTTCCTTATTTTGACCCACCGAGTCATGTGAGGTCATATTTTTTGCGGGACGAGTTGACGTTTTTATTGGTACCATTTTCGGGCACGTGACATTTTTTGGTCGCTTTTTACTCCGATTTTTGGGACGCAGTATGAACAAAAACCAGCTTTTCAGGAATTTCTTTTGGGGGGGGGTGCGTTTACACCGTTACGCGTGCGGTAAAATTGATAAGGCGCTTTTATTCTTCGGGTCAGTATGATTACAGCGATACCTCTTTTATGTCTTTTTTTATGTTTTGGCGGTTTTATGCTATGAAAATTTTTTTTTAGAAAAACTAATTATTTTTGCATCGCTTTATTCTGCGAGCTATAACTTTTTTATTTTTTCTCTGATGATGCTGTGTGGTGGCTCGTTTGTTGCGGGACAAGATGTCGTTTTCAGCGGTACCATGGATATTTATATGCGTCTTTTTGATCGCGCGTTATTGCACTTTTTGTTCGTCGGTATGATAATAAATCATTAATTTTTGCGTCGTTTTTTATTTTTTAAGGGGAACGCTAAAGGGGTTAACTAATGGGACAGTTTTATAGGGTGGGTCATTACGGACGCGGCGATAACAAATAGGTGTACTTTTATTGTTTTTCTGTTTCTTTATTTTCAAAAAATGAATTTATTAGGGAATAATTTTTTTTCTTATTTATTTAACGATTTTATTAAAATTATTTTTACACTTTTTGTTTTTTACTTTATTATAATGTCCCATGGGGACATCACTGTGCTGTGACAGATCAGCGATCTGTCACAGGCACTGCTGCAGGCTTCCTCATGCCTGCGCTCTGCGGGCAGTGAGGAAGCCAGCTCCCTGCAGGCCCCCGAAGGTCCCCGTCGCCATATTGGATCCGGGGACCTGCAGGAAAGGCGACCCCCGCAGCGGCGCTGCACATCGCGCTGCTGTGGGGGTCGCAGGGAAGCACGGAGGGAGCCCCCTCCCTGCCGATGCTTCCTTTAACCCCCGGTACACCGCGATCATGTTTGATCGCGGTGTGCCAGGGGTTAACGTGTCGGAGGCGGTCACACATTGTGCCGGGTGTCAGCTGTGATAATCAGCTGACACCCGGCCGCGATCAGCTGCGCTCCCCCCGTGAGCGCAGCTGATCGCATTAGACGTACTATTCCGTCCTTGGGACTTAGGTCCCAGGTCACATGGACGGAATAGTACGTCTAATGTAGGAAAGGGGTTGATGGACCTGACAGATACCGGATTATCAGATATTATCAGTATTAACATTAGTTTTTTTCATGTTTCACATAGAAGCTTATAGGGAAAAAAACACCAAAATTCGCACAGTTCAGCAGCGTCTTCAGCCTCCCAGCGATCGCAGATCGCATGAAATCACATCCACTTTTCTTGCACATATAGGCCGTAGCGTAAATGCTGTGTCTTCCGCTGATTTTTTTGGGGGGGCAGAAATTCTGCTACGTTTAACTGTGTGAATAAATGCTGGGCAGGGTGCAATAGTTGACTGCTTTGTCTCCCATCCTTATAGGACCCCTAGCATGGTCCGCTGAGCTTTGAATGATCTTTTAATAGGCTTGGATTCTGATAAATAGTTGTTGCAATAATCGCTGGAACCAAGTCCTAGTGGCAGGGCTACAACCCACCTCCCCATAAAATATAATGTACCCCCCATAAGAATATAATACAACCCACCTCCCCATAGAATATAATGTACCCCCCATAGAATATAGTACAGCCCACCTCCCCATAGAATATAATGTACCCCCCCATAGAATATAATACAACCCACCTCCCCATAGAATATAATGTACCCCCCATAGAATATAGTACAGCCCACCTCCCCATAGAATATAATGTACCCCCCCATAGAATATAATACAACCCACCTCCCCATAGAATATAATGTACCCCCCATAGAATATAATACAACCCACCTCCCCATAGAATATAATGTACCCCCCATAGAATATAGTACAGCCCACCTCCCCATAGAATATAATGTACCCCCCATAGAATATAGTACAGCCCACCTCCCCATAGAATATAATGTAGCACCCCATAAAATATAATGTACCCCCCATAAGAATTTAATACAACCCACCTCCCCATAGAATATAATGTACCCCCCATAGAATATAGTACAGCCCACCTCCCCATAGAATATAATGTACCCCCCATAGAATATAATACAACCCACCTCCCCATAGAATATAATGTACCCCCCATAGAATATAGTACAGCCCATCTCCCCATAGAATATAATGTACCCCCCCCATAGAATATAATACAACCCACCTCCCCATAGAATATAATGTACCCCCCATAGAATATAATACAACCCACCTCCCCATAGAATATAATGTACCCCCCATAGAATATAGTACAGCCCACCTCCCCATAGAATATAATGTACCCCCATAGAATATAGTACAGCCCACCTCCCCATAGAATATAATGTACCCCCCATAGAATATAGTACAGCCCACCTCCCCATAGAATATAATGTAGCACCCCATAGAATATAGTACAGCCCACCTCCCCATAAAATATAATGTAGCACCCCATAGAATATAGTACAGCCCACCTCCCCATAGAATATAATGTAGCACCCCATAGAAAATAATGTACCCCCCATAGAATATAGTACAGCCCACCTCCCCATAGAATATAATGTAGCACCCCATAGAATATAGTACAGCCCACCTCCCCATAGAATATAATGTAGCACCCCATAGAATATAGTACAGCCCACCTCCCCATAGAATATAATGTACCCCCCATAGAATATAGTACAGCCCACCTCCCCATAGAATATAATGTAGCACCCCACAGAATATAATGTATCTCCCCCCCGGTGTGTATATGTACACGCCGGTCTCCTCATCACCACTGGTGAAGCCGCTGCTGGCACAGAGCTGACATCGTGCAGATGGCCCCGATCACATCAGACAGCGCCGCCCTTTGCTCTCCAATAGAATAGCGTCGTAGTGCGGTATGCGCGCATGCTACGACTCCGGCGACACGGTCCGCAGGAGGATTCTGACAGAAGGACACATGTCCGGTCATATTATAGATATATAGTCACGAGCGAACGGGTTGACACCCTTTAAACTGTTCCAGAAAATGAGTGCAATTTACACTTGTTTTGTTCTATACCTGTTACTTATCAAAAAGTGTGTGCAGTGCGGTGGCTGGGCGCAGGCAGGCGCACGTGGAGGGAGGGACCGCCGGAATGGGCAGCTGCTGGATCAGACTATATTGCAACATGGGCAGCTGCTGTCACCGTCGCGATCCCACCAGCCTCCGAAGCCCACTGGGCTACATCCAGACACCACCACACACATCTCTATAAGCAGACCTAAGCGCTATTTATGTCCCAGTAATGGCCAACCACTATAAATTATGGAGATTTTTTAAAATGCCACCAGAGTGATCTTCTGACAAACTGAACATCCCTGTTGTCAAAATGTCCCGCCCCTGCTGTGTATTCTGGAGAAACTAGGTGACACGTTTGTGTTTCCTGCAGCTCATTTGCATATATGGATGAGCAAGCGCTGTGATTGGCTGCTGTAGAATCCTAGTATGTTTCAGTTGGAAGAGAGGTCAAAGGCCATCGTGTCTGTCCGCCTGCTGCTCAATGCAGCAATGGCAGGATTCACTAAACCCTCTCAGACAGATGTCTGTCCAGCCTCTGGGTGAACAGTCCCACCGAAGGAGAACTCGTCACCTCCTCTGGTGGCCGCCTGTTCCACTCATTGCTCACCCTCACTGTCAAAAAGTTTTTTTCTAATGTGTATCTTTTCCCTTTCATCCCATTGCTTCTCGTGCTTCCATGTGCAAATGAGAATAAGGATGATCCCTCTACATTGGGGCAACCCTTCAGATATTGGTGTCCTCCATCTTATAGAAGGGAACGCCTTTCCGACAGAACAGGCTGACTGAACGTGACGGCCGTCGCCATGATCCCTATGGCCGGCGCATACACACTGCTATGTTGCTGATGTTGTAGCACATTACTTCAATGAAATATTAATGGTGCTGACACGTGCCGGATTATCAGACGTTGTCAGTATTAATCGTGGTGACAGGTGCCGGATTATCAGATGTTGTAAGTATTAATCGTGCTGACACGTGCCGGATTATCAGATGTTGTCAGTATTAATCGTGCTGACACGTGCCGGATTATCAGATATCATGAGTATTAATGGACCTGAAACATGTGCCAGATTATCAGATGTTATCGGTATTAATGGTGCTTACAGATGCTGGATTATCAGATGTTATCAGTATTAATGGTGTTGACAGGTGCCGGATTATCAGACTTCATCAGTATTAATGGTGCTGACACGTGCTGGATTATCAGATGTTGTCAGTATTAATCGTGCTGACAGGTGCCGGATTATCAGATGTTGTCAGTATTAATCGTGCCGGATTATCAGATGTTGTCAGTATTAATCGTGCTGACACGTGCCGGATTATCAGATGTTGTCAGTATTAATCGTGCTGACAGGTGCCGGATTATCAGATATCATGAGTATTAATGGACCTGACAAATGCCGGATTATCAGATGTTGTCAGTATTAATCGTGGTGACAGGTGCCGGATTATCAGATGTTGTCAGTATTAATCGTGCCTACACGTGCCGGATTATCAGATGTTGTCAGTATTAATCGTGCTGACACGTGCCGGATTATCAGATATCATGAGTATTAATGGACCTGACAAATGCCAGATTATCAGATGTTATCGGTATTAATGGTGCTTACAGATGCTGGATTATCAGATGTTATCAGTATTAATGGTGTTGACAGGTGCCGGATTATCAGACTTCATCAGTATTAATGGTGCTGACACGTGCCGGATTATCAGATGTTGTCAGTATTAATCGTGCTGACAGGTGCGGGATTATCAGATGTTGTCAGTATTAATCGTGCCGGATTATCAGATGTTGTCAGTACTAATCGTGCTGACACGTGCCGGATTATCAGATGTTGTCAGTACTAATCGTGCTGACACGTGCCGGATTATCAGATGTTGTCAGTATTAATCGTGCTGACACGTGCCGGAATAACAGATATCATGAGTATTAATGAGCCTGACAAATGCCAGATTATCAGATGTTATCGGTATTAATGGTGCTTACAGATGCTGGATTATCAGATGTTATCAGTATTAATGGTGTTGACAGGTGCCGGATTATCAGACTTCATCAGTATTAATGGTGCTGACACGTGCCGGATTATCAGATGTTGTCAGTATTAATCGTGCTGACACGTGCCGGATTATCAGATGTTGTCAGTATTAATCGTGCTGACAGGTGCCGGATTATCAGATATCATGAGTATTAATGGACCTGACAAATGCCGGATTATCAGATGTTATCGGTATTAATGGTGCTTACTGATGCTGGATTATCAGATGTTATCAGTATTAATGGTGTTGACAGGTGCCGGATTATCAGACTTCATCAGTATTAACCCCTTAACCCCCAAGGGTGGTTGGCACGTTAATGACCGGGCCAATTTTGACAATTCTTACCACTGTCCCTTTAAGAGGTCATAACTCTGGAACGCTTCCATGGATCCCGCCGGTGATTCTGACATTGCTTTTTTCTCACGACATAGTGTACTTCGTAGGGATATACTATTGAAGAGAAATAGCGCAATAGTGCATTATCCAGTGTAGGTATATCAATTTAAAAATAATACACTCACCAGATGGAGCTTGTAATAAGCATGGAGGATTCGCTGCTGCAGAAACCACAGATCCACGAGGGACCAACGTAGAAGATGCAGGAGAGGAGAAAAAGTGGTCAGACAATCCGCGCTGCAAATCACTTTGAACCCCCAAAGGGCTTCACAGAAGTTTATAACGTGCAGCCATCCAATTAAAGACATCATATTTTTTCCACAAAAATGATCTTTTCACCCCCAATTTTTATTTTCCCAAGAGTAACAGGACCCCAAAAGTTATTGTGCAATTCATCCTGAGTACGCTGATACCCCATATATGGGGGTAAACCACTATTTGGGCACATGGCAGAGCTCGGAAGGGAAGCAGCGCCATTTAGCTTTTTTGGCTGGAATTGAGATCGGACGTCATGTCGCGTTTGGAAAGCCCCTGAAGTGCCAAAACAGTGGAAACCCCCCAATTCTAACTCCCACCCTAACCCTAGCCCTGACCCTAGCTCTGACCCTAGCCCTAATGGGAAAATGGAAATAAATACATTTTTTTTTTATTTTATTATTTTTGCCTAAGTAAGGGGGTGATAAAGGGGGGGTTTGATTTACTATTTAAGGCGGGTTTTAATTTTTGGCAGCTGTCATACGCTAAAAGACGCTTTTTATTGTAAAAATAGTTTATGCATCACCACATTTTGAGAGCTATAATTTTTCCTTATTTTGACCCACCGAGTCATGTGAGGTCATATTTTTTGCGGGACGAGTTGACGTTTTTATTGGTACCATTTTCGGGCACGTGACATTTTTTGGTCGCTTTTTACTCCGATTTTTGGGACGCAGTATGAATAAAAACCAGCTTTTCAGGAATTTCTTTGGGGGGGGGTGCGTTTACACCGTTCCGCGTGCGGTAAAATTGATAAGGCGCTTTTATTCTTCGGGTCAGTATGATTACAGCGATACCTCTTTTATGTCTTTTTTTATGTTTTGGCGGTTTTATGCTATGAAAATTTTTTTTTATAAAAAATAATTATTTTTGCATCGCTTTATTCTGCGAGCTATAACTTTTTTATTTTTTCTCTGATGATGCTGTGTGGTGGCTCGTTTGTTGCGGGACAAGATGTCGTTTTCAGCGGTACCATGGATATTTATATGCGTCTTTTTGATCGCGCGTTATTGCACTTTTTGTTCGTCGGTATGATAATAAATCATTAATTTTTGCGTCGTTTTTTATTTTTTAAGGGGAACGCTAAAGGGGTTAACTAATGGGACAGTTTTATAGGGTGGGTCATTACGGACACGGCGATAACAAATAGGTGTACTTTTATTGTTTTTCTGTTTCTTTATTTTCAAAAAATGAATTTATTAGGGAATAATTTTTTTTCTTATTTATTTAACGATTTTATTAAAATTATTTTTACACTTTTTGTTTTTTACTTTATTATAATGTCCCATGGGGGACATCACTGTCCTGTGACAGATCGCTGATCTGTCACATCACAGATCGCTGTGACAGATCAGCGATCTGTCACAGGCACTGCTGCAGGCTTCCTCATGCCTGCGCTCTGCGGGCAGTGAGGAAGCCAGCTCCCTGCAGGCCCCCGAAGGTCCCCGTCGCCATATTGGATCCGGGGACCTGCAGGAAAGGCGACCCCCGCAGCGGCGCTGCACATCGCGCTGCTGTGGGGGTCGCAGGGAAGCACGGAGGGAGCCCCCTCCCTGCCGATGCTTCCTTTAACCCCCGGTACACCGCGATCATGTTTGATCGCGGTGTGCCAGGGGTTAACGTGTCGGGGGCGGTCACACATTGTGCCGGGTGTCAGCTGTGATAATCAGCTGACACCCGGCCGCGATCAGCTGCGCTCCCCCCGTGAGCGCAGCTGATCGCATTAGACGTACTATTCCGTCCTTGGGACTTAGGTCCCAGGTCACATGGACGGAATAGTACGTCTAATGTAGGAAAGGGGTTGATGGACCTGACAGATACCGGATTATCAGATATTATCAGTATTAACATTAGTTTTTTTCATGTTTCACATAGAAGCTTATAGGGAAAAAAACACCAAAATTCGCACAGTTCAGCAGCGTCTTCAGCCTCCCAGCGATCGCAGATCGCATGAAATCACATCCACTTTTCTTGCACATATAGGCCGTAGCGTAAATGCTGTGTCTTCCGCTGATTTTTTTGGGGGGGCAGAAATTCTGCTACGTTTAACTGTGTGAATAAATGCTGGGCAGGGTGCAATAGTTGACTGCTTTGTCTCCCATCCTTATAGGACCCCTAGCATGGTCCGCTGAGCTTTGAATGATCTTTTAATAGGCTTGGATTCTGATAAATAGTTGTTGCAATAATCGCTGGAACCAAGTCCTAGTGGCAGGGCTACAACCCACCTCCCCATAAAATATAATGTACCCCCCATAAGAATATAATACAACCCACCTCCCCATAGAATATAATGTACCCCCCATAGAATATAGTACAGCCCACCTCCCCATAGAATATAATGTACCCTCCCATAGAATATAATACAACCCACCTCCCCATAGAATATAATGTACCCCCCATAGAATATAGTACAGCCCACCTCCCCATAGAATATAATGTACCCCCCCATAGAATATAATACAACCCACCTCCCCATAGAATATAATGTACCCCCCATAGAATATAATACAACCCACCTCCCCATAGAATATAATGTACCCCCCATAGAATAGTACAGCCCACCTCCCCATAGAATATAATGTACCCCCCATAGAATATAGTACAGCCCACCTCCCCATAGAATATAATGTAGCACCCCATAGAAAATAATGTACCCCCCATAGAATATAGTACAGCCCACCTCCCCATAGAATATAATGTAGCACCCCATAGAATATAGTACAGCCCACCTCCCCATAGAATATAATGTAGCACCCCATAGAATATAGTACAGCCCACCTCCCCATAGAATATAATGTAGCACCCCATAGAAAATAATGTACCCCCCATAGAATATAGTACAGCCCTCCTCCCCATAGAATATAATGTAGCACCCCACAGAATATAATGTATCTCCCCCCCGGTGTGTATATGTACACGCCGGTCTCCTCATCACCACCGGTGAAGCCGCTGCTGGCACAGAGCTGACATCGTGCAGATGGCCCCGATCACATCAGACAGCGCCGCCCTTTGCTCTCCAATAGAATAGCGTCGTAGTTCGGTATGCGCGCATGCTACGACTCCGGCGACACGGTCCGCAGGAGGATTCTGACAGAAGGACACATGTCCGGTCATTTTATAGATATATAGTCACGAGCGAACGGGTTTACACCCTTTAAACTGTTCCAGAAAATGAGTGCAATTTACACTTGTTTTGTTCTATACCTGTTACTTATCAAAAAGTGTGTGCAGTGCGGTGGCTGGGCGCAGGCAGGCGCACGTGGAGGGAGGGACCGCCGGAATGGGCAGCTGCTGGATCAGACTATATTGCAACATGGGCAGCTGCTGTCACCGTCGCGATCCCACCAGCCTCCGAAGCCCACTGGTCTACATCCAGACACCACCGCACACATCTCTATAAGCAGACCTCAGCTCTATTTATGTCCCAGTAATGGCCAACCACTATAAATTATGGAGATTTTTTAAAATGCCACCAGAGTGATCTTCTGACAAACTGAACATCCCTGTTGTCAAAATGTCCCGCCCCTGCTGTGTATTTTGGAGAAACTAGGTGACACGTTTGTGTTTCCTGCAGCTCATTTGCATATATGGATGAGCAAGCGCTGTGATTGGCTGCTGTAGAATCCTAGTATGTTTCAGTTGGAAGAGAGGTCAAAGGCCATCGTGTCTGTCCGCCTGCTGCTCAATGCAGCAATGGCAGGATTCACTAAACCCTCTCAGACAGATGTCTGTCCAGCCTCTGGGTGAACAGTCCCACCGAAGGAGAACTCGTCACCTCCTCTGGTGGCCGCCTGTTCCACTCATTGCTCACCCTCACTGTCAAAAAGTTTTTTTCTAATGTGTATCTTTTCCCTTTCATCCCATTGCTTCTCGTGCTTCCATGTGCAAATGAGAATAAGGATGATCCCTCTACATTGGGGCAACCCTTCAGATATTGGTGTCCTCCATCTTATAGAAGGGAACGCCTTTCCGACAGAACAGGCTGACTGAACGTGACGGCCGTCGCCATGATCCCTATGGCCGGCGCATACACACTGCTATGTTGCTGATGTTGTAGCACATTACTTCAATGAAATATTAATGGTGCAGACACGTGCCGGATTATCAGACGTTGTCAGTATTAATCGTGGTGACAGGTGCCGGATTATCAGATGTTGTAAGTATTAATCGTGCTGACACGTGCCGGATTATCAGATGTTGTCAGTATTAATCGTGCTGACACGTGCCGGATTATCAGATATCATGAGTATTAATGGACCTGAAACATGTGCCAGATTATCAGATGTTATCGGTATTAATGGTGCTTACAGATGCTGGATTATCAGATGTTATCAGTATTAATGGTGTTGACAGGTGCCGGATTATCAGACTTCATCAGTATTAATGGTGCTGACACGTGCCGGATTATCAGATGTTGTCAGTATTAATCGTGCTGACAGGTGCCGGATTATCAGATGTTGTCAGTATTAATCGTGCCGGATTATCAGATGTTGTCAGTATTAATCGTGCTGACACTTGCCGGATTATCAGATGTTGTCAGTATTAATCGTGCTGACAGGTGCCGGATTATCAGATATCATGAGTATTAATGGACCTGACAAATGCCGGATTATCAGATGTTGTCAGTATTAATCGTGGTGACAGGTGCCGGATTATCAGATGTTGTCAGTATTAATCGTGCCTACACGTGCCGGATTATCAGATGTTGTCAGTATTAATCCTGCTGACACGTGCCGGATTATCAGATATCATGAGTATTAATGGACCTGACAAATGCCAGATTATCAGATGTTATCGGTATTAATGGTGCTTACAGATGCTGGATTATCAGATGTTATCAGTATTAATGGTGTTGACAGGTGCCGGATTATCAGACTTCATCAGTATTAATGGTGCTGACACGTGCCGGATTATCAGATGTTGTCAGTATTTATCGTGCCGGATTATCAGATGTTGTCAGTACTAATCGTGCTGACACGTGCCGGATTATCAGATGTTGTCAGTACTAATCGTGCTGACACGTGCCGGATTATCAGATGTTGTCAGTATTAATCGTGCTGACACGTGCCGGAATAACAGATATCATGAGTATTAATGAGCCTGACAAATGCCAGATTATCAGATGTTATCGGTATTAATGGTGCTTACAGATGCTGGATTATCAGATGTTATCAGTATTAATGGTGTTGACAGGTGCCGGATTATCAGACTTCATCAGTATTAATGGTGCTGACACGTGCCGGATTATCAGATGTTGTCAGTATTAATCGTGCTGACAGGTGCCGGATTATCAGATATCATGAGTATTAATGGACCTGACAAATGCCGGATTATCAGATATTATCGGTATTAATGGTGCTTACAGATGCTGGATTATCAGATGTTATCAGTATTAATGGTGTTGACAGGTGCCGGATTATCAGACTTCATCAGTATTAACCCCTTAACCCCCAAGGGTGGTTGGCACGTTAATGACCGGGCCAATTTTGACAATTCTTACCACTGTCCCTTTAAGAGGTCATAACTCTGGAACGCTTATTATTATTATTATTATTATTATTTATTGTTATAGCGCCATTTATTCCATGGCGCTTTACATGTGAGGGGGGTATGCATAAAAACAAGTACAATAATCTTAAACAATACAAGTCATAACTGGTACAGGAGGAGAGAGGACCCTGCCCGCGAGGGCTCACAATCTTCAAGGGATGGGTGATAATACAGTAGGCGAGGGTAGAGCTGGTCGTGCAGCGGTTTGGTCGATCGGTGGTTACTGCAGGTTATAGGCTTGTCGGAAGAGGTGGGTCTTCAGGCTCTTTTTGAAGGTTTCGATGGTAGGTGAGAGTCTGATATGTTGTGGTAGAGAGTTCCAGAGTAGGGGAGATGCGCGAGAGAAATCTTGTATGCGATTGTGGGAAGAGGAGATAAGAGGGGAGTAGAGAAGGAGATCTTGTGAGGATCGGAGGTTGCGTGCAGGAAAGTACCGGGAGACGAGGTCACAGATGTATGGAGGAGACAAGTTGTGGATGGCTTTGTATGTCATAGTTAGGGTTTTGTAATGGAGTCTCTGGGCAATTGGGAGCCAGTGAAGGGATTGACAGAGGGGAGAAGCTGGGGAATAGCGGGGGGACAGGTGGATTAGTCGGGCAGCAGAGTTTAGAATAGATTGGAGGGGTGCGAGAGTGTTTGAGGGGAGGCCGCAGAGCATGAGGTTGCAGTAGTCAAGGCAAGAGATGATGAGGGCATGGACTAGGGTTTTTGCAGATTCTTGGGTGAGGAATGAACGGATGCGTGAAATATTTTTGAGTTGAAGTCGGCAGGAAGTGGAAAGGGTTTGGATATGTGGTTTGAAGGAGAGATCAGCATCAAGGATTACTCCGAGGCAGCGAGCTTGTGGGACTGGGGAGAGTGGGCAGTCATTTACTGTAATTGATAGGTTCGTAGGGGGGGTCACGTGAGATGGGGGAAAGATGATGAATTCTGTTTTGTCCATGTTGAGTTTCAGATATCTAGTGGAGAAGAAGGATGAAATAGTGGACAGACATTGAGGGATTCTGGTTAGTAGGGAGGTGATATCTGGTCCAGAGATGTAGATCTGTGTGTCATCAGCATAAAGATGATACTGAAAGCCATGAGATTCTATGAGCTGTCCCAGGCCAAAGGTGTAAATAGAGAACAGCAGGGGCCCTAGGACTGAACCTTGTGGGACTCCGACAGATAGGGGGCGAGGTGAGGAGGTGGTGTGTGAGTGGGAGACGCTGAATGTCCGGTCTGTTAGGTATGATGAGATCCAGGAGAGGGCCAAGTCTGTGATGCCGAGGGATGAGAGGGTCTGTAATAATAGGGAATGGCCACTGTGTCAAAGGCAGCCGACAGGTCCAGGAGGAGGAGGACAGAGTAGTGTCGCTTGCTCTTGGCAGTTAAGAGGTCATTGGTGACCTTAGTAAGGGCAGTTTCAGTGGAGTGGTGTGACCGGAAGCCAGATTGTAAGCGGTCGAAGAGGGAGCAAGAAGAGAGATGGGAGGACAGTTCAAGGTAGACGTGTTGTTCCAGTAGCTTGGAGGCGTATGGGAGAAGTGATATAGGGCGATAGCTAGATACAGAGGATGGGTCAAGAGAGGGCTTTTTGAGGATAGGTGTGATGGAGGCATGTTTAAAGCTTGAGGGGAAAACACCAGTTGTTAGTGATAGGTTGAAGAGATGGGTTAGGGTTGGGATGAAGACTGTGGTGAGGTTTGGGATGACCCGCCGGTGATTCTGACATTGCTTTTTTCTCACGACATAGTGTACTTCGTAGGGATATACTATTGAAGAGAAATAGCGCAATAGTGCATTATCCAGTGTAGGTATATCAATTTAAAAATAATACACTCACCAGATGGAGCTTGTAATAAGCATGGAGGATTCGCTGCTGCAGAAACCACAGATCCACGAGGGACCAACGTAGAAGATGCAGGAGAGGAGAAAAAGTGGTCAGACAATCCGCGCTGCAAATCACTTTGAACCCCCAAAGGGCTTCACAGAAGTTTGTAACGTGCAGCCATCCAATTAAAGACATCATATTTTTTCCACAAAAATGATCTTTTCACCCCCAATTTTTATTTTCCCAAGAGTAACAGGACCCCAAAAGTTATTGTGCAATTCATCCTGAGTACGCTGATACCCCATATATGGGGGTAAACCACTATTTGGGCACATGGCAGAGCTCGGAAGGGAAGCAGCGCCATTTAACTTTTTTGGCTGGAATTGAGATCGGACGCCATGTCGCGTTTGGAAAGCCCCTGAAGTGCCAAAACAGTGGAAACCCCCCAATTCTAACTCCCACCCTAACCCTAGCCCTGACCGTAGCTCTGACCCTAGCCCTAATGGGAAAATGGAAATAAATACATTTTTTTTTATTTTATTATTTTTGCCTAACTAAGGGGGTGATAAAGGGGGGGTTTGATTTACTATTTATGGCGGGTTTTAATTTTTGGCAGCTGTCATACGCTAAAAGACGCTTTTTATTGTAAAAATAGTTTATGCATCACCACATTTTGAGAGCTATAATTTTTCCTTATTTTGACCCACCGAGTCATGTGAGGTCATATTTTTTGCGGGACGAGTTGACGTTTTTATTGGTACCATTTTCGGGCACGTGACATTTTTTGTTCGCTTTTTACTCCGATTTTTGGGACGCAGTATGAACAAAAACCAGCTTTTCAGGAATTTCTTTTGGGGGGTGCGTTTACACCGTTCCGCGTGCGGTAAAATTGATAAGGCGCTTTTATTCTTCGGGTCAGTATGATTACAGCGATACCTCTTTTATGTCTTTTTTTATGTTTTGGCGGTTTTATGCTATGAAAATTTTTTTTTATAAAAGATAATTATTTTTGCATCGCTTTATTCTGCGAGCTATAACTTTTTTATTTTTTCTCTGATGATGCTGTGTGGTGGCTCGTTTGTTGTGGGACAAGATGTCGTTTTCAGCGGTACCATGGATATTTATATGCGTCTTTTTGATCGCGCGTTATTGCACTTTTTGTTCGTCGGTATGATAATAAATCATTAATTTTTGCGTCGTTTTTTATTTTTTAAGGGGAACGCTAAAGGGGTTAACTAATGGGACAGTTTTATAGGGTGGGTCATTACGGACGCGGCGATAACAAATAGGTGTACTTTTATTGTTTTTCTGTTTCTTTATTTTCAAAAAATGAATTTATTAGGTAATAATTTTTTTTCTTATTTATTTAACAATTTTATTAAAATTATTTTTACACTTTTTGTTTTTTACTTTATTATAATGTCCCATGGGGGACATCACTGTCCTGTGACAGATCGCTGATCTGTCACATCACAGATCGCTGTGACAGATCAGCGATCTGTCACAGGCACTGCTGCAGGCTTCCTCATGCCTGCGCTCTGCGGGCAGTGAGGAAGCCAGCTCCCTGCAGGCCCCCGAAGGTCCCCGTCGCCATATTGGATCCGGGGACCTGCAGGAAAGGCGACCCCCGCAGCGGCGCTGCACATCGCGCTGCTGTGGGGGTCGCAGGGAAGCACGGAGGGAGCCCCCTCCCTGCCGATGCTTCCTTTAACCCCCGGTACACCGCGATCATGTTTGATCGCGGTGTCCCAGAGGTTAACGTGTCGGGGGCGGTCACACATTGTGCCGGGTGTCAGCTGTGATAATCAGCTGACACCCGGCCGCGATCAGCTGCGCTCCCCCCTGAGAGCGCAGCTGATCGCATTAGACGTACTATTCCGTCCTTGGGACTTAGGTCCCAGGTCACATGGACGGAATAGTACGTCTAATGTAGGAAAGGGGTTGATGGACCTGACAGATACCGGATTATCAGATATTATCAGTATTAACATTAGTTTTTTTCATGTTTCACATAGAAGCTTATAGGGAAAAAACACCAAAATTCGCACAGTTCAGCAGCGTCTTCAGCCTCCCAGCGATCGCAGATCGCATGAAATCACATCCACTTTTCTTGCACATATAGGCCGTAGCGTAAATGCTGTGTCTTCCGCTGATTTTTTGGGGGGGGCAGAAATTCTGCTACGTTTAACTGTGTGAATAAATGCTGGGCAGGGTGCAATAGTTGACTGCTTTGTCTCCCATCCTTATAGGACCCCTAGCATGGTCCGCTGAGCTTTGAATGATCTTTTAATAGGCTTGGATTCTGATAAATAGTTGTTGCAATAATCGCTGGAACCAAGTCCTAGTGGCAGGGCTACAACCCACCTCCCCATAAAATATAATGTACCCCCCATAAGAATATAATACAACCCACCTCCCCATAGAATATAATGTACCCCCCATAGAATAAAGTACAGCCCACCTCCCCATAGAATATAATGTACCCCCCCATAGAATATAATACAACCCACCTCCCCATAGAATATAATGTACCCCCCATAGAATATAGTACAGCCCACCTCCCCATAGAATATAATGTACCCCCCCATAGAATATAATACAACCCACCTCCCCATAGAATATAATGTACCCCCCATAGAATATAGTACAGCCCACCTCCCCATAGAATATAATGTACCCCCCATAGAATATAGTACAGCCCACCTCCCCATAGAATATAATGTAGCACCCCATAGAAAATAATGTACCCCCCATAGAATATAGTACAGCCCACCTCCCCATAGAATATAATGTAGCACCCCATAGAATATAGTACAGCCCACCTCCCCATAGAATATAATGTACCCCCCATAGAATATAGTACAGCCCACCTCCCCATAGAATATAATGTAGCACCCCACAGAATATAATGTATCTCCCCCCCGGTGTGTATATGTACACGCCGGTCTCCTCATCACCACCGGTGAAGCCGCTGCTGGCACAGAGCTGACATCGTGCAGATGGCCCCGATCACATCAGACAGCGCCGCCCTTTGCTCTCCAATAGAATAGCGTCGTAGTGCGGTATGCGCGCATGCTACGACTCCGGCGACACGGTCCGCAGGAGGATTCTGACAGAAGGACACATGTCCGGTCATATTATAGATATATAGTCACGAGCGAACGGGTTGACACCCTTTAAACTGTTCCAGAAAATGAGTGCAATTTACACTTGTTTTGTTCTATACCTGTTACTTATCAAAAGGTGTGTGCAGTGCGGTGGCTGGGCGCAGGCAGGCGCACGTGGAGGGAGGGACCGCCGGAATAGGCAGCTGCTGGATCAGACTATATTGCAACATGGGCAGCTGCTGTCACCGTCGCGATCCCACCAGCCTCCGAAGCCCACTGGTCTACATCCAGACACCACCGCACACATCTCTATAAGCAGACCTCAGCGCTATTTATGTCCCAGTAATGCCCAACCACTATAAATTATGAAGATTTTTTAAAATGCCACCAGAGTGATCTTCTGACAAACTGAACATCCCTGTTGTCAAAATGTCCCGCCCCTGCTGTGTATTTTGGAGAAACTAGGTGACACGTTTGTGTTTCCTGCAGCTCATTTGCATATATGGATGAGCAAGCGCTGTGATTGGCTGCTGTAGAATCCTAGTATGTTTCAGTTGGAAGAGAGGTCAAAGGCCATTGTGTCTGTCCGCCTGCTGCTCAATGCAGCAATGGCAGGATTCACTAAACCCTCTCAGACAGATGTCTGTCCAGCCTCTGGGTGAACAGTCCCACCGAAGGAGAACTCGTCACCTCCTCTGGTGGCCGCCTGTTCCACTCATTGCTCACCCTCACTGTAAAAAAGTTTTTTTCTAATGTGTATCTTTTCCCTTTCATCCCATTGCTTCTCGTGCTTCCATGTGCAAATGAGAATAAGGATGATCCCTCTACATTGGGGCAACCCTTCAGATATTGGTGTCCTCCATCTTATAGAAGGGAACGCCTTTCCGACAGAACAGGCTGACTGAACGTGACGGCCGTCGCCATGATCCCTATGGCCGGCGCATACACACTGCTATGTTGCTGATGTTGTAGCACATTACTTCAATGAAATATTAATGGTGCTGACACGTGCCGGATTATCAGACGTTGTCAGTATTAATCGTGCTGACACGTGCCGTATTATCAGATGTTGTCAGTATTAATCGTGCTGACACGTGCCGGATTATCAAATATCATGAGTATTAATGGACCTGAAACATGTGCCAGATTATCAGATGTTATCGGTATTAATGGTGCTTACAGATGCTGGATTATCAGATGTTATCAGTATTAATGGTGTTGACAGGTGCCGGATTATCAGACTTCATCAGTATTAATGGTGCTGACACGTGCCGGATTATCAGATGTTGTCAGTATTAATCGTGCTGACAGGTGCCGGATTATCAGATGTTGTCAGTATTAATCGTGCCGGATTATCAGATGTTGTCAGTATTAATCGTGCTGACACGTGCCGGATTATCAGATGTTGTCAGTATTAATCGTGCTGACAGGTGCCGGATTATCAGATATCATGAGTATTAATGGACCTGACAAATGCCGGATTATCAGATGTTGTCAGTATTAATCGTGGTGACAGGTGCCGGATTATCAGATGTTGTCAGTATTAATCGTGCCTACACGTGCCGGATTATCAGATGTTGTCAGTATTAATCGTGCTGACAGGTGCCGGATTATCAGATATCATGAGTATTAATGGACCTGACAAATGCCAGATTATCAGATGTTATCGGTATTAATGGTGCTTACAGATGCTGGATTATCAGATGTTATCAGTATTAATGGTGTTGACAGGTGCCGGATTATCAGACTTCATCAGTATTAATGGTGCTGACACGTGCCGGATTATCAGATGTTGTCAGTATTAATCGTGCTGACAGGTGCGGGATTATCAGATGTTGTCAGTATTAATCGTGCCGGATTATCAGATGTTGTCAGTACTAATCGTGCTGACACGTGCCGGATTATCAGATGTTGTCAGTACTAATCGTGCTGACACGTGCCGGATTATCAGATGTTGTCAGTATTAATCGTGCTGACACGTGCCGGAATAACAGATATCATGAGTATTAATGAGCCTGACAAATGCCAGATTATCAGATATTATCGGTATTAATGGTGCTTACAGATGCTGGATTATCAGATGTTATCAGTATTAATGGTGTTGACAGGTGCCGGATTATCAGACTTCATCAGTATTAATGGTGCTGACACGTGTCGGATTATCAGATGTTTTCAGTATTAATCGTGCTGACACGTGCCGGATTATCAGATGTTGTCAGTATTAATCGTGCTGACAGGTGCCGGATTATCAGATATCATGAGTATTAATGGACCTGACAAATGCCGGATTATCAGATGTTATCGGTATTAATGGTGCTTACAGATGCTGGATTATCAGATGTTATCAGTATTAATGGTGTTGACAGGTGCCGGATTATCAGACTTCATCAGTATTAACCCCTTAACCCCCAAGGGTGGTTGGCACGTTAATGACCGGGCCAATTTTGACAATTCTTACCACTGTCCCTTTAAGAGGTCATAACTCTGGAACGCTTCCATGGATCCCGCCGGTGATTCTGACATTGCTTTTTTCTCACGACATAGTGTACTTCGTAGGGATATACTATTGAAGAGAAATAGCGCAATAGTGCATTATCCAGTGTAGGTATATCAATTTAAAAATAATACACTCACCAGATGGAGCTTGTAATAAGCATGGAGGATTCGCTGCTGCAGAAACCACAGATCCACGAGGGACCAACGTAGAAGATGCAGGAGAGGAGAAAAAGTGGTCAGACAATCCGCGCTGCAAATCACTTTGAACCCCCAAAGGGCTTCACAGAAGTTTATAACGTGCAGCCATCCAATTAAAGACATCATATTTTTTCCACAAAAATGATCGTTTCACCCCCAAGTTTAATTTTCCAAAGAGTAACAGGACCCCAAAAGTTATTGTGCAATTCTTCCTGAGTACGCTGATACGCCATATATGGGGGTAAACCACTATTTGGGCACATGGCAGAGCTCGGAAGGGAAGCAGCGCCATTTAACTTTTTTGGCTGGAATTGAGATCGGACGCCATGTCGCGTTTGGAAAGCCCCTGAAGTGCCAAAACAGTGGAAACCCCCCAATTCTAACTCCCACCCTAACCCTAGCCCTGACCCTAGCTCTGACCCTAGCCCTAATGGGAAAATGGAAATAAATACATTTTTTTTTTATTTTATTATTTTTGCCTAACTAAGGGGGTGATAAAGGGGGGGTTTGATTTACTATTTATGGCGGGTTTTAATTTTTGGCAGCTGTCATACGCTAAAAGACGCTTTTTATTGTAAAAATAGTTTATGCATCACCACATTTTGAGAGCTATAATTTTTCCTTATTTTGACCCACCGAGTCATGTGAGGTCATATTTTTTGCGGGACGAGTTGACGTTTTTATTGGTACCATTTTCGGGCACGTGACATTTTTTGGTCGCTTTTTACTCCGATTTTTGGGACGCAGTATGAACAAAAACCAGCTTTTCAGGAATTTCTTTTGGGGGGGGGGTGCGTTTACACCGTTCCGCGTGCGGTAAAATTGATAAGGCGCTTTTATTCTTCGGGTCAGTATGATTACAGCGATACCTCTTTTATGTCTTTTTTTATGTTTTGGCGGTTTTATGCAATGAAAATTTTTTTTTATAAAAAATAATTAGTTTTGCATCGCTTTATTCTGCGAGCTATAACTTTTTTATTTTTTCTCTGATGATGCTGTGTGGTGGCTCTTTTGTTGCGGGACAAGATGTCGTTTTCAGCGGTACCATGGATATTTATATGCGTCTTTTTGATCGCGCGTTATTGCACTTTTTGTTCGTCGGTATGATAATAAATCATTAATTTTTGCGTCGTTTTTTATTTTTTAAGGGGAACGCTAAAGGGGTTAACTAATGGGACAGTTTTATAGGGTGGGTCATTACGGACGCGGCGATAACAAACAGGTGTACTTTTATTGTTTTTCTGTTTCTTTATTTTCAAAAAATGAATTTATTAGGGAATAATTTTTTTTCTTATTTATTTAACGATTTTATTAAAATTATTTTTACACTTTTTGTTTTTTACTTTATTATAATGTCCCATGGGGGACATCACTGTCCTGTGACAGATCGCTGATCTGTCACATCACAGATCGCTGTGACAGATCAGCGATCTGTCACAGGCACTGCTGCAGGCTTCCTCATGCCTGCGCTCTGCGGGCAGTGAGGAAGCCAGCTCCCTGCAGGCCCCCGAAGGTCCCCGTCGCCATATTGGATCCGGGGACCTGCAGGAAAGGCGACCCCCGCAGCGGCGCTGCACATCGCGCTGCTGTGGGGGTCGCAGGGAAGCACGGAGGGAGCCCCCTCCCTGCCGATGCTTCATTTAACCCCCGGTACACCGCGATAATGTTTGATCGCGGTGTGCCAGGGGTTAACGTGTCGGGGGCGGTCACACATTGTGCCGGGTGTCAGCTGTGATAATCAGCTGACACCCGGCCGCGATCAGCTGCGCTCCCCCCGTGAGCGCAGCTGATCGCATTAGACGTACTATTCCATCCTTGGGACTTAGGTCCCAGGTCACATGGACGGAATAGTACGTCTAATGTAGGAAAGGGGTTGATGGACCTGACAGATACCGGATTATCAGATATTATCAGTATTAACATTAGTTTTTTTCATGTTTCACATAGAAGCTTATAGGGAAAAAAACACCAAAATTCGCACAGTTCAGCAGCGTCTTCAGCCTCCCAGCGATCGCAGAACGCATGAAATCACATCCACTTTTCTTGCACATATAGGCCGTAGCGTAAATGCTGTGTCTTCCGCTGATTTTTTTGGGGGGGCAGAAATTCTGCTACGTTTAACTGTGTGAATAAATGCTGGGCAGGGTGCAATAGTTGACTGCTTTGTCTCCCATCCTTATAGGACCCCTAGCATGGTCCGCTGAGCTTTGAATGATCTTTTAATAGGCTTGGATTCTGATAAATAGTTGTTGCAATAATCTCTGGAACCAAGTCCTAGTGGCAGGGCTACAACCCACCTCCCCATAAAATATAATGTACCCCCCATAACAATATAACACAACCCACCTCCCCATAGAATATAATGTACCCCCCATAGAATATAGTACAGCCCACCTCCCCATAGAATATAATGTACCCCCCCATAGAATATAATACAACCCACCTCCCCATAGAATATAATGTACCCCCCATAGAATATAGTACAGCCCACCTCCCCATAGAATATAATGTACCCCCCCATAGAATATAATACAACCCACCTCCCCATAGAATATAATACAACCCACCTCCCCATAGAATATAATGTACCCCCCATAGAATATAGTACAGCCCACCTCCCCATAGAATATAATGTACCCCCCATAGAAAATAATGTACCCCCCATAGAATATAATACAGCCCACCTCCCCATAGAATATAATGTAGCACCCCATAGAATATAGTACAGCCCACCTCCCCATAGAATATAATGTAGCACCCCATAGAATATAGTACAGCCCACCTCCCCATAGAATATAATGTAGCACCCCATAGAAAATAATGTACCCCCCATAGAATATAGTACAGCCCACCTCCCCATAGAATATAATGTAGCACCCCACAGAATATAATGTATCTCCCCCCCGGTGTGTATATGTACACGCCGGTCTCCTCATCACCACCGGTGAAGCCGCTGCTGGCACAGAGCTGACATCGTGCAGATGGCCCCGATCACATCAGACAGCGCCGCCCTTTGCTCTCCAATAGAATAGCGTCGTAGTGCGGTATGCGCGCATGCTACGACTCCGGCGACACGGTCCGCAGGAGGATTCTGACAGAAGGACACATGTCCGGTCATATTATAGATATATAGTCACGAGCGAACGGGTTGACACCCTTTAAACTGTTCCAGAAAATGAGTGCAATTTACACTTGTTTTGTTCTATACCTGTTACTTATCAAAAAGTGTGTGCAGTGCGGTGGCTGGGCGCAGGCGGGCGCACGTGGAGGGAGGGACCGCCGGAATGGGCAGCTGCTGTCACCGTCGCGATCCCACCAGCCTCCGAAGCCCACTGGTCTACATCCAGACACCACCGCACACATCTCTATAAGCAGACCTAAGCGCTATTTATGTCCCAGTAATGGCCAACCACTATAAATTATGGAGATTTTTTAAAATGCCACCAGAGTGATCTTCTGACAAACTGAACATCCCTGTTGTCAAAATGTCCCGCCCCTGCTGTGTATTCTGGAGAAACTAGGTGACACGTTTGTGTTTCCTGCAGCTCATTTGCATATATGGATGAGCAAGCGCTGTGATTGGCTGCTGTAGAATCCTAGTATGTTTCAGTTGGAAGAGAGGTCAAAGGCCATCGTGTCTGTCCGCCTGCTGCTCAATGCAGCAATGGCAGGATTCACTAAACCCTGTCAGACAGATGTCTGTCCAGCCTCTGGGTGAACAGTCCCACCGAAGGAGAACTCGTCACCTCCTCTGGTGGCCGCCTGTTCCACTCATTGCTCACCCTCACTGTCAAAAAGTTTTTTTCTAATGTGTATCTTTTCCCTTTCATCCCATTGCTTCTCGTGCTTCCATGTGCAAATGAGAATAAGGATGATCCCTCTACATTGGGGCAACCCTTCAGATATTGGTGTCCTCCATCTTATAGAAGGGAACGCCTTTCCGACAGAACAGGCTGACTGAACGTGACGGCCGTCGCCATGATCCCTATGGCCGGCGCATACACACTGCTATGTTGCTGATGTTGTAGCACATTACTTCAATGAAATATTAATGGTGCTGACACGTGCCGGATTATCAGACGTTGTCAGTATTAATCGTGGTGACAGGTGCCGGATTATCAGATGTTGTAAGTATTAATCGTGCTGACACGTGCCGGATTATCAGATGTTGTCAGTATTAATCGTGCTGACACGTGCCGGATTATCAGATATCATGAGTATTAATGGACCTGAAACATGTGCCAGATTATCAGATGTTATCGGTATTAATGGTGCTTACAGATGCTGGATTATCAGATGTTATCAGTATTAATGGTGTTGACAGGTGCCGGATTATCAGACTTCATCAGTATTAATGGTGCTGACACGTGCTGGATTATCAGATGTTGTCAGTATTAATCGTGCTGACAGGTGCCGGATTATCAGATGTTGTCAGTATTAATCGTGCCGGATTATCAGATGTTGTCAGTATTAATCGTGCTGACACGTGCCGGATTATCAGATGTTGTCAGTATTAATCGTGCTGACAGGTGCCGGATTATCAGATATCATGAGTATTAATGGACCTGACAAATGCCGGATTATCAGATGTTGTCAGTATTAATCGTGGTGACAGGTGCCGGATTATCAGATGTTGTCAGTATTAATCGTGCCTACACGTGCCGGATTATCAGATGTTGTCAGTATTAATCGTGCTGACACGTGCCGGATTATCAGATATCATGAGTATTAATGGACCTGACAAATGCCAGATTATCAGATGTTATCGGTATTAATGGTGCTTACAGATGCTGGATTATCAGATGTTATCAGTATTAATGGTGTTGACAGGTGCCGGATTATCAGACTTCATCAGTATTAATGGTGCTGACACGTGCCGGATTATCAGATGTTGTCAGTATTAATCGTGCTGACAGGTGCGGGATTATCAGATGTTGTCAGTATTAATCGTGCCGGATTATCAGATGTTGTCAGTACTAATCGTGCTGACACGTGCCGGATTATCAGATGTTGTCAGTACTAATCGTGCTGACACGTGCCGGATTATCAGATGTTGTCAGTATTAATCGTGCTGACACGTGCCGGAATAACAGATATCATGAGTATTAATGGACCTGAAACATGTGCCAGATTATCAGATGTTATCGGTATTAATGGTGCTTACAGATGCTGGATTATCAGATGTTATCAGTATTAATGGTGTTGACAGGTGCCGGATTATCAGACTTCATCAGTATTAATGGTGCTGACACGTGCCGGATTATCAGATGTTGTCAGTATTAATCGTGCTGACAGGTGCCGGATTATCAGATGTTGTCAGTATTAATCGTGCCGGATTATCAGATGTTGTCAGTATTAATCGTGCTGACACGTGCCGGATTATCAGATGTTGTAAGTATTAATCGTGCTGACAGGTGCCGGATTATCAGATATCATGAGTATTAATGGACCTGACAAATGCCGGATTATCAGATGTTGTCAGTATTAATCGTGGTGACAGGTGCCGGATTATCAGATGTTGTCAGTATTAATCGTGCCTACATGTGCCGGATTATCAGTTGTTGTCAGTATTAATCGTGCTGACACGTGCCGGATTATCAGATATCATGAGTATTAATGGACCTGACAAATGCCAGATTATCAGATGTTATCGGTATTAATGGTGCTTACAGATGCTGGATTATCAGATGTTATCAGTATTAATGGTGTTGACAGGTGCTGGATTATCAGACTTCATCAGTATTAATGGTGCTGACACGTGCCGGATTATCAGATGTTGTCAGTATTAATCGTGCTGACAGGTGCGGGATTATCAGATGTTGTCAGTATTAATCGTGCCGGATTATCAGATGTTGTCAGTACTAATCGTGCTGACACGTGCCGGATTATCAAATGTTGTCAGTACTAATCGTGCTGACACGTGCCGGATTATCAGATGTTGTCAGTATTAATCGTGCTGACACGTGCCGGAATAACAGATATCATGAGTATTAATGAGCCTGACAAATGCCAGATTATCAGATGTTATCGGTATTAATGGTGCTTACAGATGCTGGATTATCAGATGTTATCAGTATTAATGGTGTTGACAGGTGCCGGATTATCAGACTTCATCAGTATTAATGGTGCTGACACGTGCCGGATTATCAGATGTTGTCAGTATTAATCGTGCTGACACGTGCCGGATTATCAGATGTTGTCAGTATTAATCGTGCTGACAGGTGCCGGATTATCAGATATCATGAGTATTAATGGACCTGACAAATGCCGGATTATCAGATGTTATCGGTATTAATGGTGCTTACAGATGCTGGATTATCAGATGTTATCAGTATTAATGGTGTTGACAGGTGCCGGATTATCAGACTTCATCAGTATTAACCCCTTAACCCCCAAGGGTGGTTGGCACGTTAATGACCGGGCCAATTTTGACAATTCTTACCACTGTCCCTTTAAGAGGTCATAACTCTGGAACGCTTCCATGGATCCCGCCGGTGATTCTCACATTGCTTTTTTCTCACGACATAGTGTACTTCGTAGGGATATACTATTGAAGAGAAATAGCGCAATAGTGCATTATCCAGTGTAGGTATATCAATTTAAAAATAATACACTCACCAGATGGAGCTTGTAATAAGCATGGAGGATTCGCTGCTGCAGAAACCACAGATCCACGAGGGACCAACGTAGAAGATGCAGGAGAGGAGAAAAAGTGGTCAGACAATCCGCGCTGCAAATCACTTTGAACCCCCAAAGGGCTTCACAGAAGTTTATAACGTGCAGCCATCCAATTAAAGACATCATATTTTTTCCACAAAAATGATCTTTTCACCCCCAATTTTTATTTTCCCAAGAGTAACAGGACCCCAAAAGTTATTGTGCAATTCATCCTGAGTACGCTGATACCCCATATATGGGGGTAAACCACTATTTGGGCACATGGCAGAGCTCGGAAGGGAAGCAGCGCCATTTAACTTTTTTGGCTGGAATTGAGATCTGACGCCATGTCGCGTTTGGAAAGCCCCTGAAGTGCCAAAACAGTGGAAACCCCCCAATTCTAACTCCCACCCTAACCCTAGCCCTGACCCTAGCTCTGACCCTAGCCCTAATGGGAAAATGGAAATAAATACATTTTTTTTTTATTTTATTATTTTTGCCTAACTAAGGGGGTGATAAAGGGGGGGTTTGATTTACTATTTATGGCGGGTTTTAATTTTTGGCAGCTGTCATACGCTAAAAGACGCTTTTTATTGTAAAAATAGTTTATGCATCACCACATTTTGAGAGCTATAATTTTTCCTTATTTTGACCCACCGAGTCATGTGAGGTCATATTTTTTGCGGGACGAGTTGACGTTTTTATTGGTACCATTTTCGGGCACGTGACATTTTTTGGTCGCTTTTTACTCCGATTTTTGGGACGCAGTATGAACATAAACCAGCTTTTCAGGAATTTCTTTTGGGGGGGGGTGCGTTTACACCGTTCCGCGTGCGGTAAAATTGATAAGGCGCTTTTATTCTTCGGGTCAGTATGATTACAGCGATACCTCTTTTATGTCTTTTTTTATGTTTTGGCGGTTTTATGCTATGAAAATTTTTTTTTATAAAAAAGAATTATTTTTGCATCACTTTATTCTGCGAGCTATAACTTTTTTATTTTTTCTCTGATGATGCTGTGTGGTGGTTCGTTTGTTGCGGGACAAGATGTCGTTTTCAGCGGTACCATGGATATTTATATGCGTCTTTTTGATCGCGCGTTATTGCACTTTTTGTTCGTCGGTATGATAATAAATCATTAATTTTTGCGTCGTTTTTTATTTTTTAAGGGGAACGCTAAAGGGGTTAACTAATGGGACAGTTTTATAGGGTGGGTCATTATGGACGCGGCGATAACAAATGGGTGTACTTTTATTGTTTTTCTGTTTCTTTATTTTCAAAAAATGAATTTATTAGGGAATCATTTTTTTTCTTATTTATTTAACGATTTTATTAAAATTATCTTTACACTTTTTGTTTTTTACTTTATTATAATGTCCCATGGGGGACATCACTGTCCTGTGACAGATCGCTGATCTGTCACATCACAGATCGCTGTGACAGATCAGCGATCTGTCACAGGCACTGCTGCAGGCTTCCTCATGCCTGCGCTCTGCGGGCAGTGAGGAAGCCGGCTCCCTGCAGGCCCCCGAAGGTCCCCGTCGCCATATTGGATCCAGGGACCTGCAGGGAAGGCGACCCCCGCAGCGGCGCTGCACATCGCGCTGCTGTGGGGGTCGCAGGGAAGCACGGAGGGAGCCCCCTCCCTGCCGATGCTTCCTTTAACCCCCGGTACACCGCGATCATATTTGATCGCGGTGTGCCAGGGGTTAACGTGTCGGGGGCGGTCACACATTGTGCCGGGTGTCAGCTGTGATAATCAGCTGACACCCGGCCGCGATCAGCTGCGCTCCCCCCGTGAGCGCAGCTGATCGCATTAGACGTACTATTCCGTCCTTGGGACTTAGGTCCCAGGTCACATGGACGGAATAGTACGTCTAATGTAGGAAAGGGGTTGATGGACCTGACAGATATCCCGGATTATTAGATATTATCAGTATTAACATTAGTTTTTTTCATGTTTCACATAGAAGCTTATAGGGAAAAAAACACCAAAATTCGCACAGTTCAGCAGCGTCTTCAGCCTCCCAGCGATCGCAGATCGCATGAAATCACATCCACTTTTCTTGCACATATAGGCCGTAGCGTAAATGCTGTGTCTTCCGCTGATTTTTTTGGGGGGGCAGAAATTCTGCTACGTTTAACTGTGTGAATAAATGCTGGGCAGGGTGCAATAGTTGACTGCTTTGTCTCCCATCCTTATAGGACCCCTAGCATGGTCCGCTGAGCTTTGAATGATCTTTTAATAGGCTTGGATTCTGTTAAATAGTTGTTGCAATAATCGCTGGAACCAAGTCCTAGTGGCAGGGCTACAACTCACCTCCCCATAAAATATAATGTACCCCCCATAAGAATATAATACAACCCACCTCCCCATAGAATATAATGTACCCCCCATAGAATATAGTACAGCCCACCTCCCCATAGAATATAATGTACCCCCCCATAGAATATAATACAACCCACCTCCCCATAGAATAAAATGTACCCCCCATAGAATATAGTACAGCCCACATCCCCATAGAATATAATGTACCCCCCCATAGAATATAATACAACCCACCTCCCCATAGAATATAATGTACCCCCATAGAATATAATACAACCCACCTCCCCATAGAATATAATGTACCCCCCATAGAATATAGTACAGCCCACCTCCCCATAGAATATAATGTACCCCCATAGAATATAGTACAGCCCACCTCCCCATAGAATATAATGTAGCACCCCATAGAAAATAATGTACCCCCCATAGAATATAGTACAGCCCACCTCCCCATAGAATATAATGTAGCACCCCATAGAATATAGTACAGCCCACCTCCCCATAGAATATAATGTAGCACCCCATAGAATATAGTACAGCCCACCTCCCCATAGAATATAATGTAGCACCCCATAGAAAATAATGTACCCCCCATAGAATATAGTACAGCCCACCTCCCCATAGAATATAATGTAGCACCCCACAGAATATAATGTATCTCCCCCCCGGTGTGTATATGTACACGCCGGTCTCCTCATCACCACCGGTGAAGCCGCTGCTGGCACAGAGCTGACATCGTGCAGATGGCCCCGATCACATCAGACAGCGCTGCCCTTTGATCTCCAATAGAATAGCGTCGTAGTGCGGTATGCGCGCATGCTACGACTCTGGCGACACGGTCCGCAGGAGGATTCTGACAGAAGGACACATGTCCGGTCATATTATAGATATATAGTCACGAGCGAACGGGTTGACACCCTTTAAACTGTTCCAGAAAATGAGTGCAATTTACACTTGTTTTGTTCTATACCTGTTACTTATCAAAAAGTGTGTGCAGTGCGGTGGCTGGGCGCAGGCAGGCGCACGTGGAGGGAGGGACCGCCGGAATGGGCAGCTGCTGTCACCGTCGCGATCCCTCCAGCCTCCGAAGCCCACTGGTCTACATCCAGACACCACCGCACACATCTCTATAAGCAGACCTCAGCGCTATTTATGTCCCAGTAATGGCCAACCACTATAAATTATGGAGATTTTTTAAAATGCCACCAGAGTGATCTGCTGACAAACTGAACATCCCTGTTGTCAAAATGTCCCGCCCCTGCTGTGTATTTTGGAGAAACTAGGTGACACGTTTGTGTTTCCTGCAGCTCATTTGCATATATGGATGAGCAAGCGCTGTGATTGGCTGCTGTAGAATCCTAGTATGTTTCAGTTGGAAGAGAGGTCAAAGGCCATCGTGTCTGTCCGCCTGCTGCTCAATGCAGCAATGGCAGGATTCACTAAACCCTCTCAGACAGATGTCTGTCCAGCCTCTGGGTGAACAGTCCCACCGAAGGAGAACTCGTCACCTCCTCTGGTGGCCGCCTGTTCCACTCATTGCTCACCCTCACTGTCAAAAAGTTTTTTTCTAATGTGTATCTTTTCCCTTTCATCCCATTGCTTCTCGTGCTTCCATGTGCAAATGAGAATAAGGATGATCCCTCTACATTGGGGCAACCCTTCAGATATTGGTGTCCTCCATCTTATAGAAGGGAACGCCTTTCCGACAGAACAGGCTGACTGAACGTGACGGCCGTCGCCATGATCCCTATGGCCGGCGCATACACACTGCTATGTTGCTGATGTTGTAGCACATTACTTCAATGAAATATTAATGGTGCTGACACGTGCCGGATTATCAGACGTTGTCAGTATTAATCGTGGTGACAGGTGCCGGATTATCAGATGTTGTAAGTATTAATCGTGCTGACACGTGCCGGATTATCAGATGTTGTCAGTATTAATCGTGCTGACACGTGCCGGATTATCAGATATCATGAGTATTAATGGACCTGAAACATGTGCCAGATTATCAGATGTTATCGGTATTAATGGTGCTTACAGATGCTGGATTATCAGATGTTATCAGTATTAATGGTGTTGACAGGTGCCGGATTATCAGACTTCATCAGTATTAATGGTGCTAACACGTGCTGGATTATCAGATGTTGTCAGTATTATTCGTGCTGACAGGTGCCGGATTATCAGATGTTGTCAGTATTAATCGTGCCGGATTATCAGATGTTGTCAGTATTAATCGTGCTGACACGTGCCGGATTATCAGATGTTGTCAGTATTAATCGTGCTGACAGGTGCCGGATTATCAGATATCATGAGTATTAATGGACCTGACAAATGCCGGATTATCAGATGTTGTCAGTATTAATCGTGGTGACAGGTGCCGGATTATCAGATGTTGTCAGTATTAATCGTGCTGACACGTGCCGGATTATCAGATGTTGTCAGTATTAATCGTGCTGACAGGTGCCGGATTATCAGATATCATGAGTATTAATGGACCTGACAAATGCCGGATTATCAGATGTTGTCAGTATTAATCGTGGTGACAGGTGCCGGATTATCAGATGTTGTCAGTATTAATCGTGCCTACACTTGCCGGATTATCAGATGTTGTCAGTATTAATCATGCTGACACGTGCCGGATTATCAGATATCATGAGTATTAATGGACCTGACAAATGCCAGATTATCAGATGTTATCGGTATTAATGGTGCTTACAGATGCTGGATTATCAGATGTTATCAGTATTAATGGTGTTGACAGGTGCCGGATTATCAGATTTCATCAGTATTAATGGTGCTGACACGTGCCGGATTATCAGATGTTGTCAGTATTAATCGTGCTGACAGGTGCGGGATTATCAGATGTTGTCAGGATTAATCGTGCCGGATTATCAGATGTTGTCAGTACTAATCGTGCTGACACGTGCCGGATTATCAGATGTTGTCAGTACTAATCGTGCTGACACGTGCCGGATTATCAGATGTTGTCAGTATTAATGGTGCTGACACGTGCCGGAATAACAGATATCATGAGTATTAATGAGCCTGACAAATGCCAGATTATCAAATGTTATCGGTATTAATGGTGCTTACAGATGCTGGATTATCAGATGTTATCAGTATTAATGGTGTTGACAGGTGCCGGATTATCAGACTTCATCAGTATTAATGGTGCTGACACGTGCCGGATTATCAGATGTTGTCAGTATTAATCGTGCTGACACGTGCCGGATTATCAGATGTTGTCAGTATTAATCGTGCTGACAGGTGCCGGATTATCAGATATCATGAGTATTAATGGACCTGACAAATGCCGGATTTTCAGATGTTATCGGTATTAATGGTGCTTACAGATGCTGGATTATCAGATGTTATCAGTATTAATGGTGTTGACAGGTGCCGGATTATCAGACTTCATCAGTATTAACCCCTTAACCCCCAAGGGTGGTTGGCACGTTAATGACCGGGCCAATTTTGACAATTCTTACCACTGTCCCTTTAAGAGGTCATAACTCTGGAACGCTTCCATGGATCCCGCCGGTGATTCTGACATTGCTTTTTTCTCACGACATAGTGTACTTCGTAGGGATATACTATTGAAGAGAAATAGCGCAATAGTGCATTATCCAGTGTAGGTATATCAATTTAAAAATAATACACTCACCAGATGGAGCTTGTAATAAGCATGGAGGATTCGCTGCTGCAGAAACCACAGATCCACGAGGGACCAACGTAGAAGATGCAGGATAGGAGAAAAAGTGGTCAGACAATCCGCGCTGCAAATCACTTTGAACCCCCAAAGGGCTTCACTGAAGTTTATAACGTGCAGCCATCCAATTAAAGACATCATATTTTTTCCACAAAAATGATCTTTTCACCCCCAATTTTTATTTTCCCAAGAGTAACAGGACCCCAAAAGTTATTGTGCAATTCATCCTGAGTACGCTGATACCCCATATATGGGGGTTAAACCACTATTTGGGCACATGGCAGAGCTCGGAAGGGAAGCAGCGCCATTTAACTTTTTTGGCTGGAATTGAGATCGGACGCCATGTCGCGTTTGGAAAGCCCCTGAAGTGCCAAAACAGTGGAAACCCCCCAATTCTAACTCCCTCCCTAACCCTAGCCCTGACCCTAGCTCTGACCCTAGCCCTAATGGGAAAATGGAAATAAATACATTTTTTTTTTATTTTATTATTTTTGCCTAACTAAGGGGGTGATATAGGGGGGGTTTGATTTACTATTTATGGCGGGTTTTAATTTTTGGCAGCTGTCATACGCTAAAAGACCCTTTTTATTGTAAAAATAGTTTATGCATCACCACATTTTGAGAGCTATAATTTTTCCTTATTTTGACCCACCGAGTCATGTGAGGTCATATTTTTTGCGGGACGAGTTGACGTTTTTATTGGTACCATTTTCGGGCACGTGACATTTTTTGGTCGCTTTTTACTCCGATTTTTGGGACGCAGTATGAACAAAAACCAGCTTTTCAGGAATTTCTTTTGGGGGGGGTGCGTTTACACCGTTCCGCGTGCGGTAAAATTGATAAGGCGCTTTTATTCTTCGGGTCAGTATGATTACAGCGATACATCTTTTATGTCTTTTTTTATGTTTTGGCGGTTTTATGCTATGAAAATTTTTTTTTATAAAAAATAATTATTTTTGCATCGCTTTATTCTGCGAGCTATAACTTTTTTATTTTTTCTCTGATGATGCTGTGTGGTGGCTCGTTTGTTGCGGGACAAGATGTCGTTTTCAGCGGTACCATGGATATTTATATGCGTCTTTTTGATCGCGCGTTATTGCACTTTTTGTTCGTCGGTATGATAATAAATCATTAATTTTTGCGTCGTTTTTTATTTTTTAAGGGGAACGCTAAAGGGGTTAACTAATGGGACAGTTTTATAGGGTGGGTCATTACGGACGCGGCGATAACAAATAGGTGTACTTTTATTGTTTTTCTGTTTCTTTATTTTCAAAAAATTAATTAATTAGGGAATAATTTTTTTCTTATTTATTTAACGATTTTATTAAAATTATTTTTACACTTTTTGTTTTTTACTTTATTATAATGTCCCATGGGGGACATCACTGTCCTGTGACAGATCGCTGATCTGTCACATCACAGATCGCTGTGACAGATCAGCGATCTGTCACAGGCACTGCTGCAGGCTTCCTCATGCCTGCGCTCTGCGGGCAGTGAGGAAGCCAGCTCCCTGCAGGCCCCCGAAGGTCCCCGTCGCCATATTGGATCCGGGGACCTGCAGGAAAGGCGACCCCCGCAGCGGCGCTGCACATCGCGCTGCTGTGGGGGTCGCAGGGAAGCACGGAGGGAGCCCCCTCCCTGCCGATGCTTCCTTTAACCCCCGGTACACCGCGATCATGTTTGATCGCGGTGTGCCAGGGGTTAACGTGTCGGGGGCGGTCACACATTGTGCCGGGTGTCAGCTGTGATAATCAGCTGACACCCGGCCGCGATCAGCTGCGCTCCCCCCGTGAGCGCAGCTGATCGCATTAGACGTACTATTCCGTCCTTGGGACTTAGGTCCCAGGTCACATGGACGGAATAGTACGTCTAATGTAGGAAAGGGGTTGATGGACCTGACAGATACCGGATTATCAGATATTATCAGTATTAACATTAGTTTTTTTCATGTTTCACATAGAAGCTTATAGGGAAAAAAACACCAAAATTCGCACAGTTCAGCAGCGTCTTCAGCCTCCCAGCGATCGCAGATCGCATGAAATCACATCCACTTTTCTTGCACATATAGGCCGTAGCGTAAATGCTGTGTCTTCCGCTGATTTTTTTGGGGGGGGCAGAAATTCTGCTACGTTTAACTGTGTGAATAAATGCTGGGCAGGGTGCAATAGTTGACTGCTTTGTCTCCCATCCTTATAGGACCCCTAGCATGGTCCGCTGAGCTTTGAATGATCTTTTAATAGGCTTGGATTCTGATAAATAGTTGTTGCAATAATCGCTGGAACCAAGTCCTAGTGGCAGGGCTACAACCCACCTCCCCATAAAATATAATGTATATAATGTACCCCCCATAAGAATATAATACAACCCACCTCCCCATAGAATATAATGTACCCCCCATAGAATATAGTACAGCCCACCTCCCCATAGAATATAATGTACCCCCCCATAGAATATAATACAACCCACCTCCCCATAGAATATAATGTACCCCCCATAGAATATAGTACAGCCCACCTCCCCATAGAATATAATGTACCCCCCCATAGAATATAATACAACCCACCTCCCCATAGAATATAATGTACCCCCCATAGAATATAATACAACCCACCTCCCCATAGAATATAATGTACCCCCCATAGAATATAGTACAGCCCACCTCCCCATAGAATATAATGTACCCCCCATAGAATATAGTACAGCCCACCTCCCCATAGAATATAATGTAGCACCCCATAGAAAATAATGTACCCCCCATAGAATATAGTACAGCCCACCTCCCCATAGAATATAATGTAGCACCCCATAGAATATAGTACAGCCCACCTCCCCATAGAATATAATGTAGCACCCCATAGAATATAGTACAGCCCACCTCCCCATAGAATATAATGTAGCACCCCATAGAAAATAATGTACCCCCCATAGAATATAGTACAGCCCACCTCCCCATAGAATATAATGTAGCACCCCACAGAATATAATGTATCTCCCCCCCGGTGTGTATATGTACACGCCGGTCTCCTCATCACCACCGGTGAAGCCGCTGCTGGCACAGAGCTGACATCGTGCAGATGGCCCCGATCACATCAGACAGCGCCGCCCTTTGCTCTCCAATAGAATAGCGTCGTAGTGCGGTATGCGCGCATGCTACGACTCCGGCGACACGGTCCGCAGGAGGATTCTGACAGAAGGACACATGTCCGGTCATATAATAGATATATAGTCACGAGCGAACTGGTTGACACCCTTTAAACTGTTCCAGAAAATGGGTGCAATTTACACTTGTTTTGTTCTATACCTGTTACTTATCAAAAAGTGTGTGCAGTACAGTGGCTGAGCGCAGGCAGGCGCACGTGGAGGGACGGACCGCCGGAATAGGCAGCTGCTGGATCAGACTATATTGCAACACGGGCAGCTGCTGTCACCGTCACGATCCCACCAGCCTCCGAAGCCCACTGGTCTACATCCAGACACCACCGCACACATCTCTATAAGCAGACCTCAGCGCTATTTATGTCCCAGTAATGACCAACCACTATAAATTATGGAGATTTTTTAAAATGCCACCAGAGTGATCTGCTGACAAACTGAACATCCCTGTTGTCAAAATGTCCCGCCCCTGCTGTGTATTTTGGAGAAACTAGGTGACACGTTTGTGTTTCCTGCAGCTCATTTGCATATATGGATGAGCAAGCGCTGTGATTGGCTGCTGTAGAATCCTAGTATGTTTCAGTTGGAAGAGAGGTCAAAGGCCATCGTGTCTGTCCGCCTGCTGCTCAATGCAGCAATGGCGGGATTCACTAAACCCTCTCAGACATATGTCTGTCCAGCCTCTGGGTGAACAGTCCCACCGAAGGAGAACTCGTCACCTCCTCTGGTGGCCGCCTGTTCCACTCATTGCTCACCCTCACTGTCAAAAAGTTTTTTTCTAATGTGTATCTTTTCCCTTTCATCCCATTGCTTCTCGTGCTTCCATGTGCAAATGAGAATAAGGATGATCCCTCTACATTGGGGCAACCCTTCAGATATTGGTGTCCTCCATCTAATAGAAGGGAACGCCTTTCCGACAGAACAGGCTGACTGAACGTGACGGCCGTCGCCATGATCCCTATGGCCGGCGCATACACACTGCTATGTTGCTGATGTTGTAGCACATTACTTCAATGAAATATTAATGGTGCTGACACGTGCCGGATTATCAGACGTTGTCAGTATTAATCGTGGTGACAGGTGCCGGATTATCAGATGTTGTAAGTATTAATCGTGCTGACACGTGCCGGATTATCAGATGTTGTCAGTATTAATCGTGCTGACACGTGCCGGATTATCAGATATCATGAGTATTAATGGACATGAAACATGTGCCAGATTATCAGATGTTATCGGTATTAATGGTGCTTACAGATGCTGGATTATCAGATGTTATCAGTATTAATGGTGTTGACAGGTGCCGGATTATCAGACTTCATCAGTATTAATGGTGCTGACACGTGCCGGATTATCAGATGTTGTCAGTATTAATTGTGCTGACAGGTGCGGGATTATCAGATGTTGTCAGTATTAATCGTGCCGGATTATCAGATGTTGTCAGTACTAATCGTGCTGACACGTGCCGGATTATCAGATGTTGTCAGTACTAATCGTGCTGACACGTGCCGGATTATCAGATGTTGTCAGTATTAATCGTGCTGACACGTGCCGGAATAACAGATATCATGAGTATTAATGAGCCTGACAAATGCCAGATTATCAGATGTTATCGGTATTAATGGTGCTTACAGATGCTGGATTATCAGATGTTATCAGTATTAATGGTGTTGACAGGTGCCGGATTATCAGACTTCATCAGTATTAATGGTGCTGACACGTGCCGGATTATCAGATGTTGTCAGTATTAATCGTGCTGACACGTGCCGGATTATCAGATGTTGTCAGTATTAATCATAGAATCATAGAATCGTAGAGTTGGAAGGGACCTCCTGGGCCATCTGGTCCAACCCCCTGCTCAAAGCAGGATTCGCTAAATCATCCCAGTCAGATGTCTGTCCAGCCTCTGTTTGAAGACTTCCATTGAAGGAGAACTCACCACTTCTCGTGGCAGCCTGTTCCACTCATTGATCACTCTAACTGTCAAAAAGTTTTTTCTAATATCTAATCTGTGTCTCCTCCCATTCAGTTTCATCCCATTGCTTCTAGTCTTTCCTTGTGCAAATGAGAATAAAGTTGATCCTTCTACAATGTGACAGCCCTTTAGATATTTGTAGACAGCAATTAAGTCTCCTCTCAGTCTTCTCTTTTGCAAACTAAACATTCCCAAATCCTGCAACCTTTCCTCATAAGACAGGGTTTGCAGACCGGTCACCATTCTGGTCGCTCTTTTCTGAACTTGCTCCAGTTTGTTGATGTCTTTTTTAAAATGTGGTGCCCAAAACTGGACACAATATTCCAGATGAGGTCTGACCAAAGAGGAGTAGAGGGAAATAATGACTTCACGTGATCTAGACTGTATGCTTCTGTTAATACATCCTAGAACTGCATTTGCCTTTTTTGCTGCTGCATCACACTGTTGACTCATATTCAGTCTGTGATCTATTAGTATACCCAAGTCTTTTTCACATGTGCTGTCACTTAGCCCTATTCCTCCCATTCTATATATGCTTTTTTCATTTTTATTGCCCAGATGTAGTACTTTGCATTTCTCCCTGTTAAAAACCATTCTGTTAGTTACTGCCCACTTCTCCAGTTTATTTAAATCTTTTTGAATCCTCTCTCTCTCTTCTCTAGTATTAGCTATCCCTCCTAGCTTTGTGTCATCAGCAAATTTAATCAGTTTACCCTCAATTCCTTCATCTAAATCATTGATAAAGATGTTGAACAATACAGGGCCCAGGACAGAGCCCTGTGGTACCCCACTTGAGACATTCTTCCAACTGGATGTGCAGCCATTTACGACCACTCTTTGGGTCCGATCACTAAGCCAGCTATGAATCCACCTAACAGTTGCCTTGTCCATTCCATACTTAGTCATTTTTTCAATAAGGATTGTATGAGAGACTTTGTCAAATGCTTTGCTGAAGTCAAGATATACTATATCTACAGCATTTCCTTGATCCACCCAATCAGTGATACCGTCATAGAAGGAAATTAAGTTAGTCTGACATGACTTATTAGTTACAAACCCATGCTGACTCTGTTTGATCACTTCATTCTTATCCAGGTATTGACTTACATGTTGTTTAATAATTTGTTCAAAGATCTTTCCTGGTATAGAAGTCAGACTCACCGGCCTATAGTTGCCTGGGTCCACCTTCTTCCCCTTTTTGAAGATAGGAACAACATTTGCTCTTCTCCAGTCTTCTGGCACTTCTCCTGTTCTCCAAGAATTTTCAAAGATTATGGAGAGTGGTTCAGAAATTTCTTCTGCTATCTCCTTCAGTACTCTGGGGTGTAATTCATCTGGACCTGGAGACTTGAATTCATTTAGGTTAGCTAAGTGTTTCCTCACTATCTTTCTGTTTATAGATATCCTGGATTCTTCTATTCCCTTAATAGGACAGTGAATAACAGTTGGTGTTACATTTCCTTTCTGAGAGAAAACAGATGCAAAATAGGAATTTAAAAGTTCAGCCTTCTCAACATCCTGTCTTACCATTTCATCATTTTCATCGTGTAAAAATCCTATAGCATCTTTGACTTTTCTTTTACTTTTGACATATCCCCAAAATCCTTTATTATTGCTTTTGACATCTCTTGCAAGCCTCAATTCATTTTCAGCTTTAATCTGATTTGTGCCCTGCAGATTCTGCAGACAGCATTATATTCTTCTTTAGATATGCCTCCCTCTTTCCATTTTATAAACATTTTTTTCTTCCTTTTTAGCATGTGCTTAAGTTCTGTGTTCACCCATCCTGGTTTCCTTAAATGCTTCCTATTCTTCCCTCTTTTCGGAATTGTTAACAACTGTGCTTTGAGAATTTCATTTTTCAAGATTTCCTATCCTTCCTGGACATTTTTGTCTTTAAGGATATCCAGCCATTGGATCCCTCCAATTATCTTTCTGAATCCCTTAAAATCTGCCTTTCTGAAATCTAACCTTGACGTCTGAGTCTTCACAGGTCTTCCGCCTCTAGTTATCCAAAATTCTAAAATAGCATGGTCGCTACCTCCTAGGGTTCCAGCCACTTTTACCTCCTCAACCATTTCCTCCCTGTTTATAAGGATTAGATCCAAGGTAGCAGTTCCCCTTGTTTTCTCCCCTACCTTTTGGAAGATAAAGTTGTCAGCAAGAGAGGATAAGAATTTCCTTGACCTGTTAGTTTTGCCTGAGAGAGATTCCCAACAAATGTCTGGATAGTTGAAATCTCCCATGACAACTATGTCATATTTTTTGGAGAACTTGGCCATTTGATGCATAAAGAGTTCATCCATATCTTCAGCTTGCACAGGCGGCCTGTAGTAAATGCCTACAATGGTGTCCTTTCCATTGTTCTGTCCTTGTATTCTTACCCAAACAGTTTCCACAGAACTCCCAGTCTCTGAAGCTTCAATCTCTGTGCAGATATATGCGTTTCTAACATACAATGCAACACCCCCTCCTCGTTTATCAAGTCTGTTTCTTGCAAATAAGTTGTATCCTTCTAGTCTTGTATTCCAATCATGTGTATCGTCCCACCAAGTTTCAGTGATTCCAATGACATCATATTTCTTTTCCTGTGTTAGTAGTTCCAATTCTCCTTGTTTGTTGCCCATGCTTTGTGCATTAGTATAGAAACATTTTAGTTTGTGATTGGTTTCTCTTTCTCCAATATTGTTATTAATTAGATTCTTTCGTCTTTGTTCTTCCTTTCCACTTCTATTAGCAGAGTTCTCAATAGCATTTGTCAGGTGTATGGCTTTTTCTGGTCTTTTGCTTCCCTTCCCATGTTGTTCTAGTTTAAAGCTCTCCTTACAAGTGTAGCAAGGCGACTTCCAAATACATGCTTTCCAGTCTTCGTAAGGTGCACCCCATCTCTAGCAAGTAGTCCATCGTATAAGTAGTTCACTCCGTGATCCAGAAATCCAAATCGTTGCTGACGGCACCATCGACGTAGCCAGTTGTTCACCTGCAGAATCTTATTCCACCTCCTTGTTCTATGGCCATCCACTGGGAGGATGGAAGAGAAGACCACCTGCGCTCCCAGTTCTTTCACTTTCTTGCCTAAGTCTTCAAAGTCTCTGCAGATGGTTTCCAGGTCGTTTCTTGCGGTGTCATTTGTCCCCACATGTAGTAGCAGGAATGGGTAGTCATCTGTAGGTCTGAAGAGTCCTGATATCCTGTCAGACACATCTTTAATTTTTGCACCTGGAAGACAGCACATTTCTCTTGAAGTTATATCCGGTCTGCAGATAGCGGCCTCTGTTCCTCTCAACAGGGAATCCCCCATGACCACCACTCTCCGTTTCTTCTTCACAACATTTTTCTTTCTCCATCCAGGAGGACTCTGAAGGCGTACAAGGTTGCTGTTTGTTGGCAAAGTCTTATCCTGATGTATTTCTTCATCATTTTCCTGCGTGAGAGCCTGGTACTGGTTTCTGAGCAGTATGGGTGCTGACTGCCTCCTGATCCTCCTGCTTCTCTGGGTCACATGTCTCCATTCCTCTGTTTCTTCAGGTGCACTTCGAATTTCTTCTCTTTCTGTAACATGAAGAGATAATTCTGCTCTGTCCAAGAACTCTTCACCTTCCTTAATGATCTTCAACGTAGCCAACCTCTCTTCGAGATTTTGCAACTTTTCCTCCAACAGGGACACAAGCTTGCATTTGTGGCATGTGAAGTTTGGCTTTTCCACTGGTAAGTCTGTGAACATGTAGCAAGAAATGCAGCTCACCAAATGGCTCCTGGCCTCTTCCATCTTGAGATTTCTTAAAAACGATGAAATATGAGCCAAAATTCTCTTCCCCTGGTTTTCCGATTTCCTCTTTTCAGCTGCAACAGCCAAAACCCAGTGATCGTTGAGCTCGCGGAGACTCTTCACTTATCCCAGAAGGCACTGGGAATATGCAAATGATCTCCTCAAGACTCTTCCCCTGGTTTTCCGATTTCCTCTTTTCAGCTGCAACGGCCAAAACCCAGTGATCGTTGAGCTCGCGGAGACTCTTCACTTATCCCAGAAGGCACTGGGAATATGCAAATGATCTCCTCAAGAATCTTCCCCTGGTTTTCCGATTTCCTCTTTTCAGCTGCAACGGCCAAAACCCAGTGATCGTTGAGCTCGCGGAGACTCTTCACTTATCCCAGAAGGCACTGGGAATATGCAAATGATCTCCTCAAGACTCTTCCCCTGGTTTTAATCGTGCTGACAGGTGCCGGATTATCAGATATCATGAGTATTAATGGACCTGACAAATGCCGGATTATCAGATGTTATCGGTATTAATGGTGCTTACAGATGCTGGATTATCAGATGTTATCAGTATTAATGGTGTTGACAGGTGCCGGATTATCAGACTTCATCAGTATTAACCCCTTAACCCCCAAGGGTGGTTGGCACGTTAATGACCGGGCCAATTTTGACAATTCTTACCACTGTCCCTTTAAGAGGTCATAACTCTGGAACGCTTCCATGGATCCCGCCGGTGATTCTGACATTGCTTTTTTCTCACGACATAGTGTACTTCGTAGGGATATACTATTGAAGAGAAATAGCGCAATAGTGCATTATCCAGTGTAGGTATATCAATTTAAAAATAATACACTCACCAGATGGAGCTTGTAATAAGCATGGAGGATTCGCTGCTGCAGAAACCACAGATCCACGAGGGACCAACGTAGAAGATGCAGGAGAGGAGAAAAAGTGGTCAGACAATCCGCGCTGCAAATCACTTTGAACCCCCAAAGGGCTTCACAGAAGTTTATAACGTGCAGCCATCCAATTAAAGACATCATATTTTTTCCACAAAAATGATCTTTTCACCCCCAATTTTTATTTTCCCAAGAGTAACAGGACCCCAAAAGTTATTGTGCAATTCATCCTGAGTACGCTGATACCCCATATATGGGGGTAAACCACTATTTGGGCACATGGCAGAGCTCGGAAGGGAAGCAGCGCCATTTAACTTTTTTGGCTGGAATTGAGATCGGACGCCATGTCGCGTTTGGAAAGCCCCTGAAGTGCCAAAACAGTGGAAACCCCCCAATTCTAACTCCCACCCTAACCCTAGCCCTGACCCTAGCTCTGACCCTAGCCCTAATGGGAAAATGGAAATAAATACATTTTTTTTTTATTTTATTATTTTTGCCTAACTAAGGGGGTGATAAAGGGGGGGTTTGATTTACTATTTATGGCGGGTTTTAATTTTTGGCAGATGTCATACGCTAAAAGACGCTTTTTATTGTAAAAATAGTTTATGCATCACCACATTTTGAGAGCTATAATTTTTCCTTATTTTGACCCACCGAGTCATGTGAGGTCATATTTTTTGCGGGACGAGTTGACGTTTCTATTGGTACCATTTTCGGGCACGTGACATATTTTGGTCGCTTTTTACTCCGATTTTTGAGACGCAGTATGAACAAAAACCAGCTTTTCAGGAATTTCTTTTGGAGGGGGGGGGTGCGTTTACACCGTTCCGCGTGCGGTAAAATTGATAAGACGCTTTTATTCTTCAGGTCAGTATGATTACAGCGATACCTCTTTTATGTCTTTTTTTATGTTTTGGCGGTTTTATGCTATGAAAATTTTTTTTTATAAAAAATAATTATTTTTGCATCGCTTTATTCTGCGAGCTATAACTTTTTTATTTTTTCTCTGATGATGCTGTGTGGTGGCTCGTTTGTTGCGGGACAAGATGTCGTTTTCAGCGGTACCATGGATATTTATATGCGTCTTTTTGATCGCGCGTTATTGCACTTTTTGTTCGTCGGTATGATAATAAATCATTAATTTTTGCGTCGTTTTTTATTTTTTAAGGGGAACGCTAAAGGGGTTAACTAATGGGGGACAGTTTTATAGGGTGGGTCATTACGGACGCGGCGATAACAAATAGGTGTACTTTTATTGTTTTTCTGTTTCTTTATTTTCAAAAAATGAATTTATTAGGGAATAATTTTTTTTCTTATTTATTTAACGATTTTATTAAAATTATTTTTACACTTTTTGTTTTTTACTTTATTATAATGTCCCATGGGGGACATCACTGTCCTGTGACAGATCGCTGATCTGTCACATCACAGATCGCTGTGACAGATCAGCGATCTGTCACAGGCACTGCTGCAGGCTTCCTCATGCCTGCGCTCTGCGGGCAGTGAGGAAGCCAGCTCCCTGCAGGCCCCCGAAGGTCCCCGTCGCCATATTGGATCCGGGGACCTGCAGGAAAGGCGACCCCCGCAGCGGCGCTGCACATCGCGCTGCTGTGGGGGTCGCAGGGAAGCACGGAGGGAGCCCCCTCCCTGCCGATGCTTCCTTTAACCCCCGGTACACCTCGATCATGTTTGATCGCGGTGTCCCAGGGGTTAACGTGTCGGGGGCGGTCACACATTGTGCCGGGTGTCAGCTGTGATAATCAGCTGACACCCGGCCGCGATCAGCTGCGCTCCCCCCGTGAGCGCAGCTGATCGCATTAGACGTACTATTCCGTCCTTGGGACTTAGGTCCCAGGTCACATGGACGGAATAGTACGTCTAATGTAGGAAAGGGGTTGATGGACCTGACAGATATCCCGGATTATCAGATATTATCAGTATTAACATTAGTTTTTTTCATGTTTCACATAGAAGCTTATAGGGAAAAAAACACCAAAATTCGCACAGTTCAGCAGCGTCTTCAGCCTCCCAGCGATCGCAGATCGCATGAAATCACATCCACTTTTCTTGCACATATAGGCCGTAGCGTAAATGCTGTGTCTTCCGCTGATTTTTTTTGGGGGGCAGAAATTCTGCTACGTTTAACTGTGTGAATAAATGCTGGGCAGGGTGCAATAGTTGACTGCTTTGTCTCCCATCCTTATAGGACCCCTAGCATGGTCCGCTGAGCGTTGAATGATCTTTTAATAGGCTTGGATTCTGATAAATAGTTGTTGCAATAATCGCTGGAACCAAGTCCTAGTGGCAGGGCTACAACCCACCTCCCCATAAAATATAATGTACCCCCCATAGAATATAATACAACCCACCTCCCCATAGAATATAATGTACCCCCCATAGAATATAGTACAGCCCACCTCCCCATAGAATATAATGTACCCCCCATAGAATATAATACAACCCACCTCCCCATAGAATATAATGTACCCCCCATAGAATATAGTACAGCCCACCTCCCCATAGAATATAATGTACCCCCCCATAGAATATAATACAACCCACCTCCCCATAGAATATAATGTACCCCCCATAGAATATAATACAACCCACCTCCCCATAGAATATAATGTACCCCCCATAGAATATAGTACAGCCCACCTCCCCATAGAATATAATGTACCCCCCATAGAATATAGTACAGCCCACCTCCCCATAGAATATAATGTAGCACCCCATAGAAAATAATGTACCCCCCATAGAATATAGTACAGCCAACCTCCCCATAGAATATAATGTAGCACCCCATAGAATATAGTTCAGCCCACCTCCCCATAGAATATAATGTAGCACCCCATAGAAAATAATGTACCCCCCATAGAATATAGTACAGCCCACCTCCCCATAGAATATAATGTAGCACCCCACAGAATATAATGTATCTCCCCCCCGGTGTGTATATGTACACGCCGGTCTCCTCATCACCACCGGTGAAGCCGCTGCTGGCACAGAGCTGACATCGTGCAGATGGCCCCGATCACATCAGACAGCGCCGCCCTTTGCTCTCCAATAGAATAGCGTCGTAGTGCGGTATGCGCGCATGCTACGACTCCGGCGACACGGTCCGCAGGAGGATTCTGACAGAAGGACACATGTCCGGTCATATTATAGATATATAGTCACGAGCGAACGGGTTGACACCCTTTAAACTGTTCCAGAAAATGAGTGCAATTTACACTTGTTTTGTTCTATACCTGTTACTTCTCAAAAAGTGTGTACAGTGCGGTGGCTGGGCGCAGGCAGGCGCACGTGGAGGGAGGGACCGCCGGAATGGGCAGCTGCTGGATCAGACTATATTGCAACATGGGCAGCTGCTGTCACCGTCGCGATCCCACCAGCCTCCGAAGCCCACTGGTCTACATCCAGACACCACCGCACACATCTCTATAAGCAGACCTCAGCGCTATTTATGTCCCAGTAATGGCCAACCACTATAAATTATGGAGATTTTTTAAAATGCCACCAGAGTGATCTGCTGACAAACTGAACATCCCTGTTGTCAAAATGTCCCGCCCCTGCTGTGTATTTTGGAGAAACTAGGTGACACGTTTGTGTTTCCTGCAGCTCATTTGCATATATGGATGAGCAAGCGCTGTGATTGGCTGCTGTAGAATCCTAGTATGTTTCAGTTGGAAGAGAGGTCAAAGGCCATCGTGTCTGTCCGCCTGCTGCTCAATGCAGCAATGGCAGGATTCACTAAACCCTCTCAGACAGATGTCTGTCCAGCCTCTGGGTGAACAGTCCCACCGAAGGAGAACTCGTCACCTCCTCTGGTGGCCGCCTGTTCCACTCATTGCTCACCCTCACTGTCAAAAAGTTTTTTTCTAATGTGTATCTTTTCCCTTTCATCCCATTGCTTCTCGTGCTTCCATGTGCAAATGAGAATAAGGATGATCCCTCTACATTGGGGCAACCCTTCAGATATTGGTGTCCTCCATCTTATAGAAGGGAACGCCTTTCCGACAGAACAGGCTGACTGAACTTGACGGCCGTCGCCATGATCCCTATGGCCGGCGCATACACACTGCTATGTTGCTGATGTTGTAGCACATTACTTCAATGAAATATTAATGGTGCTGACACGTGCCGGATTATCAGACGTTGTCAGTATTAATCGTGGTGACAGGTGCCGGATTATCAGATGTTGTAAGTATTAATCGTGCTGACACGTGCCGGATTATCAGATGTTGTCAGTATTAATCGTGCTGACACGTGCCGGATTATCAGATATCATGAGTATTAATGGACCTGAAACATGTGCCAGATTATCAGATGTTATCGGTATTAATGGTGCTTACAGATGCTGGATTATCAGATGTTATCAGTATTAATGGTGTTGACAGGTGCCGGATTATCAGACTTCATCAGTATTAATGGTGTTGACACGTGCCGGATTATCAGATGTTGTCAGTATTAATCGTGCTGACAGGTGCCGGATTATCAGATGTTGTCAGTATTAATCGTGCCGGATTATCAGATGTTGTCAGTATTAATCTTGCTGACACGTGCCGGATTATCAGATGTTGTCAGTATTAATCGTGCTGACAGGTGCCGGATTATCAGATATCATGAGTATTAATGGACCTGACAAATGCCGGATTATCAGATGTTGTCAGTATTAATCGTGGTGACAGGTGCCGGATTATCAGATGTTGTCAGTATTAATCGTGCCTACACGTGCCGGATTATCAGATGTTGTCAGTATTAATCGTGCTGACACGTGCCGGATTATCAGATATCATGAGTATTAATGGACCTGACAAATGCCAGATTATCAGATGTTATCGGTATTAATGGTGCTTACAGATGCTGGATTATCAGATGTTATCAGTATTAATGGTGTTGACAGGTGCCGGATTATCAGACTTCATCAGTATTAATGGTGCTGACAGGTGCGGGATTATCAGATGTTGTCAGTATTTATCGTGCCGGATTATCAGATGTTGTCAGTACTAATCGTGCTGACACGTGCCGGATTATCAGATGTTGTCAGTACTAATCGTGCTGACACGTGCCGGATTATCAGATGTTGTCAGTATTAATCGTGCTGACACGTGCCGGAATAACAGATACAGTCATGGCCAAAAGTATTGACACCCCTGAAATTCTGTCAGATAATATTCAGTTTCTTCCTGAAAATGATTGCAAACACAAATTCTTTGGTATTATTATCTTCATTTAATTTGTCTTAAATGAAAAAACACAAAAGAGAATGAAGCAAAAAGCAAAACATTGATCATTTCACACAAAACTCCAAAAATGGGCCGGACAAAAGTATTGGCACCCTCAGCCTAATACTTGGTTGCACAACCTTTAGCCAAAATAACTGCCACCAACCGCTTCCGGTAACCATCAATGAGTTTCTTACAATGCTCTGCTGGAATTTTAGACCATTCTTCTTTGGCAAACTACTCCAGGTCCCTGATATTTGAAGGGTGCCTTCTCCAAAGTGCCATTTTTAGATCTCTCCACAGGTGTTCTATGGGATTCAGGTCTGGACTCATTGCTGGCCACCTTAGAAGTCTCCAGTGCTTTCTCTCAAACCATTTTCTAGTGCTTTTTGAAGTGTGTTTTGGGTTATTGTCCTGCTGGAAGACCCATGACCTCTGAGGTAGACCCAGCTTTCTCACACTGGGCCCTAAATTATGCTGCAAAATTTGTTGGTAGGCTTCTGACTTCATAATGCCATGCACACGGTCAAGCAGTCCAGTGCCAGAGGCAGCAAAGCAACCCCAAAACATCAGGGAACCTCCGCCATGTTTGACTGTAGGGACCGTGTACTTTTCTTTGAATGCCTCTTTTTTCTCCTGTAAACTCTATGTTGATGCTTTTGCCCTAAAAGCTCTACTTTTGTCTCATCTGACCAAAGAACATTCTTCCAAAATGTTTTAGGCTTTTTCAGGTAAGTTTTCGCAAACTCCAGCCTGGCTTTTTTATGTCTCGGGGTAAGAAGTGGAGTCTTCCTGGGTCTCCTACCATACAGTCCCTTTTCATTCAGATGCCGACGGATAGTACGGGTTGACACCGTTGTACCCTCGGACTGCAGGGCAGCTTGAACTTGTTTGGATGTTAGTGGAGGTTCTTTATCCAACATCCGCACAATCTTGCGTTGAAATCTCTTGTCAATTTTTCTTTTCCGTCCACATCTAGGGAGGTTAGCCACAGTGCCAGGGACTTTAAACTTCTTGATGACACTGCGCACGGTAGACACAGGAACATTCAGGTCTTTGGAGATGGATTTGTAGCCTTGAGATTGCTCATGCTTCCTCACAATTTGGTTTCTCAAGTCCTCAGACAGTTCTTTGGTCTTCTTTCTTTTCTCCATGCTCAATGTGGTACACACAAGGACACAGGACAGAGGTTGAGTCAACTTTAATCCATGTCAACTGGCTGCAAGTGTGATTTAGTTATTGCCAACACCTGTTAGGTGCCACAGGTAAGTTACAGGTGCTGTTAATTATACAAATTAGAGAAGCATCACATGATTTTTCGCACAGTGCCAATACTTTTGTCCACCCTGTTTTTTATGTTTGGTGTGGAATTATATCCAATTTGGCTTTAGGACAATTCTTTTTGTGTTTTTTCATTTAAGACAAATTAAATGAAGATAATAATAACAAAGAATTTGTGTTTGCAATCATTTTCAGGAAGAAACTGAGTATTATCTGACAGAATTGCAGGGGTGTCAATACTTTTGGCCATGACTGTATCATGAGTATTAATGAGCCTGACAAATGCCAGATTATCAGATGTTATCGGTATTAATGGTGCTTACAGATGCTGGATTATCAGATGTTATCAGTATTAATGGTGTTGACAGGTGCCGGATTATCAGACTTTATCAGTATTAATGGTGCTGACACGTGCCGGATTATCAGATGTTGTCAGTATTAATCGTGCTGACACGTGCCGGATTATCAGATGTTGTCAGTATTAATCGTGCTGACAGGTGCCGGATTATCAGATATCATGAGTATTAATGGACCTGACAAATGCCGGATTATCAGATGTTATCGGTATTAATGGTGCTTACAGATGCTGGATTATCAGATGTTATCAGTATTAATGGTGTTGACAGGTGCCGGATTATCAGACTTCATCAGTATTAACCCCTTAACCCCCAAGGGTGGTTGGCACGTTAATGACCGGGCCAATTTTGACAATTCTTACCACTGTCCCTTTAAGAGGTCATAACTCTGGAACGCTTCCATGGATCCCGCCGGTGATTCTGACATTGCTTTTTTCTCACGACATAGTGTACTTCGTAGGGATATACTATTGAAGAGAAATAGCGCAATAGTGCATTATCCAGTGTAGGTATATCAATTTAAAAATAATACACTCACCAGATGGAGCTTGTAATAAGCATGGAGGATTCGCTGCTGCAGAAACCACAGATCCACGAGGGACCAACGTAGAAGATGCAGGAGAGGAGAAAAAGTGGTCAGACAATCCGCGCTGCAAATCACTTTGAACCCCCAAAGGGCTTCACAGAAGTTTATAACGTGCAGCCATCCAATTAAAGACATCATATTTTTTCCACAAAAATGATCTTTTCACCCCCAATTTTTATTTTCCCAAGAGTAACAGGACCCCAAAAGTTATTGTGCAATTCATCCTGAGTACGCTGATACCCCATATATGGGGGTAAACCACTATTTGGGCACATGGCAGAGCTCGGAAGGGAAGCAGCGCCATTTAACTTTTTTGGCTGGAATTGAGATCGGACGCCATGTCGCGTTAGGGAAAGCCCCTGAAGTGCCAAAACAGTGGAAACCCCCCAATTCTAACTCCCACCCTAACCCTAGCCCTGACCCTAGCTCTGACCCTAGCCCTAATGTGAAAATGGAAATAAATACATTTTTTTTTTATTTTATTATTTTTGCCTAACTAAGGGGGTGATAAAGGGGGGGTTTGATTTACTATTTATGGCGGGTTTTAATTTTTGGCAGCTGTCATACGCTAAAAGACGCTTTTTATTGTAAAAATAGTTTATGCATCACCACATTTTGAGAGCTATAATTTTTCCTTATTTTGACCCACCGAGTCATGTGAGGTTATATTTTTTGCGGGACGAGTTGACGTTTTTATTGGTACCATTTTCGGGCACGTGACATTTTTTGGTCGCTTTTTACTCCGATTTTTGGGACGCAGTATGAACAAAAACCAGCTTTTCAGGAATTTCTTTTGGGGGGGGGTGCGTTTACACCGTTTCGCGTGCGGTAAAATTGATAAGGCGCTTTTATTCTTCGGGTCAGTATGATTACAGCGATACCTCTTTTATGTCTTTTTTTATGTTTTGGCGGTTTTATGCTATGAAAAAATTTTTTTTATAAAAAATAATTATTTTTGCATCGCTTTATTCTGCGAGCTATAACTTTTTTATTTTTTCTCTGATGATGCTGTGTGGTGGCTCGTTTGTTGCGGGACAAGATGTCGTTTTCAGCGGTACCATGGATATTTATATGCGTCTTTTTGATCGCGCGTTATTGCACTTTTTGTTCGTCGGTATGATAATAAATCATTAATTTTTGCGTCGTTTTTTATTTTTTAAGGGGAACGCTAAAGGGGTTAACTAATGGGACAGTTTTATAGGGTGGGTCATTACGGCGATAACAAATAGGTGTACTTTTATTGTTTTTCTGTTTCTTTATTTTCAAAAAATGAATTTATTAGGGAATAATTTTTTTTCTTATTTATTTAACGATTTTATTAAAATTATTTTTACACTTTTTGTTTTTTACTTTATTATAATGTCCCATGGGGGACATCACTGTCCTGTGACAGATTGCTGATCTGTCACATCACAGATCGCTGTGACAGATCAGCGATCTGTCACAGGCACTGCTGCAGGCTTCCTCATGCCTGCGCTCTGCGGGCAGTGAGGAAGCCAGCTCCCTGCAGGCCCCCGAAGGTCCCCGTCGCCATATTGGATCCGGGGACCTGCAGGAAAGGCGACCCCCGCAGCGGCGCTGCACATCGCGCTGCTGTGGGGGTCGCAGGGAAGCACGGAGGGAGCCCCCTCCCTGCCGATGCTTCCTTTAACCCCCGGTACACCGCGATCATGTTTGATCGCGGTGTGCCAGGGGTTAACGTGTCGGGGGCGGTCACACATTGTGCCGGGTGTCAGCTGCGATAATCAGCTGACACCCGGCCGCGATCAGCTGCGCTCCCCCCGTGAGCGCAGCTGATCGCATTAGACGTACTATTCCGTCCTTGGGACTTAGGTCCCAGGTCACATGGACGGAATAGTACGTCTAATGTAGGAAAGGGGTTGATGGACCTGACAGATACCGGATTATCAGATATTATCAGTATTAACATTAGTTTTTTTCATGTTTCACAAAGAAGCTTATAGGGAAAAAAACACCAAAATTCGCACAGTTCAGCAGCGTCTTCAGCCTCCCAGCGATCGCAGATCGCATGAAATCACATCCACTTTTCTTGCACATATAGGCCGTAGCGTAAATGCTGTGTCTTCCGCTGATTTTTTTGGGGGGGCAGAAATTCTGCTACGTTTAACTGTGTGAATAAATGCTGGGCAGGGTGCAATAGTTGACTGCTTTGTCTCCCATCCTTATAGGACCCCTAGCATGGTCCGCTGAGCTTTGAATGATCTTTTAATAGGCTTGGATTCTGATAAATAGTTGTTGCAATAATCGCTGGAACCAAGTCCTAGTGGCAGGGCTACAACCCACCTCCCCATAAAATATAATGTACCCCCCATAAGAATATAATACAACCCACCTCCCCATAGAATATAATGTACCCCCCATAGAATATAGTACAGCCCACCTCCCCATAGAATATAATGTACCCCCCATAAAATATAATACAACCCACCTCCCCATAGAATATAATGTACCCCCCATAGAATATAGTACAGCCCACCTCCCCATAGAATATAATGTACCCCCCCATAGAATATAATACAACCCACCTCCCCATAGAATATAATGTACCCCCCATAGAATATAGTACAGCCCACCTCCCCATAGAATATAATGTACCCCCCCATAGAATATAATACAACCCACCTCCCCATAGAATATAATGTACCCCCCATAGAATATAATACAACCCACCTCCCCATAGAATATAATGTACCCCCCATAGAATATAGTACAGCCCACCTCCCCATAGAATATAATGTACCCCCCATAGAATATAGTACAGCCCACCTCCCCATAGAATATAATGTAGCACCCCATAGAAAATAATGTACCCCCCATAGAATATAGTACAGCCCACCTCCCCATAGAATATAATGTAGCACCCCATAGAATATAGTACAGCCCACCTCCCCATAGAATATAATGTAGCACCCCATAGAATATAGTACAGCCCACCTCCCCATAGAATATAATGTAGCACCCCATAGAAAATAATGTACCCCCCATAGAATATAGTACAGCCCACCTCCCCATAGAATATAATGTAGCACCCCACAGAATATAATGTATCTCCCCCCCGGTGTGTATATGTACACGCCGGTCTCCTCATCATCACCGGTGAAGCCGCTGCTGGCACAGAGCTGACATCGTGCAGATGGCCCCGATCACATCAGACAGCGCCGCCCTTTGCTCTCCAATAGAATAGCGTCGTAGTGCGGTATGCGCGCATGCTACGACTCCGGCGACACGGTCCGCAGGAGGATTCTGACAGAAGGACACATGTCCGGTCATATTATAGATATATAGTCACGAGCGAACGGGTTGACACCCTTTAAACTGTTCCAGAAAATGAGTGCAATTTACACTTGTTTTGTTCTATACCTGTTACTTATCAAAAAGTGTGTGCAGTGCGGTGGCTGGGCGCAGGCAGGCGCACGTGGAGGGAGGGACCGCCGGAATAGGCAGCTGCTGGATCAGACTATATTGCAACATGGGCAGCTGCTGTCACCGTCGCGATCCCACCAGCCTCCAAAGCCCACTGGTCTACATCCAGACACCACCGCACACATCTCTATAAGCAGACTTCAGCGCTATTTATGTCCCAGTAATGGCCAACCACTATAAATTATGGAGATTTTTTAAAATGCCACTAGAGTGATCAGCTGACAAACTGAACATCCCTGTTGTCAAAATGTCCCGCCCCTGCTGTGTATTTTGGAGAAACTAGGTGACACGTTTGTGTTTCCTGCAGCTCATTTGCATATATGGATGAGCAAGCGCTGTGATTGGCTGCTGTAGAATCCTAGTATGTTTCAGTTGGAAGAGAGGTCAAAGGCCATCGTGTCTGTCCGCCTGCTGCTCAATGCAGCAATGGCAGGATTCACTAAACCCTCTCAGACAGATGTCTGTCCAGCCTCTGGGTGAACAGTCCCACCGAAGGAGAACTCGTCACCTCCTCTGGTGGCCGCCTGTTCCACTCATTGCTCACCCTCACTGTCAAAAAGTTTTTTTCTAATGTGTATCTTTTCCCTTTCATCCCATTGCTTCTCGTGCTTCCATGTGCAAATGAGAATAAGGATGATCCCTCTACATTGGGGCAACCCTTCAGATATTGGTGTCCTCCATCTTATAGAAGGGAACGCCTTTCCGACAGAACAGGCTGACTGAACGTGACGGCCGTCGCCATGATCCCTATGGCCGGTGCATACACACTGCTATGTTGCTGATGTTGTAGCACATTACTTGAATGAAATATTAATGGTGCTGACACGTGCCGGATTATCAGACGTTGTCAGTATTAATCGTGGTGACAGGTGCCGGATTATCAGATGTTGTAAGTATTAATCGTGCTGACACGTGCCGGATTATCAGATGTTGTCAGTATTAATCGTGCTGACACGTGCCGGATTATCAGATATCATGAGTATTAATGGACCTGAAACATGTGCCAGATTATCAGATGTTATCGGTATTAATGGTGCTTACAGATGCTGGATTATCAGATGTTATCAGTATTAATGGTGTTGACAGGTGCCGGATTATCAGACTTCATCAGTATTAATGGTGCTAACACGTGCCGGATTATCAGATGTTGTCAGTATTAATCGTGCTGACAGGTGCCGGATTATCAGGTGTTGTCAGTATTAATCGTGCCGGATTATCAGATGTTGTCAGTATTAATCGTGCTGACACGTGCCGGATTATCAGATGTTGTCAGTATTAATCGTGCTGACAGGTGCCGGATTATCAGATATCATGAGTATTAATGGACCTGACAAATGCCGGATTATCAGATGTTGTCAGTATTAATCGTGGTGACAGGTGCCGGATTATCAGATGTTGTCAGTATTAATCGTGCCTACACGTGCCGGATTATCAGATGTTGTCAGTATTAATCGTGCTGACACGTGCCGGATTATCAGATATCATGAGTATTAATGGACCTGACAAATGCCAGATTATCAGATGTTATCGGTATTAATGGTGCTTACAGATGCTGGATTATCAGATGTTATCAGTATTAATGGTGTTGACAGGTGCCGAATTATCAGACTTTATCAGTATTAATGGTGCTGACACGTGCCGGATTATCAGATGTTGTCAGTATTAATCGTGCTGACAGGTGCGGGATTATCAGATGTTGTCAGTATTAATCGTGCCGGATTATCAGATGTTGTCAGTACTAATCGTGCTGACACGTGCCGGATTATCAGATGTTGTCAGTACTAATCGTGCTGACACGTGCCGGATTATCAGATGTTGTCAGTATTAATCGTGCTGACACGTGCCGGAATAACAGATATCATGAGTATTAATGAGCCTGACAAATGCCAGATTATCAGATGTTATCGGTATTAATGGTGCTTACAGATGCTGGATTATCAGATGTTATCAGTATTAATGGTGTTGACAGGTGCCGGATTATCAGACTTCATCAGTATTAATGGTGCTGACACGTGCCGGATTATCAGATGTTGTCAGTATTAATCGTGCTGACACGTGCCGGATTATCAGATGTTGTCAGTATTAATCGTGCTGACAGGTGCCGGATTATCAGATATCATGAGTATTAATGGACCTGACAAATGCCGGATTATCAGATGTTATCGGTATTAATGGTGCTTACAGATGCTGGATTATCAGATGTTATCAGTATTAATGGTGTTGACAGGTGCCGGATTATCAGACTTCATCAGTATTAACCCCTTAACCCCCAAGGGTGGTTGGCACGTTAATGACCGGGCCAATTTTGACAATTCTTACCACTGTCCCTTTAAGAGGTCATAACTCTGGAACGCTTCCATGGATCCCGCCGGTGATTCTGACATTGCTTTTTTCTCACGACATAGTGTACTTCGTAGGGATATACTATTGAAGAGGAATAGCGCAATAGTGCATTATCCAGTGTAGGTATATCAATTTAAAAATAATACACTCACCAGATGGAGCTTGTAATAAGCATGGAGGATTCGCTGCTGCAGAAACCACAGATCCACGAGGGACCAACGTAGAAGATGCAGGAGAGGAGAAAAAGTGGTCAGACAATCCGCGCTGCAAATCACTTTGAACCCCCAAAGGGCTTCACAGAAGTTTATAACGTGCAGCCATCCAATTAAAGACATCATATTTTTTCCACAAAAATGATCTTTTCACCCCCAATTTTTATTTTCCCAAGAGTAACAGGACCCCAAAAGTTATTGTGCAATTCATCCTGAGTACGCTGATACCCCATATATGGGGGTAAACCACTATTTGGGCACATGGCAGAGCTCGGAAGGGAAGCAGCGCCATTTAACTTTTTTGGCTGGAATTGAGATCGGACGCCATGTCGCGTTTGGAAAGCCCCTGAAGTGCCAAAACAGTGGAAACCCCCCAATTCTAACTCCCACCCTAACCCTAGCCCTGACCCTAGCCCTAATGGGAAAATGGAAATAAATACATTTTTTTTTAATTTTATTATTTTTGCCTAACTAAGGGGGTGATAAAGGGGGGGTTTGATTTACTATTTATGGCGGGTTTTAATTTTTGGCAGCTGTCATACGCTAAAAGACGCTTTTTATTGTAAAAATAGTTTATGCATCACCACATTTTGAGAGCTATAATTTTTCCTTATTTTGACCCACCGAGTCATGTGAGGTCATATTTTTTGCGGGACGAGTTGACGTTTTTATTGGTACCATTTTCGGGCACGTGACATTTTTTGGTCGCTTTTTACTCCGATTTTTGGGACGCAGTATGAACAAAAACCAGCTTTTCAGGAATTTCTTTTGGGGGGGGTGCGTTTACACCGTTCCGCGTGCGGTAAAATTGATAAGGCGCTTTTATTCTTCGGGTCAGTATGATTACAGCGATACCTCTTTTATGTCTTTTTTTATGTTTTGGCGGTTTTATGCTATGAAAATTTTTTTTTATAAAAAATAATTATTTTTGCATCGCTTTATTCTGCGAGCTATAACTTTTTTATTTTTTCTCTGATGATGCTGTGTGGTGGCTCGTTTGTTGCGGGACAAGATGTCGTTTTCAGCGGTACCATGGATATTTATATGCGTCTTTTTGATCGCGCGTTATTGCACTTTTTGTTCGTCGGTATGATAATAAATCATTAATTTTTGCGTCGTTTTTTATTTTTTAAGGGGAACGCTAAAGGGGTTAACTAATGGGACAGTTTTATAGGGTGGGTCATTACGGACGCGGCGATAACAAATAGGTGTACTTTTATTGTTTTTCTGTTTCTTTATTTTCAAAAAATGAATTTATTAGGGAATAATTTTTTTTCTTATTTATTTAACGATTTTATTAAAATTATTTTTACACTTTTTGTTTTTTACTTTATTATAATGTCCCATGGGGGACATCACTGTCCTGTGACAGATCGCTGATCTGTCACATCACAGATCGCTGTGACAGATCAGCGATCTGTCACAGGCACTGCTGCAGGCTTCCTCATGCCTGCGCTCTGCGGGCAGTGAGGAAGCCAGCTCCCTGCAGGCCCCCGAAGGTCCCCGTCGCCATATTGGATCCGGGGACCTGCAGGAAAGGCGACCCCCGCAGCGGCGCTGCACATCGCGCTGCTGTGGGGGTCGCAGGGAAGCACGGAGGGAGCCCCCTCCCTGCTGATGCTTCCTTTAACCCCCGGTACACCGCGATCATGTTTGATCGCGGTGTCCCAGGGGTTAACGTGTCGGGGGCGGTCACACATTGTGCCGGGTGTCAGCTGTGATAATCAGCTGACACCCGGCCGCGATCAGCTGCGCTCCCCCCGTGAGCGCAGCTGATCGCATTAGACGTACTATTCCGTCCTTGGGACTTAGGTCCCAGGTCACATGGACGGAATAGTACGTCTAATGTAGGAAAGGGGTTGATGGACCTGACAGATACCGGATTATCAGATATTATCAGTATTAACATTAGTTTTTTTCATGTTTCACATAGAAGCTTATAGGGAAAAAAACACCAAAATTCGCACAGTTCAGCAGCGTCTTCAGCCTCCCAGCGATCGCAGATCGCATGAAATCACATCCACTTTTCTTGCACATATAGGCCGTAGCGTAAATGCTGTGTCTTCCGCTGATTTTTTTTGGGGGGCAGAAATTCTGCTACGTTTAACTGTGTGAATAAATGCTGGGCAGGGTGCAATAGTTGACTGCTTTGTCTCCCATCCTTATAGGACCCCTAGCATGGTCCGCTGAGCTTTGAATGATCTTTTAATAGGCTTGGATTCTGATAAATAGTTGTTGCAATAATCGCTGGAACCAAGTCCTAGTGGCAGGGCTACAACCCACCTCCCCATAAAATATAATGTACCCCCCATAAGAATATAATACAACCCATCTCCCCATAGAATATAATGTACCCCCCATAGAATATAGTACAGCCCACCTCCCCATAGAATATAATGTACCCCCCCATAGAATATAATACAACCCACCTCCCCATAGAATATAATGTACCCCCCATAGAATATAGTACAGCCCACCTCCCCATAGAATATAATGTACCCCCCATAGAATATAGTACAGCCCACCTCCCCATAGAATATAATGTAGCACCCCATAGAAAATAATGTACCCCCATAGAATATAGTACAGCCCACCTCCTCATAGAATATAATGTAGCACCCCATAGAATATAGTACAGCCCACCTCCCCATAGAAAATAATGTACCCCCCACAGAATATAGTACAGCCCACCTCCCCATAGAATATAATGTAGCACCCCACAGAATATAATGTATCTCCCCCCCCGTGTGTATATGTACACGCCGGTCTCCTCATCACCACCGGTGAAGCCGCTGCTGGCACAGAGCTGACATCGTGCAGATGGCCCCGATCACATCAGACAGCGCCGCCCTTTGCTCTCCAATAGAATAGCGTCGTAGTGCGGTATGCGCGCATGCTACGACTCCGGCGACACGGTCCGCAGGAGGATTCTGACAGAAGGACACATGTCCGGTCATATTATAGATATATAGTCACGAACGAACGGGTTGACACCCTTTAAACTGTTCCAGAAAATGAGTGCAATTTACACTTGTTTTGTTCTATACCTGTTACTTATCAAAAAGTGTGTGCAGTGCGGTGGCTGAGCGCAGGCAGGCGCAAGTGGAGGGAGGGACCGCCGGAATAGGCAGCTGCTGGACCAGACTATATTGCAACATGGGCAGCTGCTGTCACTGTTGCGATCCCACCAGCCTCCGAAGCCCACTGGTCTACATCCAGACACCACCGCACACATCTCTATAAGCAGACCTCAGCGCTATTTATGTCCCAGTAATGGCCAACCACTATAAATTATGGAGATTTTTTAAAATGCCACCAGAGTGATCTGCTGACAAACTGAACATCCCTGTTGTCAAAATGTCCCGCCCCTGCTGTGTAATTTTGGAGAAACTAGGTGACACGTTTGTGTTTCCTGCAGCTCATTTGCATATATGGATGAGCAAGCGCTGTGATTGGCTGCTGTAGAATCCTAGTATGTTTCAGTTGGAAGAGAGGTCAAAGGCCATCGTGTCTGTCCGCCTGCTGCTCAATGCAGCAATGGCAGGATTCACTAAACCCTCTCAGACAGATGTCTGTCCAGCCTCTGGGTGAACAGTCCCACCGAAGGAGAACTCGTCACCTCCTCTGGTGGCCGCCTGTTCCACTCATTGCTCACCCTCACTGTCAAAAAGTTTTTTTCTAATGTGTATCTTTTCCCTTTCATCCCATTGCTTCTCGTGCTTCCATGTGCAAATGAGAATAAGGATGATCCCTCTACATTGGGGCAACCCTTCAGATATTGGTGTCCTCCATCTTATAGAAGGGAACGCCTTTCCGACAGAACAGGCTGACTGAACGTGACGGCCGTCGCCATGATCCCTATGGCCGGCGCATACACACTGCTATGTTGCTGATGTTGTAGCACATTACTTCAATGAAATATTAATGGTGCTGACACGTGCCGGATTATCAGACGTTGTCAGTATTAATCGCGGTGACACGTGCCGGATTATCAGATGTTGTCAGTATTAATCGTGCTGACACGTGCCGGATTATCAGATATCATGAGTATTAATGGACCTGAAACATGTGCCAGATTATCAGATGTTATCGGTATTAATGGTGCTTACAGATGCTGGATTATCAGATGTTATCAGTATTAATGGTGTTGACAGGTGCCGGATTATCAGACTTCATCAGTATTAATGGTGCTGACACGTGCCGGATTATCAGATGTTGTCAGTATTAATCCTGCTGACAGGTGCCGGATTATCAGATGTTGTCAGTATTAATCGTGCTGACACGTGCCGGATTATCAGATGTTGTCAGTATTAATCGTGCTGACAGGTGCCGGATTATCAGATATCATGAGTATTAATGGACCTGACAAATGCCGGATTATCAGATGTTGTCAGTATTAATCGTGGTGACAGGTGCCGGATTATCAGATGTTGTCAGTATTAATCGTGCCTACACGTCCCGGATTATCAGATGTTGTCAGTATTAATCGTGCTGACACGTGCCGGATTATCAGATATCATGAGTATTAATGGACCTGACAAATGCCAGATTATCAGATGTTATCGGTATTAATGGTGCTTACAGATGCTGGATTATCAGATGTTATCAGTATTAATGGTGTTGACAGGTGCCGGATTATCAGACTTCATCAGTATTAATGGTGCTGTCACGTGCCGGATTATCAGATGTTGTCAGTATTAATCGTGCTGACAGGTGCGGGATTATCAGATGTTGTCAGTATTAATCGTGCCGGATTATCAGATGTTGTCAGTATTAATCGTGCTGACACGTGCCGGATTATCAGATGTTGTCAGTACTAATCGTGCTGACACGTGCCGGATTATCAGATGTCAGTATTAATCGTGCTGACACGTGCCGGAATAACAGATATCATGAGTATTAATGAGCCTGACAAATGCCAGATTATCAGATGTTATCGGTATTAATGGTGCTTACAGATGCTGGATTATCAGATGTTATCAGTATTAATGGTGTTGACAGGTGCCGGATTATCAGACTTCATCAGTATTAATGGTGCTGACACGTGCCGGATTATCAGATGTTGTCAGTATTAATCGTGCTGACACGTGCCGGAATATCAGATGTTGTCAGTATTAATCGTGCTGACAGGTGCCGGATTATCAGATATCACGAGTATTAATGGACCTGACAAATGCCGGATTATCAGATGTTATCGGTATTAATGGTGCTTACAGATGCTGGATTATCAGATGTTATCAGTATTAATGGTGTTGACAGGTGCCGGATTATCAGACTTCATCAGTATTAACCCCTTAACCCCCAAGGGTGGTTGGCACGTTAATGACCGGGCCAATTTTGACAATTCTTACCACTGTTAAATACCAGACCACCAATTGTGCGGTAAAACACGCTAATATCCGGGTATAATATAAGGTAGTACATGTCTTAATTATGTAGCAGGAGTTGGGGTAGCCCCCTCATAGAATATAAAGCAGCCCCCTCATAGAATATAATGCAGCCATCTCATAGAATATAATGCAGCCATCTCATAGAATATAATGCAGCCATCTCATAGAATATAATACTGCCCCCCTTATAGGGTATAATGCACCCCCTCATAGGGTATAATACTGCCCCCCCTCATAGGGTATAATACTGCCCCCCTCATAGGGAATAATGCACCCCCTCATAGGGTATAATACTGCCCCCCTCATAGGGTATAATACTGCCCCCCTCATAGGGTATAATGCTGCCCCCCTCATAGGGTATAATGCACCCCCTCATACGGTATAATGCACCCCCTCATAGGGTATAATACTGCCCCCCTCATAGGGTATAATGCACCCCCTCATAGGGTATAATACTGCCCCCTCATAGGGTATAATACTGCCCCCCTCATAGGGTATAATACTGCCCCCCTCATAGGGTATAATGCACCCCCTCATACGGTATAATGCACCCCCTCATAGGGTATAATACTGCCCCCCTCATAGGGTATAATACTACCCCCCTCATAGGGAATAATGCACCCCCTCATAGGGTATAATGCACCCCCTCATGGGGTATAATACTGCCTCCTCATAGGGTATAATACTGCCCCCCTCATAGGGTATAATGCACCCCCTCATAGGGTATAATGCACCCCCTCATAGGGTATAATACTACCCCCCTCATAGGGAATAATGCACCCCCTCATAGGGTATAATGCACCCCCTCATAGGGTATAATACTGCCCCCCTCATAGGGTATAATACTGCCCCACTCATAGGGTATAATACTGCCCCCCTCATAGGGTATAATGCACCCCCTCATACGGTATAATGCACCCCCTCATAGGTTATAATACTGCCCCCCTCATAGGGTATAATGCACCCCCTCATACGGTATAATACTGCCCCCCTCATAGGGTATAATACTGCCCCCCTCATAGGGTATAATACTGCCCCCCTCATAGGGTATAACGCACCCCCTCATACGGTATAATGCACCCCCTCATAGGGTATAATACTGCCCCCCTCATAGGGTATAATGCACCCCCTCATAGGGTATAATACTGCCCCCCTCATAGGGTATAATACTGCCCCCCTCATAGGGTATAATACTGCCCCCCTCATAGGGTATAATACTGCCCCCCTCATAGGGTATAATGCACCCCCTCATACGGTATAATGCACCCCCTCATAGGGTATAATACTGCCCCCCTCATAGGGTATAATGCACCCCCTCATAGGGTATAATGCACCCCCTCATAGGGTATAATACTGCCCCCCTCATAGGGTATAATACTGCCCCCCTCATAGGGTATAATGCACCCCCTCATACGGTATAATGCACCCCCTCATAGGGTATAATACTGCCCCCCTCATAGGGAATAATGCACCCCCTCATAGGGTATAATGCACCCCCTCATAGGGTATAATACTGCCCCCCTCATAGGGTATAATGCACCCCCTCATAGGGTATAATGCACCCCCTCATAGGGTATAATACTGCCCCCCTCATAGGGTATAATACTGCCCCCCTCATAGGGTACAATGCACCCCCTCATACGGTATAATGCACCCCCTCATGGGGTATAATACTGCCCCCCTCATAGGGAATAATGCACCCCCTCATAGGGTATAATGCTGCCCCCTCATAGGGTATAATACTGCCTCCTCATAGGGTATAATGCTGCCCCCTCATAGGGTATAATGCTGCCTCCTCATAGGGTATAATGCTGCCTCCTCATAGGGTATAATGCACCCCCTCATAGGGAATAATGCTGCCCTCCTCATAGGGAATAATGCTGCCCCCCTCATAGGGTATAATGCTGCCTCCTCATAGGGAATAATGTTGCCTCCTCATAGGGTATAATACTGCTCCCCTCATAGGGAATAATGCACCCCCTCATTGGGTATAATGCTACATAGATATATAGATATAGAGTTAGATAGATATAGATTGAAAGATAGATGTAGAAATAGATAGATATAGAGATAGATAGTAGATAATGGATAGAAAGTAGATAATGGATAGATATAGATAGAAAGATTCATAGAGATAGATAGAGATAGATATAAAGATAGATATAGAAAGAAATATAGATAGATAGATAGATAGATCGATAGGTAGATAGATATAGAGATAGATAGAAAATAGATAATGGATAGATAGATATAGAGATAGCTATAGATAGAAAGATATAGAGATAGATAGATATATAGATAGAGATAGATAATAGATAGAGATATACAGATATAATAATAATAATAATAATATAGACATATATAGATAGATATAGAGATAAATATATATAGATAGATGGCTATAAATAAAAATAGATATAGAGATATATATATAGAGATAGATAGATATAGAGATAATAGATATAGAGATAGATAGATAGATATAGAGATAGATATAGAGACAGATAGATATAGAAAGATAGATATAGAGATAGATATAGAGATAATAGCTAGATATAGAGATATGTATAGAGATAGATAGATATAGAGTTAGAAAGATAGATAGATATAGAGAGAGATATAGAGATAGATAGAGATAGCTAGATAGATGGATAGATAGATATAGATAATAGAGATAATAGATAGATATAATAGATAGATATAGAGATAGATGGATAGATCAATAGATAGATAAAGAGAGAGAGATATAGATAGATAGATAATGAGATATAGAGATAGATATAGAGATATAGTGTTAGATAGAAAGATAGATATAGAGATAGATATAGAGATAGATAGATATAGAGATAGATATGGACATATAGATAACAGATAGGTATAGAGATAGATAGATATAGAGATAGATAGATATAGAGATAATATATAGATATATAGCTATAGAGATAATATATAGATAGCTATAGAGAGAGAGATATATAGAGATAGATATAGAGAGAAACAGATATAGATATAGAGATAGATATAGAGATAGATAGGTAGATAGATATAGAGATAATAGATAGATATAGAGATAGATAGATATAGATATAAAGATAGATAGAGTTAGAGCGGTAGATAGAGAGAGAGATAGATATAGAGATCGATAAATAGATAGAGAGATAGATATAGATATAGATAATAGATAGAGATAGATAGATAAAGATAGATAATAAATATAGAGATAACAGATAGATATAGAGATAGAGTAAGATAGAAAGATATAGAGATAGGTAGATATAGATAATAGAGATAGCTAGATAGATAGACATAATATATAGATATAGATATAGATAGATAGAGATAGATAGAAAGATAGATATAGAGATAGATGTAGAGATAGAAAGATAGATATAGAGATAGATAGAGATAATAGAGATAAATAGATAGATAGAGAAAGATAGATAGATATAGAGATAGATATAGAGATAGAAAGATAGATAGATATACAGAGAGATAGATATAGAGATAGAGATAAATAGAAAGATATAGAGAGAAATAGATATAGATATAGAGATAATAGATATATATATAGAGATAGATAGATATAGATAGAGATAGATACAGAGAAAAGATATAGAGATAAATAGAGAAAGATAGATAGATATATAGATATAGAGATAGAAAGATAGATATAGAGATAGAGCGATAGATATACAGAGAGATAGATATAGAGATAGAGATATATAGATAGATAGCTATAGAGAGAGATATAGAGATAGATATATAGATATAGATATAAAGATAGATATAGAGATAGAGCGATAGATAGCGAGAGATATAGATATAGAGATAGATAGATACAGAGAAAAGATATAGAGATAGATAACGGATAGATAAATAGATAGATAGGTATAGAGATAGATAGATATAGATATTAGATAGAGATATATATATATAAAGATAGATATAGATGGTAGCTAGATAGATAATATAGAGATAATAGATATAGATATAGAGATAGATAGATAGACATAATAGATAGATATAGAGATATATATAGAAAGATATAGAGATAGATAGATATATAGATGTAGAGATAGAAAGATAGATATAAATATAGAGCGATAGATAGAGATAGATAATAGATAGAGATAGAAAGATAGATAGATATAAGAGAGATAGAGAGAGATATATAGAGATATAGAGATAGATAGATAGAGAGCGAGAGATATAAAAAAAAAACAAACCACAATACTCACCTCTCCTCCTCGCTCCCACGCTGATCCCGGCTTCAGTGTCAGGAGCTGCCCCCTCTGCCAGACACACAGCGGGTGCGCGATGTAGTGACGTCATCGCGCACTGGCTGTGAGCCAGGAGCAGAGAGGACTGAGGGCGGCGCCGGCCCTGATGCAGAGCAGTTTACTGGGCTGGGGGCGGGGCCTCTGGGGGTGGAGACCTGAAATGATATTCACTGCTTCGCAGTGAATATTCATTTCTCTTTAGCAGCGGGGACAGGAGCTCCTGCCTCCTGACTCCCGCTGCTACTCCGCTGGCAGGGGCCCCCATAGCAGCTGCATGGTGTGTGACACACCACTGGCTGGGGGCCCCTGGAGCAGCGGGGGCCCTAGGCAACTGCTGGCCCTGTATGCCTGCAGGTGCCAGGGCCCACCAGATGCCAGGGCCCACCGGAGAATCCTCCGGTTCCCCGGTGGGCCAGTCCCACGCTGCCCATATATGGGGGTAAACCATTATTTGGGCACATGGCAGAGCTCGGAAGGGAAGCAGCGCCATTTAACTTTTTTGGCTGGAATTGAGATCGGACGCCATGTCGTGTTTGGAAAGCCCCTGAAGTGCCAAAACAGTGGAAACCCCCCAGTTCTAACTCCCGCTCTGACCCTAGCCCTAATGGGAAAATGGAAATAAATACATTTTTTTTTTATTTTATTATTTTTGCCTAACTAAGGGGGTGATAAAGGGGGGGTTTGATTTACTATTTATGGCGGGTTTTAATTTTTGGCAGCTGTCATACGCTAAAAGACGCTTTTTATTGTAAAAATAGTTTATGCATCACCACATTTTGAGAGCTATAATTTTTCCTTATTTTGACCCACCGAGTCATGTGAGGTCATATTTTTTGCGGGACGAGTTGACGTTTTTATTGGTACCATTTTCGGGCACGTGACATTTTTTGGTCGCTTTTTACTCCGATTTTTGGGACGCAGTATGAACAAAAACCAGCTTTTCAGGAATTTCTTTTGGGGGGGGGGTGCGTTTACACCGTTTCGCGTGCGGTAAAATTGATAAGGCGCTTTTATTCTTCGGGTCAGTATGATTACAGCGATACCTCTTTTATGTCTTTTTTTATGTTTTGGCGGTTTTATGCTATGAAAATTTTTTTTTTATAAAAAATTATTATTTTTGCATCGCTTTATTCTGCGAGCTATAACTTTTTTATTTTTTCTCTGATGATGCTGTGTGGTGGCTCGTTTGTTGCGGGACAAGATGTCGTTTTCAGCGGTACCATGGATATTTATATGCGTCTTTTTGATCGCGCGTTATTGCACTTTTTGTTCGTCGGTATGATAATAAATCATTAATTTTTGCGTCGTTTTTTATTTTTTAAGGGGAACGCTAAAGGGGTTAACTAATGGGACAGTTTTATAGGGTGGGTCATTACGGACGCGGCGATAACAAATAGGTGTACTTTTATTGTTTTTCTGTTTCTTTATTTTCAAAAAATGAATTTATTAGGGAATAATTTTTTTTCTTATTTATTTAACAATTTTATTAAAATTATTTTTACACTTTTTGTTTTTTACTTTATTATAATGTCCCATGGGGGACATCACTGTCCTGTGACAGATCGCTGATCTGTCACATCACAGATCGCTGTGACAGATCAGCGATCTGTCACAGGCACTGCTGCAGGCTTCCTCATGCCTGCGCTCTGCGGGCAGTGAGGAAGCCAGCTCCCTGCAGGCCCCCGAAGGTCCCCGTCGCCATATTGGATCCGGGGACCTGCAGGAAAGGCGACCCCCGCAGCGGCGCTGCACATCGCGCTACTGTGGGGGTCGCAGGGAAGCACGGAGGGAGCCCCCTCCCTGCGTGTGCGTCCTTTAACCCCCGGTACACCGCGATCATGTTTGATCGCGGTGTGCCAGGGGTTAACGTGTCGGGGGCGGTCACACATTGTGCCGGGTGTCAGCTGCGATAATCAGCTGACACCCGGCCGCGATCAGCTGCGCTCCCCCCGTGAGCGCAGCTGATCGCATTAGACGTACTATTCCGTCCTTGGGACTTAGGTCCCAGGTCACATGGACGGAATAGTACGTCTAATGTAGGAAAGGGGTTGATGGACCTGACAGATACCGGATTATCAGATATTATCAGTATTAACATTTGTTTTTTTCATGTTTCACATAGAAGTTTATAGGGAAAAAAACACCAAAATTCGCACAGTTCAGCAGCGTCTTCAGCCTCCCAGCGATCGCAGATCGCATGAAATCACATCCACTTTTCTTGCACATATAGGCCGTAGCGTAAATGCTGTGTCTTCCGCTGATTTTTTTGGGGGGGCAGAAATTCTGCTACGTTTAACTGTGTGAATAAATGCTGGGCAGGGTGCAATAGTTGACTGCTTTGTCTCCCATCCTTATAGGACCCCTAGCATGGTCCGCTGAGCTTTGAATGATCTTTTAATAGGCTTGGATTCTGATAAATAGTTGTTGCAATAATCGCTGGAACCAAGTCCTAGTGGCAGGGCTACAACCCACCTCCCCATAAAATATAATGTACCCCCCATAAGAATATAATACAACCCACCTCCCCATAGAATATAATGTACCCCCCATAGAATATAGTACAGCCCACCTCCCCATAGAATATAATGTACCCCCCATAGAATATAATACAACCCACCTCCCCATAGAATATAATGTACCCCCCATAGAATATAGTACAGCCCACCTCCCCATAGAATATAATGTACCCCCCCCATAGAATATAATACAACCCACCTCCCCATAGAATATAATGTACCCCCCATAGAATATAATACAACCCACCTCCCCATAGAATATAATGTACCCCCCATAGAATATAGTACAGCCCACCTCCCCATAGAATATAATGTACCCCCCATAGAATATAGTACAGCCCACCTCCCCATAGAATATAATGTAGCACCCCATAGAAAATAATGTACCCCCCATAGAATATAGTACAGCCCACCTCCCCATAGAATATAATGTAGCACCCCATAGAATATAGTACAGCCCACCTCCCCATAGAATATAATGTAGCACCCCATAGAATATAGTACAGCCCACCTCCCCATAGAATATAATGTAGCACCCCATAGAAAATAATGTACCCCCCATAGAATATAGTACAGCCCACCTCCCCATAGAATATAATGTAGCACCCCACAGAATATAATGTATCTCCCCCCCGGTGTGTATATGTACACGCCGGTCTCCTCATCATCACCGGTGAAGCCGCTGCTGGCACAGAGCTGACATCGTGCAGATGGCCCCGATCACATCAGACAGCGCCGCCCTTTGCTCTCCAATAGAACAACAAGAATTGTGGAAACCACAGTAAAAAATTGCGACCATAGATCCATAATAATAAAATTACTTCTCTTTATTGAATTGTAAATAGGACAGGACAAAAAATGGGGAACTGTGCAAGGAACAATCAAAAAGTGCAATAGTATAAGTGCTCATACAAGCAGGACCCGCCCCAGTCAGCCTGAACCATCATATACCAAGATAGATGCATATATTTCCTGTGTTAATGCTCCATATGAGGAGCATTATATATCTTGCATAAAGAGGGAAACAATGCCCATCAACTATCACACAGGATAAATCTATGCACTATCACAAAAGAAGGTAACTAGAGGGGTTAACAAATAAACAATACTACCCTCGGGCCATATAAACCATATCTTACATATATAGAAAGACGGAGGATGGTGCAGCAAACAATGCCCGAATTGCACCGGCAGGCAATTACCCGCCCTAAGAAAATAAGGACCCAAACCGTTACCTTAATGAGGCTCCAGGATGACCGGGCGGACCGCTCGTTCCCCGACGCGCGTTTCGGAGCGATAAGCTCCTTCCTCAGGGGGCATAAATATCAGCCACAAAAGCATCTTATTTAAATGCGCCTGCCGGAAGTGCCGCAGCACGCGCCGTCCATCCCTCCCCCCTGCGGACACATCCCCCACCGGTGACGAGGCCGGAAGCACGTGGGCCCACGTGATCCGGCACCCGACGTCGGCAGGATACGCCACACCAGGGGAGGAGAGTGCGCGCATGCGCAGTATGATTGAAGCTCCGGCGGCCATATTGCAAGAGGGCCGATAAATGGATTCTACCCACGACAATACACCAATGCAAAACCATGTGAGCGGAGAAAAAAACAAACAAAGAAAAAACAACATAACATTATAAAATCATTATATATAAGGTCATTCAACATACTGAGATCCAATCCTCGGTTATTATGGTAACCTTAATAAGAACCATGATTATTAAGGAGGGGGAGACGGAAGGAGGAAGGAGGGGAAAGAAGAGGAAAGACAGGTGGGAAAGGAAAAGAGGGGGGGGGGGGGAGAGAAAGGGAGGAGGTAAGATGAGGAAAAATGAGGAAAAAAGGGGGGGTGAAAAAGGGGGGGGGGGGGGGTATGAGACAGTATACAAAACTATAAAAAAGTTTTACCTGTCTAAATACTCCCTAATATTAAATATATTATTACATCCAAAACAGGATTATCTATAATGTATAGTATGTCCCATATAACCCCACAAATACTTAAGAACCACAATAATAAGACCAAATAATCTCATATGTATAATAATCATATTCACAGACTCAATACCCAGATAAGGGGGCCCAATACTATCCCCCAATTAGCACAAAATGTCCCATATAGGTGTGTTACACTGCAAGGTATCAAAACATAATATCTGCATACAAATATGGATAAAAGATCAAAATGTCTCAATAGATGTGCCAAAATTCACATCACTTCAGTCATGAAGAAAGCTGTATGCCACGATGTCCAAGGTAAAGAGATCTGGATCTTCTCCATATGGTTCCATAAGAATTACCAGGTAGCCAAAATTCTGTTCTTCTTCACCGAGAGAAATATTTAAAGATATCCCCAGACCATCACCTTTAAACGACCTTAATAATAAACCAATAAAAACTAATGTTAAAAACAATTAAAACCAAAAACTACTGCACCATTATATGACCCCACACAGTCCCAAAACGAAGAACTGTCATCACAGGAAAGGGGCATAAGATAAACTTTCATTTAGTCCCCTAGGATGCACCGTATTAAGCATCCAGATCCAACGTGATTCCTTTTGAGCTAATCGTTGGGAGATATTCCCCCCTCGAATACCCATATCCACTATATCTATACCCTTAAATTTGAGGCCACTACTATCACAGTTATGATATAATTTAAAATGTTTTGGTAACGTTTTTAGTAGTTGCACCTCTTCCTCATTGGCCGCGGCCTGTATGCCCAGCACATGCTCCCTAACCCTAACTTTCAGTTGCCTAGTGGTAAGCCCTATATAGATCAGGGAGCATGGGCATGTGGCATAATAAATGACATTCCGGGACAAACAATTGATTTTTTTCTTAATTGCAAATTGTTTCTGTCCTGAGGAATCCGTAAATGTATCATCTGTAATCATGTTAACACATGCCACACAATGTCCACACGCCACACTGCCACCTTTCTTATCACGAGTGAAATTATCCAGAAATTATCCAGAAAGGTCGTAGTGCGGTTTGCGCGCATGCTACGACTCCGGCGACACGGTCCGCAGGGGGATTCTGACAGAAGGACACATGTCCGGTCATATTATAGATATATAGTCACGAGCGAACGGGTTGACACCCTTTAAACTGTTCCAGAAAATGATTGCAATTTACACTTGTTTTGTTCTATACCTGTTACTTCTCAAAAGGTGTGTGCAGTGCGGTGGCTGAGCGCAGGCAGGCGCACGTGGAGGGAGGGACCACCGGAATAGGCAGCTGCTGTCACCGTCGCGATCCCACCAGCCTCCGAAGCCCACTGGTCTACATCCAGACACCACCGCACACATCTCTATAAGCAGACCTCAGCGCTATTTATGTCCCAGTAATGGCCAACCACTATAAATTATGGAGATTTTTTAAAATGCCACCAGAGTGATCTGCTGACAAACTGAACATCCCTGTTGTCAAAATGTCCCGCCCCTGCTGTGTATTTTGGAGAAACTAGGTGACACGTTTGTGTTTCCTGCAGCTCATTTGCATATATGGATGAGCAAGCGCTGTGATTGGCTGCTGTAGAATCCTAGTATGTTTCAGTTGGAAGAGAGGTCAAAGGCCATCGTGTCTGTCCGCCTGCTGCTCAATGCAGCAATGGCAGGATTCACTAAACCCTCTCAGACAGATGTCTGTCCAGCCTCTGGGTGAACAGTCCCACCGAAGGAGAACTCGTCACCTCCTCTGGTGGCCGCCTGTTCCACTCATTGCTCACCCTCACTGTCAAAAAGTTTTTTTCTAATGTGTATCTTTTCCCTTTCATCCCATTGCTTCTCGTGCTTCCATGTGCAAATGAGAATAAGGATGATCCCTCTACATTGGGGCAACCCTTCAGATATTGGTGTCCTCCATCTTATAGAAGGGAACGCCTTTCCGACAGAACAGGCTGACTGAACGTGACGGCCGTCGCCATGATCCCTATGGCCGGCGCATACACACTGCTATGTTGCTGATGTTGTAGCACATTACTTCAATGAAATATTAATGGTGCTGACACGTGCCGGATTATCAGACGTTGTCAGTATTAATCGTGGTGACAGGTGCCGGATTATCAGATGTTGTAAGTATTAATCGTGCTGACACGTGCCGGATTATCAGATATCATGAGTATTAATGGACCTGAAACATGTGCCAGATTATCAGATGTTATCGGTATTAATGGTGCTTACAGATGCTGGATTATCAGATGTTATCAGTATTAATGGTGTTGACAGGTGCCGGATTATCAGACTTCATCAGTATTAATGGTGCTGACACGTGCCGGATTATCAGATGTTGTCAGTATTAATCGTGCTGACAGGTGCCGGATTATCAGATGTTGTCAGTATTAATCGTGCCGGATTATCAGATGTTGTCAGTATTAATCGTGCTGACACGTGCCGGATTATCAGATGTTGTCAGTATTAATCGTGCTGACAGGTGCCGGATTATCAGATATCATGAGTATTAATGGACCTGACAAATGCCGGATTATCAGATGTTGTCAGTATTAATCGTGGTGACAGGTGCCGGATTATCAGATGTTGTCAGTATTAATCGTGCCTACACGTGCCGGATTATCAGATGTTGTCAGTATTAATCGTGCTGACACGTGCCGGATTATCAGATATCATGAGTATTAATGGACCTGACAAATGCCAGATTATCAGATGTTATCGGTATTAATGGTGCTTACAGATGCTGGATTATCAGATGTTATCAGTATTAATGGTGTTGACAGGTGCCGGATTATCAGACTTCATCAGTATTAATGGTGCTGACACGTGCCGGATTATCAGATGTTGTCAGTATTAATCGTGCTGACAGGTGCGGGATTATCAGATGTTGTCAGTATTAATCGTGCCGGATTATCAGATGTTGTCAGTACTAATCGTGCTGACACGTGCCGGATTATCAGATGTTGTCAGTACTAATCGTGCTGACACATGCCGGATTATCAGATGTTGTCAGTATTAATCGTGCTGACACGTGCCGGAATAACAGATATCATGAGTATTAATGAGCCTGACAAATGCCAGATTATCAGATGTTATCGGTATTAATGGTGCTTACAGATGCTGGATTATCAGATGTTATCAGTATTAATGGTGTTGACAGGTGCCGGATTATCAGACTTCATCAGTATTAATGGTGCTGACACGTGCCGGATTATCAGATGTTGTCAGTATTAATCGTGCTGACATGTGCCGGATTATCAGATGTTGTCAGTATTAATCGTGCTGACAGGTGCCGGATTATCAGATATCATGAGTATTAATGGACCTGACAAATGCCGGATTATCAGATGTTATCGGTATTAATGGTGCTTACAGATGCTGGATTATCAGATGTTATCAGTATTAATGGTGTTGACAGGTGCCGGATTATCAGACTTCATCAGTATTAACCCCTTAACCCCCAAGGGTGGTTGGCACGTTAATGACCGGGCCAATTTTGACAATTCTTACCACTGTCCCTTTAAGAGGTCATAACTCTGGAACGCTTCCATGGATCCCGCCGGTGATTCTGACATTGCTTTTTTCTCACGACATAGTGTACTTCGTAGGGATATACTATTGAAGAGAAATAGCGCAATAGTGCATTATCCAGTGTAGGTATATCAATTTAAAAATAATACACTCACCAGATGGAGCTTGTAATAAGCATGGAGGATTCGCTGCTGCAGAAACCACAGATCCACGAGGGACCAACGTAGAAGATGCAGGAGAGGAGAAAAAGTGGTCAGACAATCCGCGCTGCAAATCACTTTGAACCCCCAAAGGGCTTCACAGAAGTTTATAACGTGCAGCCATCCAATTAAAGACATCATATTTTTTCCACAAAAATGATCTTTTCACCCCCAATTTTTATTTTCCCAAGAGTAACAGGACCCCAAAAGTTATTGTGCAATTCATCCTGAGTACGCTGATACCCCATATATGGGGGTAAACCACTATTTGGGCACATGGCAGAGCTCGGAAGGGAAGCAGCGCCATTTAACTTTTTTGGCTGGAATTGAGATCGGACGCCATGTCGCGTTTGGAAAGCCCCTGAAGTGCCAAAACAGTGGAAACCCCCCAATTCTAACTCCCACCCTAACCCTAGCCCTGACCCTAGCTCTGACCCTAGCCCTAATGGGAAAATGGAAATAAATACATTTTTTTTTTATTTTATTATTTTTGCCTAACTAAGGGGGTGATAAAGGGGGGGTTTGATTTACTATTTATGGCGGGTTTTAATTTTTGGCAGCTGTCATACGCTAAAAGACGCTTTTTATTGTAAAAATAGTTTATGCATCACCACATTTTGAGAGCTATAATTTTTCCTTATTTTGACCCACCGAGTCATGTGAGGTCATATTTTTTGCGGGACGAGTTGACGTTTTTATTGGTACCATTTTCGGGCACGTGACATTTTTTGGTCGCTTTTTACTCCGATTTTTGGGACGCAGTATGAACAAAAACCAGCTTTTCAGGAATTTCTTTTGGGGGGGGGTGCGTTTACACCGTTACGCGTGCGGTAAAATTGATAAGGCGCTTTTATTCTTCGGGTCAGTATGATTACAGCGATACCTCTTTTATGTCTTTTTTTATGTTTTGGCGGTTTTATGCTATGAAAATTTTTTTTTAGAAAAAATAATTATTTTTGCATCGCTTTATTCTGCGAGCTATAACTTTTTTATTTTTTCTCTGATGATGCTGTGTGGTGGCTCGTTTGTTGCGGGACAAGATGTCGTTTTCAGCGGTACCATGGATATTTATATGCGTCTTTTTGATCGCGCGTTATTGCACTTTTTGTTCGTCGGTATGATAATAAATCATTAATTTTTGCGTCGTTTTTTATTTTTTAAGGGGAACGCTAAAGGGGTTAACTAATGGGACAGTTTTATAGGGTGGGTCATTACGGACGCGGCGATAACAAATAGGTGTACTTTTATTGTTTTTCTGTTTCTTTATTTTCAAAAAATGAATTTATTAGGGAATAATTTTTTTTCTTATTTATTTAACGATTTTATTAAAATTATTTTTACACTTTTTGTTTTTTACTTTATTATAATGTCCCATGGGGACATCACTGTCCTGTGACAGATCGCTGATCTGTCACATCACAGATCGCTGTGACAGATCAGCGATCTGTCACAGGCACTGCTGCAGGCTTCCTCATGCCTGCGCTCTGCGGGCAGTGAGGAAGCCAGCTCCTTGCAGGCCCCCGAAGGTCCCCGTCGCCATATTGGATCCGGGGACCTGCAGGAAAGGCGACCCCCGCAGCGGCGCTGCACATCGCGCTGCTGTGGGGGTCGCAGGGAAGCACGGAGGGAGCCCCCTCCCTGCCGATGCTTCCTTTAACCCCCGGTACACCGCGATCATGTTTGATCGCGGTGTGCCAGGGGTTAACGTGTCGGAGGCGGTCACACATTGTGCCGGGTGTCAGCTGTGATAATCAGCTGACACCCGGCCGCGATCAGCTGCGCTCCCCCCGTGAGCGCAGCTGATCGCATTAGACGTACTATTCCGTCCTTGGGACTTAGGTCCCAGGTCACATAGACGGAATAGTACGTCTAATGTAGGAAAGGGGTTGATGGACCTGACAGATACCGGATTATCAGATATTATCAGTATTAACATTAGTTTTTTTCATGTTTCACATAGAAGCTTATAGGGAAAAAAACACCAAAATTCGCACAGTTCAGCAGCGTCTTCAGCCTCCCAGCGATCGCAGATCGCATGAAATCACATCCACTTTTCTTGCACATATAGGCCGTAGCGTAAATGCTGTGTCTTCCGCTGATTTTTTTGGGGGGGCAGAAATTCTGCTACGTTTAACTGTGTGAATAAATGCTGGGCAGGGTGCAATAGTTGACTGCTTTGTCTCCCATCCTTATAGGACCCCTAGCATGGTCCGCTGAGCTTTGAATGATCTTTTAATAGGCTTGGATTCTGATAAATAGTTGTTGCAATAATCGCTGGAACCAAGTCCTAGAGGCAGGGCTACAACCCACCTCCCCATAAAATATAATGTACCCCCCATAAGAATATAATACAACCCACCTCCCCATAGAATATAATGTACCCCCCATAGAATATAGTACAGCCCACCTCCCCATAGAATATAATGTACCCCCCCATAGAATATAATACAACCCACCTCCCCATAGAATATAATGTACCCCCCATAGAATATAGTACAGCCCACCTCCCCATAGAATATAATGTACCCCCCCATAGAATATAATACAACCCACCTCCCCATAGAATATAATGTACCCCCCATAGAATATAATACAACCCACCTCCCCATAGAATATAATGTACCCCCCATAGAATATAGTACAGCCCACCTCCCCATAGAATATAATGTACCCCCCATAGAATATAGTACAGCCCACCTCCCCATAGAATATAATGTAGCACCCCATAAAATATAATGTACCCCCCATAAGAATTTAATACAACCCACCTCCCCATAGAATATAATGTACCCCCCATAGAATATAGTACAGCCCACCTCCCCATAGAATATAATGTACCCCCCCATAGAATATAATACAACCCACCTCCCCATAGAATATAATGTACCCCCCATAGAATATAGTACAGCCCACCTCCCCATAGAATATAATGTACCCCCCCATAGAATATAATACAACCCACCTCCCCATAGAATATAATGTACCCCCCATAGAATATAATACAACCCACCTCCCCATAGAATATAATGTACCCCCCATAGAATATAGTACAGCCCACCTCCCCATAGAATATAATGTACCCCCCATAGAATATAGTACAGCCCACCTCCCCATAGAATATAATGTACCCCCCATAGAATATAGTACAGCCCACCTCCCCATAGAATATAATGTAGCACCCCATAGAATATAGTACAGCCCACCTCCCCATAAAATATAATGTAGCACCCCATATAATATAGTATAGACCACCTCCCCATAGAATATAATGTACCCCCCATAGAATATAGTACAGCCCACCTCCCCATAGAATATAATGTAGCACCCCACAGAATATAATGTATCTCCCCCCCGGTGTGTATATGTACACGCCGGTCTCCTCATCACCACCGGTGAAGCCGCTGCTGGCACAGAGCTGACATCGTGCAGATGGCCCCGATCACATCAGACAGCGCCGCCCTTTGCTCTCCAATAGAATATCGTCGTAGTGCGGTATGCGCGCATGCTACGACTCCGGCGACACGGTCCGCAGGAGGATTCTGACAGAAGGACACATGTCCGGTCATATTATAGATATATAGTCACGAGCGAACGGGTTGACACCCTTTAAACTGTTCCAGAAAATGAGTGCAATTTACACTTGTTTTGTTCTATACCTGTTACTTATCAAAAGGTGTGTGCAGTGCGGTGGCTAGGCGCAGACAGGCGCACGTGGAGGGAGGGACCGCCGGAATAGGCAGCTGCTGGATCAGACTATATTGCAACATGGGCAGCTGCTGTCACCGTCGCGAGCCCACCAGCCTCCGAAGCCCACTGGTCTACATCCAGACACCACCGCACACATCTCTATAAGCAGACCTAAGCGCTATTTATGTCCCAGTAATGGCCAACCACTATAAATTATGGAGATATTTTAAAATGCCACCAGAGTGATCTTCTGACAAACTGAACATCCCTGTTGTCAAAATGTCCCGCCACTGCTGTGTATTTTGGAGAAACTAGGTGACACGTTTGTGTTTCCTGCAGCTCATTTGCATATATGGATGAGCAAGCGCTGTGATTGGCTGCTGTAGAATCCTAGTATGTTTCAGTTGGAAGAGAGGTCAAAGGCCATCGTGTCTGTCCGCCTGCTGCTCAATGCAGCAATGGCAGGATTCACTAAACCCTCTCAGACAGATGTCTGTCCAGCCTCTGGGTGAACAGTCCCACCGAAGGAGAACTCGTCACCTCCTCTGGTGGCCGCCTGTTCCACTCATTGCTCACCCTCACTGTCAAAAAGTTTTTTTCTAATGTGTATCTTTTCCCTTTCATCCCATTGCTTCTCGTGCTTCCATGTGCAAATGAGAATAAGGATGATCCCTCTACATTGGGGCAACCCTTCAGATATTGGTGTCCTCCATCTTATAGAAGGGAACGCCTTTCCGACAGAACAGGCTGACTGAACGTGACGGCCGTCGCCATGATCCCTATGGCCGGCGCATACACACTGCTATGTTGCTGATGTTGTAGCACATTACTTCAATGAAATATTAATGGTGCAGACACGTGCCGGATTATCAGACGTTGTCAGTATTAATCGTGGTGACAGGTGCCGGATTATCAGATGTTGTAAGTATTAATCGTGCTGACACGTGCCGGATTATCAGATGTTGTAAGTATTAATCGTGCTGACACGTGCCGGATTATCAGATATCATGAGTATTAATGGACCTGAAACATGCCAGATTATCAGATGTTATCGGTATTAATGGTGCTTACAGATGCTGGATTATCAGATGTTATCAGTATTAATGGTGTTGACAGGTGCCGGATTATCAGACTTCATCAGTATTAATGGTGCTGACACGTGCCGGATTATCAGATGTTGTCAGTATTAATCGTGCTGACAGGTGCCGGATTATCAGATGTTGTCAGTATTAATCGTGCCGGATTATCAGATGTTGTCAGTATTAATCGTGCTGACACGTGCCGGATTATCAGATGTTGTCAGTATTAATCGTGCTGACAGGTGCCGGATTATCAGATATCATGAGTATTAATGGACCTGACAAATGCCGGATTATCAGATGTTGTCAGTATTAATCGTGGTGACAGGTGCCGGATTATCAGATGTTGTCAGTATTAATCGTGCCTACACGTGCCGGATTATCAGATGTTGTCAGTATTAATCGTGCTGACACGTGCCGGATTATCAGATATCATGAGTATTAATGGACCTGACAAATGCCAGATTATCAGATGTTAACGGTATTAATGGTGCTTACAGATGCTGGATTATCAGATGTTATCAGTATTAATGGTGTTGACAGGTGCCGGATTATCAGACTTCATCAGTATTAATGGTGCTGACACGTGCCGGATTATCAGATGTTGTCAGTATTTATCGTGCCGGATTATCAGATGTTGTCAGTACTAATCGTGCTGACACGTGCCGGAATATCAGATGTTGTCAGTACTAATCGTGCTGACACGTGCCGGATTATCAGATGTTGTCAATATTAATCGTGCTGACACGTGCCGGAATAACAGATATCATGAGTATTAATGAGCCTGACAAATGCCAGATTATCAGATGTTATCGGTATTAATGGTGCTTACAGATGCTGGATTATCAGATGTTATCAGTATTAATGGTGTTGACAGGTGCCGGATTATCAGACTTCATCAGTATTAATGGTGCTGACACGTGCCGGATTATCAGATGTCAGTATTAATCGTGCTGACACGTGCCGGATTATCAGATATCATGAGTATTAATGGACCTGACAAATGCCGGATTATCAGATGTTATCGGTATTAATGGTGCTTACAGATGCTGGATTATCAGATGTTATCAGTATTAATGGTGTTGACAGGTGCCGGATTATCAGACTTCATCAGTATTAACCCCTTAACCCCCAAGGGTGGTTGGCACGTTAATGACCGGGCCAATTTTGACAATTCTTACCCCTGTCCCTTTAAGAGGTCATAACTCTGGAACGCTTCCATGGATCCCGCCGGTGATTCTGACATTGCTTTTTTCTCACGACATAGTGTACTTCGTAGGGATATACTATTGAAGAGAAATAGCGCAATAGTGCATTATCCAGTGTAGGTATATCAATTTAAAAATAATACACTCACCAGATGGAGCTTGTAATAAGCATGGAGGATTCGCTGCTGCAGAAACCACAGATCCACGAGGGACCAACGTAGAAGATGCAGGAGAGGAGAAAAAGTGGTCAGACAATCCGCGCTGCAAATCACTTTGAACCCCCAAAGGGCTTCACAGAAGTTTATAACGTGCAGCCATCCAATTAAAGACATCATATTTTTTCCACAAAAATGATCTTTTCACCCCCAATTTTTATTTTCCCAAGAGTAACAGGACCCCAAAAGTTATTGTGCAATTCATCCTGAGTACGCTGATACCCCATATATGGGGGTAAACCACTATTTGGGCACATGGCAGAGCTCGGAAGGGAAGCAGCGCCATTTAACTTTTTTGGCTGGAATTGAGATCGGACGCCATGTCGCGTTTGGAAAGCCCCTGAAGTGCCAAAACAGTGGAAACCCCCCAATTCTAACTCCCACCCTAACCCTAGCCCTGACCCTAGCTCTGACCCTAGCCCTAATGGGAAAATGGAAATAAATACATTTTTTTTTTATTTTATTATTTTTGCCTAACTAAGGGGGTGATAAAGGGGGGGTTTGATTTACTATTTATGGCGGGTTTTAATTTTTGGCAGCTGTCATACGCTAAAAGACCCTTTTTATTGTAAAAATAGTTTATGCATCACCACATTTTGAGAGCTATAATTTTTCCTTATTTTGACCCACCGAGTCATGTGAGGTCATATTTTTTGCGGGACGAGTTGACGTTTTTATTGGTACCATTTTCGGGCACGTGACATTTTTTTGGTCGCTTTTTACTCCGATTTTTGGGACGCAGTATGAACAAAAACCAGCTTTTCAGGAATTTCTTTTGGGGGGGGGTGCGTTTACACCGTTCCGCGTGCGGTAAAATTGATAAGGCGCTTTTATTCTTCGGGTCAGTATGATTACAGCGATACCTCTTTTATGTCTTTTTTTATGTTTTGGCGGTTTTATGCTAAGAAAATTTTTTTTTATAAAAAATAATTATTTTTGCATCGCTTTATTCTGCGAGCTATAACTTTTTTATTTTTTCTCTGATGATGCTGTGTGGTGGCTCGTTTGTTGCGGGACAAGATGTCGTTTTCAGCGGTACCATGGATATTTATATGCGTCTTTTTGATCGCGCGTTATTGCACTTTTTGTTCGTCGGTATGATAATAAATCATTAATTTTTGCGTCGTTTTTTATTTTTTAAGGGGAACGCTAAAGGGGTTAACTAATGGGACAGTTTTATAGGGTGGGTCATTACGGACGCGGCGATAACAAATAGGTGTACTTTTATTGTTTTTCTGTTTCTTTATTTTCAAAAAATGAATTTATTAGGGAATAATTTTTTTTCTTATTTATTTAACGATTTTATTAAAATTATTTTTACACTTTTTGTTTTTTACTTTATTATAATGTCCCATGGGGGACATCACTGTCCTGTGACAGATCGCTGATCTGTCACATCACAGATCGCTGTGACAGATCAGCGATCTGTCACAGGCACTGCTGCAGGCTTCCTCATGCCTGCGCTCTGCGGGCAGTGAGGAAGCCAGCTCCCTGCAGGCCCCCGAAGGTCCCCGTCGCCATATTGGATCCGGGGACCTGCAGGAAAGGCGACCCCCGCAGCGGCGCTGCACATCGCGCTGCTGTGGGGGTCGCAGGGAAGCACGGAGGGAGCCCCCTCCCTGCCGATGCTTCCTTTAACCCCCGGTACACCGCGATCATGTTTGATCGCGGTGTGCCAGGGGTTAACGTGTCGGGGGCGGTCACACATTGTGCCGGGTGTCAGCTGTGATAATCAGCTGACACCCGGCCGCCATCAGTTGCGCTCCCCCCGTGAGTGCAGCTGATCGCATTAGACGTACTATTCCGTCCTTGGGACTTAGGTCCCAGGTCACATGGACGGAATAGTACGTCTAATGTAGGAAAGGGGTTGATGGACCTGACAGATACCGGATTATCAGATATTATCAGTATTAACATTAGTTTTTTTCATGTTTCACATAGAAGCTTATAGGGAAAAAAACACCAAAATTCGCACAGTTCAGCAGCGTCTTCAGCCTCCCAGCGATCGCAGATCGCATGAAATCACATCCACTTTTCTTGCACATATAGGCCGTAGCGTAAATGCTGTGTCTTCCGCTGATTTTTTTGGGGGGGCAGAAATTCTGCTACGTTTAACTGTGTGAATAAATGCTGGGCAGGGTGCAATAGTTGACTGCTTTGTCTCCCATCCTTATAGGACCCCTAGCATGGTCCGCTGAGCTTTGAATGATCTTTTAATAGGCTTGGATTCTGATAAATAGTTGTTGCAATAATCGCTGGAACCAAGTCCTAGTGGCAGGGCTACAACCCACCTCCCCATAAAATATAATGTACCCCCCATAAGAATATAATACAACCCACCTCCCCATAGAATATAATGTACCCCCCATAGAATATAGTACAGCCCACCTCCCCATAGAATATAATGTACCCCCCCATAGAATATAATACAACCCACCTCCCCATAGAATATAATGTACCCCCCATAGAATATAGTACAGCCCACCTCCCCATAGAATATAATGTACCCCCCCATAGAATATAATACAACCCACCTCCCCATAGAATATAATGTACCCCCCATAGAATATAGTACAGCCCACCTCCCCATAGAATATAATGTACCCCCCCATAGAATATAATACAACCCACCTCCCCATAGAATATAATGTACCCCCCATAGAATATAATACAACCCACCTCCCCATAGAATATAATGTACCCCCCATAGAATATAGTACAGCCCACCTCCCCATAGAATATAATGTACCCCCCATAGAATATAGTACAGCCCACCTCCCCATAGAATATAATGTACCCCCCATAGAATATAGTACAGCCCACCTCCCCATAGAATATAATGTAGCACCCCACAGAATATAATGTATCTCCCCCCCGGTGTGTATATGTACACGCCGGTCTCCTCATCACCACCGGTGAAGCCGCTGCTGGCACAGAGCTGACATCGTGCAGATGGCCCCGATCACATCAGACAGCGCCGCCCTTTGCTCTCCAATAGAATAGCGTCGTAGTGCGGATGCGCGCATGCTACGACTCCGGCGACACGGTCCGCAGGAGGATTCTGACAGAAGGACACATGTCCGGTCATATTATAGATATATAGTCACGAGCGAACGGGTTGACACCCTTTAAACTGTTCCAGAAAATGAGTGCAATTTACACTTGTTTTGTTCTATACCTGTTACTTATCAAAAAGTGTGTGCAGTGCAGTGGCTGAGCGCAGGCAGGCGCACGTGGAGGGAGGGACCGCCGGAATAGGCAGCTGCTGGATCAGACTATATTGCAATATGGGCAGCTGCTGTCACCGTCGTGATCCCACCAGCCTCCGAAGCCCACTGGTCTACATCCAGACACCACCGCACACATCTCTATAAGCAGACCTCAGCGCTACTTATGTCCCAGTAATGGCCAACCACTATAAATTATGGAGATTTTTTAAAATGCCACCAGAGTGATCTGCTGACAAACTGAATATCCCTGTTGTCAAAATGTCCCGCCCCTGCTGTGTATTTTGGAGAAACTAGGTGACACGTTTGTGTTTCCTGCAGCTCATTTGCATATATGGATGAGCAAGCGCTGTGATTGGCTGCTGTAGAATCCTAGTATGTTTCAGTTGGAAGAGAGGTCAAAGGCCATCGTGTCTGTCCGCCTGCTGCTCAATGCAGCAATGGCAGGATTCACTAAACCCTCTCAGACAGATGTCTGTCCAGCCTCTGGGTGAACAGTCCCACCGAAGGAGAACTCGTCACCTCCTCTGGTGGCCGCCTGTTCCACTCATTGCTCACCCTCACTGTCAAAAAGTTTTTTTCTAATGTGTATCTTTTCCCTTTCATCCCATTGCTTCTCGTGCTTCCATGTGCAAATGAGAATAAGGATGATCCCTCTACATTGGGGCAACCCTTCAGATATTGGTGTCCTCCATCTTATAGAAGGGAACGCCTTTCCGACAGAACAGGCTGACTGAACGTGACGGCCGTCGCCATGATCCCTATGGCCGGCGCATACACACTGCTATGTTGCTGATGTTGTAGCACATTACTTCAATGAAATATTAATGGTGCTGACACGTGCCGGATTATCAGACGTTGTCAGTATTAATCGTGGTGACAGGTGCCGGATTATCAGATGTTGTAAGTATTAATCGTGCTGACACGTGCCGGATTATCAGATGTTGTCAGTATTAATCGTGCTGACACGTGCCGGATTATCAGATATCATGAGTATTAATGGACCTGAAACATGTGCCAGATTATCAGATGTTATCGGTATTAATGGTGCTTACAGATGCTGGATTATCAGATGTTATCAGTATTAATGGTGTTGACAGGTGCCGGATTATCAGACTTCATCAGTATTAATGGTGCTGACACGTGCTGGATTATCAGATGTTGTCAGTATTAATCGTGCTGACAGGTGCCGGATTATCAGATGTTGTCAGTATTAATCGTGCCGGATTATCAGATGTTGTCAGTATTAATCGTGCTGACACGTGCCGGATTATCAGATGTTGTCAGTATTAATCGTGCTGACAGGTGCCGGATTATCAGATATCATGAGTATTAATGGACCTGACAAATGCCGGATTATCAGATGTTGTCAGTATTAATCGTGGTGACAGGTGCCGGATTATCAGATGTTGTCAGTATTAATCGTGCCTACACGTGCCGGATTATCAGATGTTGTCAGTATTAATCGTGCTGACACGTGCCGGATTATCAGATATCATGAGTATTAATGGACCTGACAAATGCCAGATTATCAGATGTTATCGGTATTAATGGTGCTTACAGATGCTGGATTATCAGATGTTATCAGTATTAATGGTGTTGACAGGTGCCGGATTATCAGACTTCATCAGTATTAATGGTGCTGACACGTGCCGGATTATCAGATGTTGTCAGTATTAATCGTGCTGACACGTGCCGGATTATCAGATGTTGTCAGTATTAATCGTGCTGACAGGTGCCGGATTATCAGATATCATGAGTATTAATGGACCTGACAAATGCCGGATTATCAGATGATATCGGTATTAATGGTGCTTACAGATGCTGGATTTTCAGATGTTATCAGTATTAATGGTGTTGACAGGTGCCGGATTATCAGACTTCATCAGTATTAACCCCTTAACCCCCAAGGGTGGTTGGCACGTTAATGACCGGGCCAATTTTGACAATTCTTACCCCTGTCCCTTTAAGAGGTCATAACTCTGGAACGCTTCCATGGATCCCGCCGGTGATTCTGACATTGCTTTTTTCTCACGACATAGTGTACTTCGTAGGGATATACTATTGAAGAGAAATAGCGCAATAGTGCATTATCCAGTGTAGGTATATCAATTTAAAAATAATACACTCACCAGATGGAGCTTGTAATAAGCATGGAGGATTCGCTGCTGCAGAAACCACAGATCCACGAGGGACCAACGTAGAAGATGCAGGAGAGGAGAAAAAGTGGTCAGACAATCCGCGCTGCAAATCACTTTGAACCCCCAAAGGGCTTCACAGAAGTTTATAACGTGCAGCCATCCAATTAAATACATCATATTTTTTCCACAAAAATGATCTTTTCACCCCCAATTTTTATTTTCCCAAGAGTAACAGGACCCCAAAAGTTATTGTGCAATTCATCCTGAGTACGCTGATACCCCATATATGGGGGTAAACCACTATTTGGGCACATGGCAGAGCTCGGAAGGGAAGCAGCGCCATTTAACTTTTTTGGCTGGAATTGAGATCGGACTCCATGTCGCGTTTGGAAAGCCCCTGAAGTGCCAAAACAGTGGAAACCCCCCAATTCTAACTCCCACCCTAACCCTAGCCCTGACCCTAGCCCTGACCCTAGCTCTAATGGGAAAATGGAAATAAATACATTTTTTTTTTATTTTATTATTTTTGCCTAACTAAGGGGGTGATAAAGGGGGGGTTTGATTTACTATTTATGGCGGGTTTTAATTTTTGGCAGCTGTCATACGCTAAAAGACGCTTTTTATTGTAAAAATAGTTTATGCATCACCACAATTGAGAGCTATAATTTTTCCTTATTTTGACCCACCGAGTCATGTGAGGTCATATTTTTTGCGGGACGAGTTGACGTTTTTATTGGTACCATTTTCGGGCACGTGACATTTTTTGGTCGCTTTTTACTCCGATATTTGGGACGCAGTATGAATAAAAACCAGCTTTTCAGGAATTTCTTTTGGGGGGGGGTGCGTTTACACCGTTCCGCGTGCGGTAAAATTGATAAGGCGCTTTTATTCTTCGGGTCAGTATGATTACAGCGATACCTCTTTTATGTCTTTTTTTATGTTTTGGCGGTTTTATGCTATGAAAATTTTTTTTTATAAAAAATAATTATTTTTGCATCGCTTTATTCTGCGAGCTATAACTTTTTTATTTTTTCTCTGATGATGCTGTGTGGTGGCTCGTTTGTTGCGGGACAAGATGTCGTTTTCAGCGGTACCATGGATATTTATATGCGTCTTTTTGATCGCGCGTTATTGCACTTTTTGTTCGTCGGTATGATAATAAATCATTAATTTTTGCGTCGTTTTTTATTTTTTAAGGGGAACGCTAAAGGGGTTAACTAATGGGACAGTTTTATAGGGTGGGTCATTACGGACACGGCGATAACAAATAGGTGTACTTTTATTGTTTTTCTGTTTCTTTATTTTCAAAAAATGAATTTATTAGGGAATAATTTTTTTTCTTATTTATTTAACGATTTTATTAAAATTATTTTTACACTTTTTGTTTTTTACTTTATTATAATGTCCCATGGGGGACATCACTGTCCTGTGACAGATCGCTGATCTGTCACATCACAGATCGCTGTGACAGATCAGCGATCTGTCACAGGCACTGCTGCAGGCTTCCTCATGCCTGCGCTCTGCGGGCAGTGAGGAAGCCAGCTCCCTGCAGGCCCCCGAAGGTCCCCGTCGCCATATTGGATCCGGGGACCTGCAGGAAAGGCGACCCCCGCAGCGGCGCTGCACATCTCGCTGCTGTGGGGGTCGCAGGGAAGCACGGAGGGAGCCCCCTCCCTGCCGATGCTTCCTTTAACCCCCGGTACACCGCGATCATGTTTGATCGCGGTGTGCCAGGGGTTAACGTGTCGGGGGCGGTCACACATTGTGCCGGGTGTCAGCTGTGATAATCAGCTGACACCTGGCCGCGATCAGCTGCGCTCCCCCCGTGAGCGCAGCTGATCGCATTAGACGTACTATTCCGTCCTTGGGACTTAGGTCCCAGGTCACATGGACGGAATAGTACGTCTAATGTAGGAAAGGGGTTGATGGACCTGACAGATACCGGATTATCAGATATTATCAGTATTAACATTAGTTTTTTTCATGTTTCACATAGAAGCTTATAGGGAAAAAAACACCAAAATTCGCACAGTTCAGCAGCGTCTTCAGCCTCCCAGCGATCGCAGATCGCATGAAATCACATCCACTTTTCTTGCACATATAGGCCGTAGCGTAAATGCTGTGTCTTCCGCTGATTTTTTTGGGGGGGCAGAAATTCTGCTACGTTTAACTGTGTGAATAAATGCTGGGCAGGGTGCAATAGTTGACTGCTTTGTCTCCCATCCTTATAGGACCCCTAGCATGGTCCGCTGAGCTTTGAATGATCTTTTAATAGGCTTGGATTCTGATAAATAGTTGTTGCAATAATCGCTGGAACCAAGTCCTAGTGGCAGGGCTACAACCCACCTCCCCATAAAATATAATGTACCCCCCATAAGAATATAATACAACCCACCTCCCCATAGAATATAATGTACCCCCCATAGAATATAGTACAGCCCACCTCCCCATAGAATATAATGTACCCCCCCATAGAATATAATACAACCCACCTCCCCATAGAATATAATGTACCCCCCATAGAATATAGTACAGCCCACCTCCCCATAGAATATAATGTACCCCCCCATAGAATATAATACAACCCACCTCCCCATAGAATATAATGTACCCCCCATAGAATATAATACAACCCACCTCCCCATAGAATATAATGTACCCCCCATAGAATAGTACAGCCCACCTCCCCATAGAATATAATGTACCCCCCATAGAATATAGTACAGCCCACCTCCCCATAGAATATAATGTAGCACCCCATAGAAAATAATGTACCCCCCATAGAATATAGTACAGCCCACCTCCCCATAGAATATAATGTAGCACCCCATAGAATATAGTACAGCCCACCTCCCCATAGAATATAATGTAGCACCCCATAGAATATAGTACAGCCCACCTCCCCATAGAATATAATGTAGCACCCCATAGAAAATAATGTACCCCCCATAGAATATAGTACAGCCCTCCTCCCCATAGAATATAATGTAGCACCCTACAGAATATAATGTATCTCCCCCCCGGTGTGTATATGTACACGCCGGTCTCCTCATCACCACCGGTGAAGCCGCTGCTGGCACAGAGCTGACATCGTGCAGATGGCCCCGATCACATCAGACAGCGCCGCCCTTTGCTCTCCAATAGAATAGCGTCGTAGTTCGGTATGCGCGCATGCTACGACTCCGGCGACACGGTCCGCAGGAGGATTCTGACAGAAGGACACATGTCCGGTCATATTATAGATATATAGTCACGAGCGAACGGGTTGACACCCTTTAAACTGTTCCAGAAAATGAGTGCAATTTACACTTGTTTTGTTCTATACCTGTTACTTATCAAAAAGTGTGTGCAGTGCAGTGGCTGGGCGCAGGCAGGCGCACGTGGAGGGAGGGACCGCCGGAATAGGCAGCTGCAGCTGCTGGATCAGACTATATTGCAACATGGGCAGCTGCTGTCACCGTCGCGATCCCACCAGCCTCCGAAGCCCACTGGTCTACATCCAGACACCACCGCACACATCTCTATAAGCAGACCTCAGCGCTATTTATGTCCCAGTAATGGCCAACCACTATAAATTATGGAGATTTTTTAAAATGCCACCAGAGTGATCTTCTGACAAACTGAACATCCCTGTTGTCAAAATGTACCGCCCCTGCTGTGTATTCTGGAGAAACTAGGTGACACGTTTGTGTTTCCTGCAGCTCATTTGCATATATGGATGAGCAAGCGCTGTGATTGGCTGCTGTAGAATCCTAGTATGTTTCAGTTGGAAGAGAGGTCAAAGGCCATCGTGTCTGTCCGCCTGCTGCTCAATGCAGCAATGGCAGGATTCCCTAAACCCTCTCAGACAGATGTCTGTCCAGCCTCTGGGTGAACAGTCCCACCGAAGGAGAACTCGTCACCTCCTCTGGTGGCCGCCTGTTCCACTCATTGCTCACCCTCACTGTCAAAAAGTTTTTTTTCTAATGTGTATCTTTTCCCTTTCATCCCATTGCTTCTCGTGCTTCCATGTGCAAATGAGAATAAGGATGATCCCTCTACATTGGGGCAACCCTTCAGATATTGGTGTCCTCCATCTTATAGAAGGGAACGCCTTTCCGACAGAACAGGCTGACTGAACGTGACGGCCGTCGCCATGATCCCTATGGCCGGCGCATACACACTGCTATGTTGCTGATGTTGTAGCACATTACTTCAATGAAATATTAATGGTGCTGACACGTGCCGGATTATCAGACGTTGTCAGTATTAATCGTGGTGACAGGTGCCGGATTATCAGATGTTGTAAGTATTAATCGTGCTGACACGTGCCGGATTATCAGATGTTGTCAGTATTAATCGTGCTGACACGTGCCGGATTATCAGATATCATGAGTATTAATGGACCTGAAACATGTGCCAGATTATCAGATGTTATCGGTATTAATGGTGCTTACAGATGCTGGATTATCAGATGTTATCAGTATTAATGGTGTTGACAGGTGCCGGATTATCAGACTTCATCAGTATTAATGGTGCTGACACGTGCTGGATTATCAGATGTTGTCAGTATTAATCGTGCTGACAGGTGCCGGATTATCAGATGTTGTCAGTATTAATCGTGCCGGATTATCAGATGTTGTCAGTATTAATCGTGCTGACACGTGCCGGATTATCAGATGTTGTCAGTATTAATCGTGCTGACAGGTGCCGGATTATCAGATATCATGAGTATTAATGGACCTGACAAATGCCGGATTATCAGATGTTGTCAGTATTAATCGTGGTGACAGGTGCCGGATTATCAGATGTTGTCAGTATTAATCGTGCCTACACGTGCCGGATTCTCAGATGTTGTCAGTATTAATCGTGCTGACACGTGCCGGATTATCAGATATCATGAGTATTAATGGACCTGACAAATGCCAGATTATCAGATGTTATCGGTATTAATGGTGCTTACAGATGCTGGATTATCAGATGTTATCAGTATTAATGGTGTTGACAGGTGCCGGATTATCAGACTTCATCAGTATTAATGGTGCTGACACGTGCCGGATTATCAGATGTTGTCAGTATTAATCGTGCTGACACGTGCCGGATTATCAGATGTTGTCAGTATTAATCGTGCTGACAGGTGCCGGATTATCAGATATCATGAGTATTAATGGACCTGACAAATGCCGGATTATCAGATGATATCGGTATTAATGGTGCTTACAGATGCTGGATTATCAGATGTTATCAGTATTAATGGTGTTGACAGGTGCCGGATTATCAGACTTCATCAGTATTAACCCCTTAACCCCCAAGGGTGGTTGGCACGTTAATGACCGGGCCAATTTTGACAATTCTTACCCCTGTCCCTTTAAGAGGTCATAACTCTGGAACGCTTCCATGGATCCCGCCGGTGATTCTGACATTGCTTTTTTCTCACGACATAGTGTACTTCGTAGGGATATACTATTGAAGAGAAATAGCGCAATAGTGCATTATCCAGTGTAGGTATATCAATTTAAAAATAATACACTCACCAGATGGAGCTTGTAATAAGCATGGAGGATTCGCTGCTGCAGAAACCACAGATCCACGAGGGACCAACGTAGAAGATGCAGGAGAGGAGAAAAAGTGGTCAGACAATCCGCGCTGCAAATCACTTTGAACCCCCAAAGGGCTTCACAGAAGTTTATAACGTGCAGCCATCCAATTAAATACATCATATTTTTTCCACAAAAATGATCTTTTCACCCCCAATTTTTATTTTCCCAAGAGTAACAGGACCCCAAAAGTTATTGTGCAATTCATCCTGAGTACGCTGATACCCCATATATGGGGGTAAACCACTATTTGGGCACATGGCAGAGCTCGGAAGGGAAGCAGCGCCATTTAACTTTTTTGGCTGGAATTGAGATCGGACTCCATGTCGCGTTTGGAAAGCCCCTGAAGTGCCAAAACAGTGGAAACCCCCCAATTCTAACTCCCACCCTAACCCTAGCCCTGACCCTAGCCCTGACCCTAGCTCTAATGGGAAAATGGAAATAAATACATTTTTTTTTTATTTTATTATTTTTGCCTAACTAAGGGGGTGATAAAGGGGGGGTTTGATTTACTATTTATGGCGGGTTTTAATTTTTGGCAGCTGTCATACGCTAAAAGACGCTTTTTATTGTAAAAATAGTTTATGCATCACCACAATTGAGAGCTATAATTTTTCCTTATTTTGACCCACCGAGTCATGTGAGGTCATATTTTTTGCGGGACGAGTTGACGTTTTTATTGGTACCATTTTCGGGCACGTGACATTTTTTGGTCGCTTTTTACTCCGATTTTTGGGACGCAGTATGAATAAAAACCAGCTTTTCAGGAATTTCTTTTGGGGGGGAGTGCGTTTACACCGTTCCGCGTGCGGTAAAATTGATAAGGCGCTTTTATTCTTCGGGTCAGTATGATTACAGCGATACCTCTTTTATGTCTTTTTTTATGTTTTGGCGGTTTTATGCTATGAAAATTTTTTTTTATAAAAAATAATTATTTTTGCATCGCTTTATTCTGCGAGCTATAACTTTTTTATTTTTTCTCTGATGATGCTGTGTGGTGGCTCGTTTGTTGCGGGACAAGATGTCGTTTTCAGCGGTACCATGGATATTTATATGCGTCTTTTTGATCGCGCGTTATTGCACTTTTTGTTCGTCGGTATGATAATAAATCATTAATTTTTGCGTCGTTTTTTATTTTTTAAGGGGAACGCTAAAGGGGTTAACTAATGGGACAGTTTTATAGGGTGGGTCATTACGGACACGGCGATAACAAATAGGTGTACTTTTATTGTTTTTCTGTTTCTTTATTTTCAAAAAATGAATTTATTAGGGAATAATTTTTTTTCTTATTTATTTAACGATTTTATTAAAATTATTTTTACACTTTTTGTTTTTTACTTTATTATAATGTCCCATGGGGGACATCACTGTCCTGTGACAGATCGCTGATCTGTCACATCACAGATCGCTGTGACAGATCAGCGATCTGTCACAGGCACTGCTGCAGGCTTCCTCATGCCTGCGCTCTGCGGGCAGTGAGGAAGCCAGCTCCCTGCAGGCCCCCGAAGGTCCCCGTCGCCATATTGGATCCGGGGACCTGCAAGAAAGGCGACCCCCGCAGCGGCGCTGCACATCGCGCTGCTGTGGGGGTCGCAGGGAAGCACGGAGGGAGCCCCCTCCCTGCCGATGCTTCCTTTAACCCCCGGTACACCGCGATCATGTTTGATCGCGGTGTGCCAGGGGTTAACGTGTCGGGGGCGGTCACACATTGTGCCGGGTGTCAGCTGTGATAATCAGCTGACACCCGGCCGCGATCAGCTGCGCTCCCCCCGTGAGCGCAGTTGATCGCATTAGACGTACTATTCCGTCCTTGGGACTTAGGTCCCAGGTCACATGGACGGAATAGTACGTCTAATGTAGGAAAGGGGTTGATGGACCTGACAGATACCGGATTATCAGATATTATCAGTATTAACATTAGTTTTTTTCATGTTTCACATAGAAGCTTATAGGGAAAAAAACACCAAAATTCGCACAGTTCAGCAGCGTCTTCAGCCTCCCAGCGATCGCAGATCGCATGAAATCACATCCACTTTTCTTGCACATATAGGCCGTAGCGTAAATGCTGTGTCTTCCGCTGATTTTTTTGGGGGGGCAGAAATTCTGCTACGTTTAACTGTGTGAATAAATGCTGGGCAGGGTGCAATAGTTGACTGCTTTGTCTCCCATCCTTATAGGACCCCTAGCATGGTCCGCTGAGCTTTGAATGATCTTTTAATAGGCTTGGATTCTGATAAATAGTTGTTGCAATAATCGCTGGAACCAAGTCCTAGTGGCAGGGCTACAACCCACCTCCCCATAAAATATAATGTACCCCCCATAAGAATATAATACAACCCACCTCCCCATAGAATATAATGTACCCCCCATAGAATATAGTACAGCCCACCTCCCCATAGAATATAATGTACCCCCCCATAGAATATAATACAACCCACCTCCCCATAGAATATAATGTACCCCCCATAGAATATAGTACAGCCCACCTCCCCATAGAATATAATGTACCCCCCCCATAGAATATAATACATCCACCTCCCCATAGAATATAATGTACCCCCCATAGAATATAATACAACCCACCTCCCCATAGAATATAATGTACCCCCCATAGAATAGTACAGCCCACCTCCCCATAGAATATAATGTACCCCCCATAGAATATAGTACAGCCCACCTCCCCATAGAATATAATGTAGCACCCCATAGAAAATAATGTACCCCCCATAGAATATAGTACAGCCCACCTCCCCATAGAATATAATGTAGCACCCCATAGAATATAGTACAGCCCACCTCCCCATAGAATATAATGTAGCACCCCATAGAATATAGTACAGCCCACCTCCCCATAGAATATAATGTAGCACCCCATAGAAAATAATGTACCCCCCATAGAATATAGTACAGCCCTCCTCCCCATAGAATATAATGTAGCACCCCACAGAATATAATGTATCTCCCCCCCGGTGTGTATATGTACACGCCGGTCTCCTCATCACCACCGGTGAAGCCGCTGCTGGCACAGAGCTGACATCGTGCAGATGGCCCCGATCACATCAGACAGCGCCGCCCTTTGCTCTCCAATAGAATAGCGTCGTAGTTCGGTATGCGCGCATGCTACGACTCCGGCGACACGGTCCGCAGGAGGATTCTGACAGAAGGACACATGTCCGGTCATTTTATAGATATATAGTCACGAGCGAACGGGTTTACACCCTTTAAACTGTTCCAGAAAATGAGTGCAATTTACACTTGTTTTGTTCTATACCTGTTACTTATCAAAAAGTGTGTGCAGTGCGGTGGCTGGGCGCAGGCAGGCGCACGTGGAGGGAGGGACCGCCGGAATGGGCAGCTGCTGGATCAGACTATATTGCAACATGGGCAGCTGCTGTCACCGTCGCGATCCCACCAGCCTCCGAAGCCCACTGGTCTACATCCAGACACCACCGCACACATCTCTATAAGCAGACCTCAGCTCTATTTATGTCCCAGTAATGGCCAACCACTATAAATTATGGAGATTTTTTAAAATGCCACCAGAGTGATCTTCTGACAAACTGAACATCCCTGTTGTCAAAATGTCCCGCCCCTGCTGTGTATTTTGGAGAAACTAGGTGACACGTTTGTGTTTCCTGCAGCTCATTTGCATATATGGATGAGCAAGCGCTGTGATTGGCTGCTGTAGAATCCTAGTATGTTTCAGTTGGAAGAGAGGTCAAAGGCCATCGTGTCTGTCCGCCTGCTGCTCAATGCAGCAATGGCAGGATTCACTAAACCCTCTCAGACAGATGTCTGTCCAGCCTCTGGGTGAACAGTCCCACCGAAGGAGAACTCGTCACCTCCTCTGGTGGCCGCCTGTTCCACTCATTGCTCACCCTCACTGTCAAAAAGTTTTTTTCTAATGTGTATCTTTTCCCTTTCATCCCATTGCTTCTCGTGCTTCCATGTGCAAATGAGAATAAGGATGATCCCTCTACATTGGGGCAACCCTTCAGATATTGGTGTCCTCCATCTTATAGAAGGGAACGCCTTTCCGACAGAACAGGCTGACTGAACGTGACGGCCGTCGCCATGATCCCTATGGCCGGCGCATACACACTGCTATGTTGCTGATGTTGTAGCACATTACTTCAATGAAATATTAATGGTGCAGACACGTGCCGGATTATCAGACGTTGTCAGTATTAATCGTGGTGACAGGTGCCGGATTATCAGATGTTGTAAGTATTAATCGTGCTGACACGTGCTGGATTATCAGATGTTGTCAGTATTAATCGTGCTGACACGTTCCGGATTATCAGATATCATGAGTATTAATGGACCTGAAACATGTGCCAGATTATCAGATGTTATCGGTATTAATGGTGCTTACAGATGCTGGATTATCAGATGTTATCAGTATTAATGGTGTTGACAGGTGCCGGATTATCAGACTTCATCAGTATTAATGGTGCTGACACGTGCCGGATTATCAGATGTTGTCAGTATTAATCGTGCTGACAGGTGCCGGATTATCAGATGTTGTCAGTATTAATCGTGCCGGATTATCAGATGTTGTCAGTATTAATCGTGCTGACACGTGCCGGATTATCAGATGTTGTCAGTATTAATCGTGCTGACAGGTGCCGGATTATCAGATATCATGAGTATTAATGGACCTGACAAATGCCGGATTATCAGATGTTGTCAGTATTAATCGTGGTGACAGGTGCCGGATTATCAGATGTTGTCAGTATTAATCGTGCCTACACGTGCCGGATTATCAGATGTTGTCAGTATTAATCCTGCTGACACGTGCCGGATTATCAGATATCATGAGTATTAATGGACCTGACAAATGCCAGATTATCAGATGTTATCGGTATTAATGGTGCTTACAGATGCTGGATTATCAGATGTTATCAGTATTAATGGTGTTGACAGGTGCCGGATTATCAGACTTCATCAGTATTAATGGTGCTGACACGTGCCGGATTATCAGATGTTGTCAGTATTTATCGTGCCGGATTATCAGATGTTGTCAGTACTAATCGTGCTGACACGTGCCGGATTATCAGATGTTGTCAGTACTAATCGTGCTGACACGTGCCGGATTATCAGATGTTGTCAGTATTAATCGTGCTGACACGTGCCGGAATAACAGATATCATGAGTATTAATGAGCCTGACAAATGCCAGATTATCAGATGTTATCGGTATTAATGGTGCTTACAGATGCTGGATTATCAGATGTTATCAGTATTAATGGTGTTGACAGGTGCCGGATTATCAGACTTCATCAGTATTAATGGTGCTGACACGTGCCGGATTATCAGATGTTGTCAGTATTAATCGTGCTGACAGGTGCCGGATTATCAGATATCATGAGTATTAATGGACCTGACAAATGCCGGATTATCAGATATTATCGGTATTAATGGTGCTTACAGATGCTGGATTATCAGATGTTATCAGTATTAATGGTGTTGACAGGTGCCGGATTATCAGACTTCATCAGTATTAACCCCTTAACCCCCAAGGGTGGTTGGCACGTTAATGACCGGGCCAATTTTGACAATTTTTACCACTGTCCCTTTAAGAGGTCATAACTCTGGAACGCTTATTATTATTATTATTATTATTTATTGTTATAGCGCCATTTATTCCATGGCGCTTTACATGTAAGGAGGAGTATACATAAAAACAAGTACAATAATCTTAAACAATACAAGTCATAACTGGTACAGGAGGAGAGAGGACCCTGCCCGCGAGGGCTCACAATCTTCAAGGGATGGGTGATAATACAGTAGGCGAGGGTAGAGCTGGTCGTGCAGCGGTTTGGTCGATCGGTGGTTACTGCAGGTTATAGGCTTGTCGGAAGAGGTGGGTCTTCAGGCTCTTTTTGAAGGTTTCGATGGTAGGTGAGAGTCTGATATGTTGTGGTAGAGAGTTCCAGAGTAGGGGAGATGCGCGAGAGAAATCTTGTATGCGATTGTGGGAAGAGGAGATAAGAGGGGAGTAGAGAAGGAGATCTTGTGAGGATCGGAGGTTGCGTGCAGGAAAGTACCGGGAGACGAGGTCACAGATGTATGGAGGAGACAAGTTGTGGATGGCTTTGTATGTCATGGTTAGGGTTTTGTAATGGAGTCTCTGGGCAATTGGGAGCCAGTGAAGGGATTGACAGAGGGGAGAAGCTGGGGAATAGCGGGGGGACAGGTGGATTAGTCGGGCAGCAGAGTTTAGAATAGATTGGAGGGGTGCGAGAGTGTTTGAGGGGAGGCCGCAGAGCATGAGGTTGCAGTAGTCAAGGCAAGAGATGATGAGGGCATGGACTAGGGTTTTTGCAGATTCTTGGGTGAGGAATGAACGGATGCGTGAAATATTTTTGAGTTGAAGTCGGCAGGAAGTGGAAAGGGTTTGGATATGTGGTTTGAAGGAGAGATCAGCATCAAGGATTACTCCGAGGCAGCGAGCTTGTGGGACTGGGGAGAGTGGGCAGTCATTTACTGTAATTGATAGGTTCGTAGGGGGGGTCACGTGAGATGGGGGAAAGATGATGAATTCTGTTTTGTCCATGTTGAGTTTCAGATATCTAGTGGAGAAGAAGGATGAAATAGTGGACAGACATTGAGGGATTCTGGTTAGTAGGGAGGTGATATCTGGTCCAGAGATGTAGATCTGTGTGTCATCAGCATAAAGATGATACTGAAAGCCATGAGATTCTATGAGCTGTCCCAGGCCAAAGGTGTAAATAGAGAACAGCAGGGGCCCTAGGACTGAACCTTGTGGGACTCCGACAGATAGGGGGCGAGGTGAGGAGGTGGTGTGTGAGTGGGAGACGCTGAATGTCCGGTCTGTTAGGTATGATGAGATCCAGGAGAGGGCCAAGTCTGTGATGCCGAGGGATGAGAGGGTCTGTAATAATAGGGAATGGTCCACTGTGTCAAAGGCAGCCGACAGGTCCAGGAGGAGGAGGACAGAGTAGTGTCGCTTGCTCTTGGCAGTTAAGAGGTCATTGGTGACCTTAGTAAGGGCAGTTTCAGTGGAGTGGTGTGACCGGAAGCCAGATTGTAAGCGGTCGAAGAGGGAGCAAGAAGAGAGATGGGAGGACAGTTCAAGGTAGACGTGTTGTTCCAGTAGCTTGGAGGCGTATGGGAGAAGTGATATAGGGCGATAGCTAGATACAGAGGATGGGTCAAGAGAGGGCTTTTTGAGGATAGGTGTGATGGAGGCATGTTTAAAGCTTGAGGGGAAAACACCAGTTGTTAGTGATAGGTTGAAGAGATGGGTTAGGGTTGGGATGAAGACTGTGGTGAGGTTTGGGATGACCCGCCGGTGATTCTGACATTGCTTTTTTCTCACGACATAGTGTACTTCGTAGGGATATACTATTGAAGAGAAATAGCGCAATAGTGCATTATCCAGTGTAGGTATATCAATTTAAAAATAATACACTCACCAGATGGAGCTTGTAATAAGCATGGAGGATTCGCTGCTGCAGAAACCACAGATCCACGAGGGACCAACGTAGAAGATGCAGGAGAGGAGAAAAAGTGGTCAGACAATCCGCGCTGCAAATCACTTTGAACCCCCAAAGGGCTTCACAGAAGTTTGTAACGTGCAGCCATCCAATTAAAGACATCATATTTTTTCCACAAAAATGATCTTTTCACCCCCAATTTTTATTTTCCCAAGAGTAACAGGACCCCAAAAGTTATTGTGCAATTCATCCTGAGTACGCTGATACCCCATATATGGGGGTAAACCACTATTTGGGCACATGGCAGAGCTCGGAAGGGAAGCAGCGCCATTTAACTTTTTTGGCTGGAATTGAGATCGGACGCCATGTCGCGTTTGGAAAGCCCCTGAAGTGCCAAAACAGTGGAAACCCCCCAATTCTAACTCCCACCCTAACCCTAGCCCTGACCGTAGCTCTGACCCTAGCCCTAATGGGAAAATGGAAATAAATACATTTTTTTTTTATTTTATTATTTTTGCCTAACTAAGGGGGTGATAAAGGGGGGGTTTGATTTACTATTTATGGCGGGTTTTAATTTTTGGCAGCTGTCATACGCTAAAAGACGCTTTTTATTGTAAAAATAGTTTATGCATCACCACATTTTGAGAGCTATAATTTTTCCTTATTTTGACCCACCGAGTCATGTGAGGTCATATTTTTTGCGGGACGAGTTGACGTTTTTATTGGTACCATTTTCGGGCACGTGACATTTTTTGGTCGCTTTTTACTCCGATTTTTGGGACGCAGTATGAACAAAAACCAGCTTTTCAGGAATTTCTTTTGGGGGGTGCGTTTACACCGTTCCGCGTGCGGTAAAATTGATAAGGCGCTTTTATTCTTCGGGTCAGTATGATTACAGCGATACCTCTTTTATGTCTTTTTTTATGTTTTGGCGGTTTTATGCTATGAAAATTTTTTTTTATAAAAGATAATTATTTTTGCATCGCTTTATTCTGCGAGCTATAACTTTTTTATTTTTTCTCTGATGATGCTGTGTGGTGGCTCGTTTGTTGTGGGACAAGATGTCGTTTTCAGCGGTACCATGGATATTTATATGCGTCTTTTTGATCGCGCGTTATTGCACTTTTTGTTCGTCGGTATGATAATAAATCATTAATTTTTGCGTCTTTTTTATTTTTTAAGGGGAACGCTAAAGGGGTTAACTAATGGGACAGTTTTATAGGGTGGGTCATTACGGACGCGGCGATAACAAATAGGTGTACTTTTATTGTTTTTCTGTTTCTTTATTTTCAAAAAATGAATTTATTAGGTAATAATTTTTTTTCTTATTTATTTAACAATTTTATTAAAATTATTTTTACACTTTTTGTTTTTTACTTTATTATAATGTCCCATGGGGGACATCACTGTCCTGTGACAGATCGCTGATCTGTCACATCACAGATCGCTGTGACAGATCAGCGATCTGTCACAGGCACTGCTGCAGGCTTCCTCATGCCTGCGCTCTGCGGGCAGTGAGGAAGCCAGCTCCCTGCAGGCCCCCGAAGGTCCCCGTCGCCATATTGGATCCGGGGACCTGCAGGAAAGGCGACCCCCGCAGCGGCGCTGCACATCGCGCTGCTGTGGGGGTCGCAGGGAAGCACGGAGGGAGCCCCCTCCCTGCCGATGCTTCCTTTAACCCCCGGTACACCGCGATCATGTTTGATCGCGGTGTCCCAGAGGTTAACGTGTCGGGGGCGGTCACACATTGTGCCGGGTGTCAGCTGTGATAATCAGCTGACACCCGGCCGCGATCAGCTGCGCTCCCCCCTGAGAGCGCAGCTGATCGCATTAGACGTACTATTCCGTCCTTGGGACTTAGGTCCCAGGTCACATGGACGGAATAGTACGTCTAATGTAGGAAAGGGGTTGATGGACCTGACAGATACCGGATTATCAGATATTATCAGTATTAACATTAGTTTTTTTCATGTTTCACATAGAAGCTTATAGGGAAAAAACACCAAAATTCGCACAGTTCAGCAGCGTCTTCAGCCTCCCAGCGATCGCAGATCGCATGAAATCACATCCACTTTTCTTGCACATATAGGCCGTAGCGTAAATGCTGTGTCTTCCGCTGATTTTTTGGGGGGGGCAGAAATTCTGCTACGTTTAACTGTGTGAATAAATGCTGGGCAGGGTGCAATAGTTGACTGCTTTGTCTCCCATCCTTATAGGACCCCTAGCATGGTCCGCTGAGCTTTGAATGATCTTTTAATAGGCTTGGATTCTGATAAATAGTTGTTGCAATAATCGCTGGAACCAAGTCCTAGTGGCAGGGCTACAACCCACCTCCCCATAAAATATAATGTACCCCCCATAAGAATATAATACAACCCACCTCCCCATAGAATATAATGTACCCCCCATAGAATATAGTACAGCCCACCTCCCCATAGAATATAATGTACCCCCCCATAGAATATAATACAACCCACCTCCCCATAGAATATAATGTACCCCCCATAGAATATAGTACAGCCCACCTCCCCATAGAATATAATGTACCCCCCCATAGAATATAATACAACCCACCTCCCCATAGAATATAATGTACCCCCCATAGAATATAGTACAGCCCACCTCCCCATAGAATATAATGTACCCCCCATAGAATATAGTACAGCCCACCTCCCCATAGAATATAATGTAGCACCCCATAGAAAATAATGTACCCCCCATAGAATATAGTACAGCCCACCTCCCCATAGAATATAATGTAGCACCCCATAGAATATAGTACAGCCCACCTCCCCATAGAATATAATGTACCCCCCATAGAATATAGTACAGCCCACCTCCCCATAGAATATAATGTAGCACCCCACAGAATATAATGTATCTCCCCCCCGGTGTGTATATGTACACGCCGGTCTCCTCATCACCACCGGTGAAGCCGCTGCTGGCACAGAGCTGACATCGTGCAGATGGCCCCGATCACATCAGACAGTGCCGCCCTTTGCTCTCCAATAGAATAGCGTCGTAGTGCGGTATGCGCGCATGCTACGACTCCGGCGACACGGTCCGCAGGAGGATTCTGACAGAAGGACACATGTCCGGTCATATTATAGATATATAGTCACGAGCGAACGGGTTGACACCCTTTAAACTGTTCCAGAAAATGAGTGCAATTTACACTTGTTTTGTTCTATACCTGTTACTTATCAAAAGGTGTGTGCAGTGCGGTGGCTGGGCGCAGGCAGGCGCACGTGGAGGGAGGGACCGCCGGAATAGGCAGCTGCTGGATCAGACTATATTGCAACATGGGCAGCTGCTGTCACCGTCGCGATCCCACCAGCCTCCGAAGCCCACTGGTCTACATCCAGACACCACCGCACACATCTCTATAAGCAGACCTCAGCGCTATTTATGTCCCAGTAATGCCCAACCACTATAAATTATGAAGATTTTTTAAAATGCCACCAGAGTGATCTTCTGACAAACTGAACATCCCTGTTGTCAAAATGTCCCGCCCCTGCTGTGTATTTTGGAGAAACTAGGTGACACGTTTGTGTTTCCTGCAGCTCATTTGCATATATGGATGAGCAAGCGCTGTGATTGGCTGCTGTAGAATCCTAGTATGTTTCAGTTGGAAGAGAGGTCAAAGGCCATTGTGTCTGTCCGCCTGCTGCTCAATGCAGCAATGGCAGGATTCACTAAACCCTCTCAGACAGATGTCTGTCCAGCCTCTGGGTGAACAGTCCCACCGAAGGAGAACTCGTCACCTCCTCTGGTGGCCGCCTGTTCCACTCATTGCTCACCCTCACTGTCAAAAAGTTTTTTTCTAATGTGTATCTTTTCCCTTTCATCCCATTGCTTCTCGTGCTTCCATGTGCAAATGAGAATAAGGATGATCCCTCTACATTGGGGCAACCCTTCAGATATTGGTGTCCTCCATCTTATAGAAGGGAACGCCTTTCCGACAGAACAGGCTGACTGAACGTGACGGCCGTCGCCATGATCCCTATGGCCGGCGCATACACACTGCTATGTTGCTGATGTTGTAGCACATTACTTCAATGAAATATTAATGGTGCTGACACGTGCCGGATTATCAGACGTTGTCAGTATTAATCGTGCTGACACGTGCCGTATTATCAGATGTTGTCAGTATTAATCGTGCTGACACGTGCCGGATTATCAAATATCATGAGTATTAATGGACCTGAAACATGTGCCAGATTATCAGATGTTATCGGTATTAATGGTGCTTACAGATGCTGGATTATCAGATGTTATCAGTATTAATGGTGTTGACAGGTGCCGGATTATCAGACTTCATCAGTATTAATGGTGCTGACACGTGCCGGATTATCAGATGTTGTCAGTATTAATCGTGCTGACAGGTGCCGGATTATCAGATGTTGTCAGTATTAATCGTGCCGGATTATCAGATGTTGTCAGTATTAATCGTGCTGACACGTGCCGGATTATCAGATGTTGTCAGTATTAATCGTGCTGACAGGTGCCGGATTATCAGATATCATGAGTATTAATGGACCTGACAAATGCCGGATTATCAGATGTTGTCAGTATTAATCGTGGTGACAGGTGCCGGATTATCAGATGTTGTCAGTATTAATCGTGCCTACACGTGCCGGATTATCAGATGTTGTCAGTATTAATCGTGCTGACAGGTGCCGGATTATCAGATATCATGAGTATTAATGGACCTGACAAATGCCAGATTATCAGATGTTATCGGTATTAATGGTGCTTACAGATGCTGGATTATCAGATGTTATCAGTATTAATGGTGTTGACAGGTGCCGGATTATCAGACTTCATCAGTATTAATGGTGCTGACACGTGCCGGATTATCAGATGTTGTCAGTATTAATCGTGCTGACAGGTGCCGGATTATCAGATGTTGTCAGTATTAATCGTGCCGGATTATCAGATGTTGTCAGTACTAATCGTGCTGACACGTGCCGGATTATCAGATGTTGTCAGTACTAATCGTGCTGACACGTGCCGGATTATCAGATGTTGTCAGTATTAATCGTGCTGACACGTGCCGGAATAACAGATATCATGAGTATTAATGAGCCTGACAAATGCCAGATTATCAGATATTATCGGTATTAATGGTGCTTACAGATGCTGGATTATCAGATGTTATCAGTATTAATGGTGTTGACAGGTGCTGGATTATCAGACTTCATCAGTATTAATGGTGCTGACACGTGCCGGATTATCAGATGTTTTCAGTATTAATCGTGCTGACACGTGCCGGATTATCAGATGTTGTCAGTATTAATCGTGCTGACAGGTGCCGGATTATCAGATATCATGAGTATTAATGGACCTGACAAATGCCGGATTATCAGATGTTATCGGTATTAATGGTGCTTACAGATGCTGGATTATCAGATGTTATCAGTATTAATGGTGTTGACAGGTGCCGGATTATCAGACTTCATCAGTATTAACCCCTTAACCCCCAAGGGTGGTTGGCACGTTAATGACCGGGCCAATTTTGACAATTCTTACCACTGTCCCTTTAAGAGGTCATAACTCTGGAACGCTTCCATGGATCCCGCCGGTGATTCTGACATTGCTTTTTTCTCACGACATAGTGTACTTCGTAGGGATATACTATTGAAGAGAAATAGCGCAATAGTGCATTATCCAGTGTAGGTATATCAATTTAAAAATAATACACTCACCAGATGGAGCTTGTAATAAGCATGGAGGATTCGCTGCTGCAGAAACCACAGATCCACGAGGGACCAACGTAGAAGATGCAGGAGAGGAGAAAAAGTGGTCAGACAATCCGCGCTGCAAATCACTTTGAACCCCCAAAGGGCTTCACAGAAGTTTATAACGTGCAGCCATCCAATTAAAGACATCATATTTTTTCCACAAAAATGATCGTTTCACCCCCAAGTTTAATTTTCCAAAGAGTAACAGGACCCCAAAAGTTATTGTGCAATTCTTCCTGAGTACGCTGATACGCCATATATGGGGGTAAACCACTATTTGGGCACATGGCAGAGCTCGGAAGGGAAGCAGCGCCATTTAACTTTTTTGGCTGGAATTGAGATCGGACGCCATGTCGCGTTTGGAAAGCCCCTGAAGTGCCAAAACAGTGGAAACCCCCCAATTCTAACTCCCACCCTAACCCTAGCCCTGACCCTAGCTCTGACCCTAGCCCTAATGGGAAAATGGAAATAAATACATTTTTTTTTTATTTTATTATTTTTGCCTAACTAAGGGGGTGATAAAGGGGGGGTTTGATTTACTATTTATGGCGGGTTTTAATTTTTGGCAGCTGTCATACGCTAAAAGACGCTTTTTATTGTAAAAATAGTTTATGCATCACCACATTTTGAGAGCTATAATTTTTCCTTATTTTGACCCACCGAGTCATGTGAGGTCATATTTTTTGCGGGACGAGTTGACGTTTTTATTGGTACCATTTTCGGGCACGTGACATTTTTTGGTCGCTTTTTACTCCGATTTTTGGGACGCAGTATGAACAAAAACCAGCTTTTCAGGAATTTCTTTTGGGGGGGGGTGCGTTTACACCGTTCTGCGTGCGGTAAAATTGATAAGGCGCTTTTATTCTTCGGGTCAGTATGATTACAGCGATACCTCTTTTATGTCTTTTTTTATGTTTTGGCGGTTTTATGCTATGAAAATTTTTTTTTATAAAAAATAATTATTTTTGCATCGCTTTATTCTGCGAGCTATAACTTTTTTATTTTTTCTCTGATGATGCTGTGTGGTGGCTCGTTTGTTGCGGGACAAGATGTCGTTTTCAGCGGTACCATGGATATTTATATGCGTCTTTTTGATCGCGCGTTATTGCACTTTTTGTTCGTCGGTATGATAATAAATCATTAATTTTTGCGTCGTTTTTTATTTTTTAAGGGGAACGCTAAAGGGGTTAACTAATGGGACAGTTTTATAGGGTGGGTCATTACGGACGCGGCGATAACAAATAGGTGTACTTTTATTGTTTTTCTGTTTCTTTATTTTCAAAAAATGAATTTATTAGGGAATAATTTTTTTTCTTATTTATTTAACGATTTTATTAAAATTATATTTACACTTTTTGTTTTTTACTTTATTATAATGTCCCATGGGGGACATCACTGTCCTGTGACAGATCGCTGATCTGTCACATCACAGATCGCTGTGACAGATCAGCGATCTGTCACAGGCACTGCTGCAGGCTTCCTCATGCCTGCGCTCTGCGGGCAGTGAGGAAGCCAGCTCCCTGCAGGCCCCCGAAGGTCCCCGTCGCCATATTGGATCCGGGGACCTGCAGGAAAGGCGACCCCCGCAGCGGCGCTGCACATCGCGCTGCTGTGGGGGTCGCAGGGAAGCACGGAGGGAGCCCCCTCCCTGCCGATGCTTCCTTTAACCCCCGGTACACCGCGATCATGTTTGATCGCGGTGTGCCAGGGGTTAACGTGTCGGGGGCGGTCACACATTGTGCCGGGTGTCAGCTGTGATAATCAGCTGACACCCGGCCGCGATCAGCTGCGCTCCCCCCGTGAGCGCAGCTGATCACATTAGACGTACTATTCCGTCCTTGGGACTTAGGTCCCAGGTCACATGGACGGAATAGTACGTCTAATGTAGGAAAGGGGTTGATGGACCTGACAGATACCGGATTATCAGATATTATCAGTATTAACATTAGTTTTTTTCATGTTTCACATAGAAGCTTATAGGGAAAAAAACACCAAAATTCGCACAGTTCAGCAGCGTCTTCAGCCTCCCAGCGATCGCAGATCGCATGAAATCACATCCACTTTTCTTGCACATATAGGCCGTAGCGTAAATGCTGTGTCTTCCGCTGATTTTTTTGGGGGGGCAGAAATTCTGCTACGTTTATCTGTGTGAATAAATGCTGGGCAGGGTGCAATAGTTGACTGCTTTGTCTCCCATCCTTATAGGACCCCTAGCATGGTCCGCTGAGCTTTGAATGATCTTTTAATAGGCTTGGATTCTGATAAATAGTTGTTGCAATAATCGCTGGAACCAAGTCCTAGTGGCAGGGCTACAACCCACCTCCCCATAAAATATAATGTACCCCCATAGAATATAGTACAGCCCACCTCCCCATAGAATATAATGTACCCCCCCATAGAATATAATACAACCCACCTCCCCATAGAATATAATGTACCCCCCATAGAATATAGTACAGCCCACCTCCCCATAGAATATAATGTACCTCCCCCATAGAATATAATACAACCCACCTCCCCATAGAATATAATGTACCCCCAATAGAATATAATACAACCCACCTCCCCATAGAATATAATGTACCCCCCATAGAATATAGTACAGCCCACCTCCCCATAGAATATAATGTACCCCCCATAGAATATAGTACAGCCCACCTCCCCATAGAATATAATGTAGCACCCCATAGAAAATAATGTACCCCCCATAGAATATAGTACAGCCCACCTCCCCATAGAATATAATGTAGCACCCCATAGAATATAGTACAGCCCACCTCCCCATAGAATATAATGTAGCACCCCATAGAATATAGTACAGCCCACCTCCCCATAGAATATAATGTAGCACCCCATAGAAAATAATGTACCCCCCATAGAATATAGTACAGCCCACCTCCCCATAGAATATAATGTAGCACCCCACAGAATATAATGTATCTCCCCCCCGGTGTGTATATGTACACGCCGGTCTCCTCATCACCACCGGTGAAGCCGCTGCTGGCACAGAGCTGACATCGTGCAGATGGCCCCGATCACATCAGACAGCGCCGCCCTTTGCTCTCCAATAGAATAGCGTCGTAGTGCGGTATGCGCGCATGCTACGACTCCGGCGACACGGTCCGCAGGAGGATTCTGACAGAAGGACACATGTCCGGTCATATTATAGATATATAGTCACGAGCGAACGGGTTGACACCCTTTAAACTGTTCCAGAAAATGAGTGCAATTTACACTTGTTTTGTTCTATACCTGTTACTTATCAAAAAGTGTGTGCAGTGCGGTGGCTGAGCGCAGGCAGGCGCACGTGGAGGGAGGGACCACCGGAATAGGCAGCTGCTGGATCAGACTATATTGCAACATGGGCAGCTGCTGTCACCGTCGCGATCCCACCAGCCTCCGAAGCCCACTGGTCTACATCCAGACACCACCGCACACATCTCTATAAGCAGACCTCAGCACTATTTATGTCCCAGTAATGGCCAACCACTATAAATTATGGAGATTTTTTAAAATGCCACCAGAGTGATCTGCTGACAAACTGAACATCCCTGTTGTCAAAATGTCCCGCCCCTGCTGTGTATTTTGGAGAAACTAGGTGACACGTTTGTGTTTCCTGCAGCTCATTTGCATATATGGATGAGCAAGCGCTGTGATTGGCTGCTGTAGAATCCTAGTATGTTTCAGTTGGAAGAGAGGTCAAAGGCCATCGTGTCTGTCCGCCTGCTGCTCAATGTAGCAATGGCAGGATTCACTAAACCCTCTCAGACAGATGTCTGTCCAGCCTCTGGGTGAACAGTCCCACCGAAGGAGAACTCGTCACCTCCTCTGGTGGCCGCCTGTTCCACTCATTGCTCACCCTCACTGTCAAAAAGTTTTTTTCCAATGTGTATCTTTTCCCTTTCATCCCATTGCTTCTCGTGCTTACATGTGCAAATGAGAATAAGGATGATCCCTCTACATTGGGGCAACCCTTCAGATATTGGTGTCCTCCATCTTATAGAAGGGAACGCCTTTCCGACAGAACAGGCTGACTGAACGTGACGGCCGTCGCCATGATCCCTATGGCTGGCGCATACACACTGCTATGTTGCTGATGCTGTAGCACATTACTTCAATGAAATATTAATGGTGCTGACACGTGCCGGATTATCAGACGTTGTCAGTATTAATCGTGGTGACAGGTGCCGGATTATCAGATGTTGTAAGTATTAATCGTGCTGACACGTGCCAGATTATCAGATGTTGTCAGTATTAATCGTGCTGACACGTGCCGGATTATCAGATATCATGAGTATTAATGGACCTGAAACATGTGCCAGATTATCAGATGTTATCGGTATTAATGGTGCTTACAGATGCTGGATTATCAGATGTCATGAGTATTAATGGTGTTGACAGGTGCCGGATTATCAGACTTCATCAGTATTAATGGTGCTGACACGTGCCGGATTATCAGATGTTGTCAGTATTAATCGTGCTGACAGATGCCGGATTATCAGATGTTGTCAGTATTAATCGTGCCGGATTATCAGATGTTGTCAGTATTAATCGTGCTGACACGTGCCGGATTATCAGATGTTGTCAGTATTAATCGTGCTGACAGGTGCCGGATTATCAGATATCATGAGTATTAATGGACCTGACAAATGCCGGATTATCAGATGTTGTCAGTATTAATCGTGGTGACAGGTGCCGGATTATCAGATGTTGTCAGTATTAATCGTGCCTACACGTGCCGGATTATCAGATGTTGTCAGTATTAATCGTGCCGGATTATCAGATGTTGTCAGTACTAATCGTGCTGACACGTGCCGGATTATCAGATGTTGTCAGTATTAATCGTGCTGACACGTGCCGGAATAACAGATATCATGAGTATTAATGAGCCTGACAAATGCCAGATTATCAGATGTTATCGGTATTAATGGTGCTTACAGATGCTGGATTATCAGATGTTATCAGTATTAATGGTGTTGACAGGTGCTGGATTATCAGACTTCATCAGTATTAATGGTGCTGACACGTGCCGGATTATCAGATGTTGTCAGTATTAATCGTGCTGACACGTGCCGGATTATCAGATGTTGTCAGTATTAATCGTGCTGACAGGTGCCGGATTATCAGATATCATGAGTATTAATGGACCTGACAAATGCCGGATTATCAGATGTTATCGGTATTAATGGTGCTTACAGATGCTGGATTATCAGATGTTATCAGTATTAATGGTGTTGACAGGTGCCGGATTATCAGACTTCATCAGTATTAACCCCTTAACCCCCAAGGGTGGTTGGCACGTTAATGACCGGGCCAATTTTGACAATTCTTACCACTGTCCCTTTAAGAGGTCATAACTCTGGAACGCTTCCATGGATCCCGCCGGTGATTCTGACATTGCTTTTTTCTCACGACATAGTGTACTTCGTAGGGATATACTATTGAAGAGAAATAGCGCAATAGTGCATTATCCAGTGTAGGTATATCAATTTAAAAATAATACACTCACCAGATGGAGCTTGTAATAAGCATGGAGGATTCGCTGCTGCAGAAACCACAGATCCACGAGGGACCAACGTAGAAGATGCAGGAGAGGAGAAAAAGTGGTCAGACAATCCGCGCTGCAAATCACTTTGAACCCCCAAAGGGCTTCACAGAAGTTTATAACGTGCAGCCATCCAATTAAAGACATCATATTTTTTCCACAAAAATGATCTTTTCACCCCCAATTTTTATTTTCCCAAGAGTAACAGGACCCCAAAAGTTATTGTGCAATTCATCCTGAGTACGCTGATACCCCATATATGGGGGTAAACCACTATTTGGGCACATGGCAGAGCTCCGAAGGGAAGCAGCGCCATTTAACTTTTTTGGCTGGAATTGAGAGCGGACGCCATGTCGCGTTTGGAAAGCCCCTGAAGTGCCAAAACAGTTGAAACCCCCCAATTCTAACTCCCACCCTAACCCTAGCCCTGACCCTAGCTCTGACCCTAGCCCTAATGGGAAAATGGAAATAAATACATTTTTTTTTTATTTTATTATTTTTGCCTAACTAAGGGGGTGATAAAGGGGGGGTTTGATTTACTATTTATGGCGGGTTTTAATTTTTGGCAGCTGTCATACGCTAAAAGACGCTTTTTATTGTAAAAATAGTTTATGCATCACCACATTTTGAGAGCTATAATTTTTCCTTATTTTGACCCACCGAGTCATGCGAGGTCATATTTTTTGCGGGACGAGTTGACGTTTTTATTGGTACCATTTTCGGGCACGTGACATTTTTTGGTCGCTTTTTACTCCGATTTTTGGGACGCAGTATGAACAAAAACCAGCTTTTCAGGAATTTCTTTTGGGGGGGGGGGTGCGTTTACACCGTTCCGCGTGCGGTAAAATTGATAAGGCGCTTTTATTCTTCGGGTCAGTATGATTACAGCGATACCTCTTTTATGTCTTTTTTTATGTTTTGGCGGTTTTATGCAATGAAAATTTTTTTTTATAAAAAATAATTAGTTTTGCATCGCTTTATTCTGCGAGCTATAACTTTTTTATTTTTTCTCTGATGATGCTGTGTGGTCGCTCTTTTGTTGCGGGACAAGATGTCGTTTTCAGCGGTACCATGGATATTTATATGCGTCTTTTTGATCGCGCGTTATTGCACTTTTTGTTCGTCGGTATGATAATAAATCATTAATTTTTGCGTCGTTTTTTATTTTTTAAGGGGAACGCTAAAGGGGTTAACTAATGGGACAGTTTTATAGGGTGGGTCATTACGGACGCGGCGATAACAAACAGGTGTACTTTTATTGTTTTTCTGTTTCTTTATTTTCAAAAAATGAATTTATTAGGGAATAATTTTTTTTCTTATTTATTTAACGATTTTATTAAAATTATTTTTACACTTTTTGTTTTTTACTTTATTATAATGTCCCATGGGGGACATCACTGTCCTGTGACAGATCGCTGATCTGTCACATCACAGATCGCTGTGACAGATCAGCGATCTGTCACAGGCACTGCTGCAGGCTTCCTCATGCTTGCGCTCTGCGGGCAGTGAGGAAGCCGGCTCCCTGCAGGCCCCCGAAGGTCCCCGTCGCCATATTGGATCCGGGGACCTGCAGGAAAGGCGACCCCCGCAGCGGCGCTGCACATCGTGCTGCTGTGGGGGTCGCAGGGAAGCACGGAGGGAGCCCCCTCCCTGCCGATGCTTCCTTTAACCCCCGGTACACCGCAATCATGTTTGATCGCGGTGTGCCAGGGGTTAACGTGTCGGGGGAGGTCACACATTGTGCCGGGTGTCAGCTGTGATAATCAGCTGACACCCGGCCGCGATCAGCTGCGCTCCCCCCGTGAGCGCAGCTGATCGCATTAGACGTACTATTCCGTCCTTGGGACTTAGGTCCCAGGTCACATGGACGGAATAGTACGTCTAATGTAGGAAAGGGGTTGATGGACCTGACAGATACCGGATTATCAGATATTATCAGTATTAACATTAGTTTTTTTCATGTTTCACATAGAAGCTTATAGGGAAAAAAACACCAAATTTCGCACAGTTCAGCAGCGTCTTCAGCCTCCCAGCGATCGCAGATCGCATGAAATCACATCCACTTTTCTTGCACATATAGGCCGTAGCGTAAATGCTGTGTCTTCCGCTGATTTTTTTGGGGGGGCAGAAATTCTGCTACGTTTAACTGTGTGAATAAATGCTGGGCAGGGTGCAATAGTTGACTGCTTTGTCTCCCATCCTTATAGGACCCCTAGCATGGTCCGCTGAGCTTTGAATGATCTTTTAATAGGCATGGATTCTGATAAATAGTTGTTGCAATAATCGCTGGAACCAAGTCCTAGTGGCAGGGCTACAACCCACCTCCCCATAAAATATAATGTACCCCCCATAGAATATAGTACAGCCCACCTCCCCATAGAATATAATGTACCCCCCCATAGAATATAATACAACCCACCTCCCCATAGAATATAATGTACCCCCCATAGAATATAGTACAGCCCACCTCCCCATAGAATATAATGTACCCCCCCATAGAATATAATACAACCCACCTCCCCATAGAATATAATGTACCCCCCATAGAATATAATACAACCCACCTCCCCATAGAATATAATGTACCCCCCCATAGAATATAGTACAGCCCACCTCCCCATAGAATATAATGTACCCCCCATAGAATATAGTACAGCCCACCTCCCCATAGAATATAATGTAGCACCCCATAGAAAATAATGTACCCCCCATAGAATATAGTACAGCCCACCTCCCCATAGAATATAATGTAGCACCCCATAGAATATAGTACAGCCCACCTCCCCATAGAATATAATGTAGCACCCCATAGAATATAGTACAGCCCACCTCCCCATAGAATATAATGTAGCACCCCATAGAAAATAATGTACCCCCCATAGAATATAGTACAGCCCACCTCCCCATAGAATATAATGTAGCACCCCACAGAATATAATGTATCTCCCCCCCCGGTGTGTATATGTACACGCCGGTCTCCTCATCACCACCGGTGAAGCCGCTGCTGGCACAGAGCTGACATCGTGCAGATGGCCCCGATCACATCAGACAGCGCCGCCCTTTGCTCTCCAATAGAATAGCGTCGTAGTGCGGTATGCGCGCATGCTACGACTCCGGCGACACGGTCCGCAGGAGGATTCTGACAGAAGGACACATGTCCGGTCATATTATAGATATATAGTCACGAGCGAACGGGTTGACACCCTTTAAACTGTTCCAGAAAATGAGTGCAATTTACACTTGTTTTGTTCTATACCTGTTACTTATCAAAAGGTGTGTGCAGTGCGGTGGCTGGGCGCAGGCAGGCGCACGTGGAGAGAGGGACCGCCGGAATAGGCAGCTGCTGGATCAGACTATATTGCAACATGGGCAGCTGCTGTCACCGTCGCGAGCCCACTGGTATACATCCAGACACCACCGCACACATCTCTATAAGCAGACCTCAGCGCTATTTATGTCCCAGTAATGGCCAACCACTATAAATTATGGAGATTTTTTAAAATGCCACCAGAGTGATCTGCTGACAAACTGAACATCCCTGTTGTCAAAATGTCCCGCCCCTGCTGTGTATTTTGGAGAAACTAGGTGACACGTTTGTGTTTCCTGCAGCTCATTTGCATATATGGATGAGCAAGCGCTGTGATTGGCTGCTGTAGAATCCTAGTATGTTTCAGTTGGAAGAGAGGTCAAAGGCCATCGTGTCTGTCCGCCTGCTGCTCAATGCAGCAATGGCAGGATTCACTAAACCCTCTCAGACAGATGTCTGTCCAGCCTCTGGGTGAACAGTCCCACCGAAGGAGAACTCGTCACCTCCTCTGGTGGCCGCCTGTTCCACTCATTGCTCACCCTCACTGTCAAAAAGTTTTTTTCTAATGTGTATCTTTTCCCTTTCATCCCATTGCTTCTCGTGCTTCCATGTGCAAATGAGAATAAGGATGATCCCTCTACATTGGGGCAACCCTTCAGATATTGGTGTCCTCCATCTTATAGAAGGGAACGCCTTTCCGACAGAACAGGCTGACTGAACGTGACGGCCGTCGCCATGATCCCTATGGCCGGCGCATACACACTGCTATGTTGCTGATGTTGTAGCACATTACTTCAATGAAATATTAATGGTGCTGACACGTGCCGGATTATCAGACGTTGTCAGTATTAATTGTGGTGACACTTGCCGGATTATCAGATGTTGTAAGTATTAATCGTGCTGACACGTGCTGGATTATCAGATGTTGTCAGTATTAATCGTGCTGACACGTGCCGGATTATCAGATATCATGAGTATTAATGGACCTGAAACATGTGCCAGATTATCAGATGTTATCGGTATTAATGGTGCTTACAGATGCTGGATTATCAGATGTTATCAGTATTAATGGTGTTGACAGGTGCCGGATTATCAGACTTCATCAGTATTAATGGTGCTGACACGTGCCGGATTATCAGATGTTGTCAGTATTAATCGTGCTGACACGTGCCGGATTATCAGATGTTGTCAGTATTAATCGTGCTGACAGGTGCCGGATTATCAGATATCATGAGTATTAATGGACCTGACAAATGCCGGATTATCAGATGTTGTCAGTATTAATCGTGCTGACACGTGCCGGATTATCAGATATCATGAGTATTAATGGACCTGAAACATGTGCCAGATTATCAGATGTTATCGGTATTAATGGTGCTTACAGATGCTGGATTATCAGATGTTATCAGTATTAATGGTGTTGACAGGTGCCGGATTATCAGACTTCATCAGTATTAATGGTGCTGACACGTGACGGATTATCAGATGTTGTCAGTATTAATCGTGCTGACAGGTGCCGGATTATCAGATGTTGTCAGTATTAATCGTGCCGGATTATCAGATGTTGTCAGTATTAATCGTGCTGACACGTGCCGGATTATCAGATGTTGTCAGTATTAATCGTGCTGACAGGTGCCGGATTATCAGATATCATGAGTATTAATGGACCTGACAAATGCCGGATTATCAGATGTTGTCAGTATTAATCGTGGTGACAGGTGCCGGATTATCAGATGTTGTCAGTATTAATCGTGCCTACACGTGCCGGATTATCAGATGTTGTCAGTTTTAATCGTGCTGACACGTGCCGGATTATCAGATATCATGAGTATTAATGGACCTGACAAATGCCAGATTATCAGATGTTATCGGTATTAATGGTGCTTACAGATGCTGGATTATCAGATGTTATCAGTATTAATGGTGTTGACAGGTGCCGGATTATCAGACTTCATCAGTATTAATGGTGCTGACACGTGCCGGATTATCAGATGTTGTCAGTATTAATCGTGCTGACAGGTGCGGGATTATCAGATGTTGTCAGTATTAATCGTGCTGACACGTGCCGGATTATCAGATATCATGAGTATTAATGGACCTGACAAATGCCAGATTATCAGATGTTATCGGTATTAATGGTGCTTACAGATGCTGGATTATCAGATGTTATCAGTATTAATGGTGTTGACAGGTGCCGGATTATCAGACTTCATCAGTATTAATGGTGCTGACACGTGCCGGATTATCAGATGTTGTCAGTATTAATCGTGCTGACAGGTACGGGATTATCAGATGTTGTCAGTATTAATCGTGCCGGATTATCAGATGTTGTCAGTACTAATCGTGCTGACACGTGCCGGATTATCAGATGTTGTCAGTATTAATCGTGCTGACACGTGCCGGAATAACAGATATCATGAGTATTAATGAGCCTGACAAATGCCAGATTATCAGATGTTATCGGTATTAATGGTGCTTACAGATGCTGGATTATCAGATGTTATCAGTATTAATGGTGTTGACAGGTGCCGGATTATCAGACTTCATCAGTATTAATGGTGCTGACACGTGCCGGATTATCAGATGTTGTCAGTATTAATCGTGCTGACACGTGCCGGATTATCAGATGTTGGCAGTATTAATCGTGCTGACAGGTGCCGGATTATCAGATATCATGAGTATTAATGGACCTGACAAATGCCGGATTATCAGATGTTATCGGTATTAATGGTGCTTACAGATGCTGGATTATCAGATGTTATCAGTATTAATGGTGTTGACAGGTGCCGGATTATCAGACTTCATCAGTATTAACCCCTTAACCACCAAGGGTGGTTGGCACGTTAATGACCGGGCCAATTTTGACAATTCTTACCACTGTCCCTTTAAGAGGTCATAACTCTGGAACGCTTCCATGGATCCCGCCGGTGATTCTGACATTGCTTTTTTCTCACAACATAGTGTACTTCGTAGGGATATACTATTGAAGAGAAATAGCGCAATAGTGCATTATCCAGTGTAGGTATATCAATTTAAAAATAATACACTCACCAGATGGAGCTTGTAATAAGCATGGAGGATTCGCTGCTGCAGAAACCACAGATCCACGAGGGACCAACGTAGAAGATGCAGGAGAGGAGAAAAAGTGGTCAGACAATCCGCGCTGCAAATCACTTTGAACCCCCAAAGGGCTTCACAGAAGTTTATAACGTGCAGCCATCCAATTAAAGACATCATATTTTTTCCACAAAAATGATCTTTTCACCCCCAATTTTTATTTTCCCAAGAGTAACAGGACCCCAAAAGTTATTGTGCAATTCATCCTCAGTACGCTGATACCCCATATATGGGGGTAAACCACTATTTGGGCACATGGCAGAGCTCGGAAGGGAAGCAGCGCCATTTAACTTTTTTGGCTGGAATTGAGATCGGACGCCATGTCGCGTTTGGAAAGCCCCTGAAGTGCCAAAACAGTGGAAACCCCCCAATTCTAACTCCCACCCTAACCCTAGCCCTGACCCTAGCTCTGACCCTAGCCCTAATGGGAAAATGGAAATAAATACATTTTTTTTTTATTTTATTATTTTTGCCTAACTAAGGGGGTGATAAAGGGGGGGTTTGATTTACTATTTATGGCGGGTTTTAATTTTTGGCAGCTGTCATACGCTAAAAGACGCTTTTTATTGTAAAAATAGTTTATGCATCACCACATTTTGAGAGCTATAATTTTTTCCTTATTTTGACCCACCGAGTCATGTGAGGTCATATTTTTTGCGGGACGAGTTGACGTTTTTATTGGTACCATTTTCGGGCACGTGACATTTTTTGGTCGCTTTTTACTCCGATTTTTGGGACGCAGTATGAACAAAAACCAGCTTTTCAGGAATTTCTTTTGGGGGGGGGGGGCGTTTACACCGTTCCGCGTGCGGTAAAATTGATAAGGCGCTTTTATTCTTCGGGTCAGTATGATTACAGCGATACCTCTTTTATGTCTTTTTTTATGTTTTGGCGGTTTTATGCTATGAAAATTTTTTTTTATAAAAAATAATTATTTTTGCATCGCTTTATTCTGCGAGCTATAACTTTTTTATTTTTTCTCTGATGATGCTGTATGGTGGCTCGTTTGTTGCGGGACAAGATGTCGTTTTCAGCGGTACCATGGATATTTATATGCGTCTTTTTGATCGCGCGTTATTGCACTTTTTGTTCGTCGGTATGATAATAAATCATTAATTTTTGCGTCGTTTTTTATTTTTTAAGGGGAACGCTAAAGGGGTTAACTAATGGGACAGTTTTATAGGGTGGGTCATTACGGACGCGGCGATAACAAATAGGTGTACTTTTATTGTTTTTCTGTTTCTTTATTTTCAAAAAATGAATTTATTAGGTAATAATTTTTTTTCTTATTTATTTAACGATTTTATTAAAATTATTTTTACACTTTTTGTTTTTTACTTTATTATAATGTCCCATGGGGGACATCACTGTCCTGTGACAGATCGCTGATCTGTCACATCACAGATCGCTGTGACAGATCAGCGATCTGTCACAGGCACTGCTGCAGGCTTCCTCATGCCTGCGCTCTGCGGGCAGTGAGGAAGCCAGCTCCCTGCAGGCCCCCGAAGGTCCCCGTCGCCATATTGGATCCGGGGACCTGCAGGAAAGGCGACCCCCGCAGCGGCGCTGCACATCGCGCTGCTGTGGGGGTCGCAGGGAAGCACGGAGGGAGCCCACTCCCTGCCGATGCTTCCTTTAACCCCCGGTACACCGCGATCATGTTTGATCGCGGTGTGCCAGGGGTTAACGTGTCGGGGGCGGTCACACATTGTGCCGGGTGTCAGCTGTGATAATCAGCTGACACCCGGCCACGATCAGCTGCGCTCCCCCCGTGAGCGCAGCTGATCGCATTAGACGTACTATTCCGTCCTTGGGACTTAGGTCCCAGGTCACATGGACGGAATAGTACGTCTAATGTAGGAAAGGGGTTGATGGACCTGACAGATACCGGATTATCAGATATTGTCAGTATTAACATTAGTTTTTTTCATGTTTCACATAGAAGCTTATAGGGAAAAAAACACAAAAAATTCGCACAGTTCAGCAGCGTCTTCAGCCTCCCAGCGATCGCAGATCGCATGAAATCACATCCACTTTTCTTGCACATATAGGCCGTAGCGTAAATGCTGTGTCTTCCGCTGATTTTTTTGGGGGGGCAGAAATTCTGCTACGTTTAACTGTGTGAATAAATGCTGGGCAGGGTGCAATAGTTGACTGCTTTGTCTCCCATCCTTATAGGACCCCTAGCATGGTCCGCTGAGCTTTGAATGATCTTTTAATAGGCTTGGATTCTGATAAATAGTTGTTGCAATAATCGCTGGAACCAAGTCCTAGTGGCAGGGCTACAACCCACCTCCCCATAAAATATAATGTACCCCCCATAAGAATATAATACAACCCACCTCCCCATAGAATATAATGTACCCCCCATAGAATATAGTACAGCCCACCTCCCCATAGAATATAATGTACCCCCCCCATAGAATATAATACAACCCACCTCCCCATAGAATATAATGTACCCCCATAGAATATAGTACAGCCCACCTCCCCATAGAATATAATGTACCCCCCCATAGAATATAATACAACCCACCTCCCCATAGAATATAATGTACCCCCCATAGAATATAATACAACCCACCTCCCCATAGAATATAATGTACCCCCCATAGAATATAGTACAGCCCACCTCCCCATAGAATATAATGTACCCCCCATAGAATATAGTACAGCCCACCTCCCCATAGAATATAATGTACCCCCCCATAGAATATAATACAACCCACCTCCCCATAGAATATAATACAACCCACCTCCCCATAGAATATAATGTACCCCCCATAGAATATAGTACAGCCCACCTCCCCATAGAATATAATGTACCCCCCATAGAATATAGTACAGCCCACCTCCCCATAGAATATAATGTAGCACCCCATAGAAAATAATGTACCCCCCATAGAATATAGTACAGCCCACCTCCCCATAGAATATAATGTAGCACTCCATAGAATATAGTACAGCCCACCTCCCCATAGAATATAATGTAGCACCCCATAGAATATAGTACAGCCCACCTCCCCATAGAATATAATGTAGCACCCCATAGAAAATAATGTACCCCCCATAGAATATAGTACAGCCCACCTCCCCATAGAATATAATGTAGCACCCCACAGAATATAATGTATCTCCCCCCCGGTGTGTATATGTACATGCCGGTCTCCTCATCACCACCGGTGAAGCCGCTGCTGGCACAGAGCTGACATCGTGCAGATGGACCCGATCACATCAGACAGCGCCGCCCTTTGCTCTCCAATAGAATAGCGTCGTAGTGCGGTATGCGCGCATGCTACGACTCCGGCGACACGGTCCGCAGGAGGATTCTGACAGAAGGACACATGTCCGGTCATATTATAGATATATAGTCACGAGCGAACGGGTTGACACCCTTTAAACTGTTCCAGAAAATGAGTGCAATTTACACTTGTTTTGTTCTATACCTGTTACTTATCAAAAAGTGTGTGCGGTGCGGTGGCTGGGCGCAGGCAGGCGCACGTGGAGGGAGGGACCGCCGGAATAGGCAGCTGCTGGATCAGACTATATTGCAACATGGGCAGCTGCTGTCACCGTCGCGATCCCACCAGCCTCCGAGGCCCACTGGTCTACATCCAGACACCACCGCACACATCTCTATAAGCAGACCTCAGCGCTATTTATGTCCCAGTAATGGCCAACCACTATAAATTATGGAGATTTTTTAAAATACCACCAGAGTGATCTGCTGACAAACTGAACATCCCTGTTGTCAAAATGTCCCGCCCCTGCTGTGTATTTTGGAGAAACTAGGTGACACGTTTGTGTTTCCTGCAGCTCATTTGCATATATGGATGAGCAAGCGCTGTGATTGGCTGCTGTAGAATCCTAGTATGTTTCAGTTGGAAGAGAGGTCAAAGGCCATCGTGTCTGTCCGCCTGCTGCTCAATGCAGCAATGGCAGGATTCACTAAACCCTCTCAGACAGATGTCTGTCCAGCCTCTGGGTGAACAGTCCCACCGAAGGAGAACTCGTCACCTCCTCTGGTGGCCGCCTGTTCCACTCATTGCTCACCCTCACTGTCAAAAAGTTTTTTTCTAATGTGTATCTTTTCCCTTTCATCCCATTGCTTCTCGTGCTTCCATGTGCAAATGAGAATAAGGATGATCCCTCTACATTGGGGCAACCCTTCAGATATTGGTGTCCTCCATCTTATAGAAGGGAACGCCTTTCCGACAGAACAGGCTGACTGAACGTGACGGCCGTCGCCATGATCCCTATGGCCGGCGCATACACACTGCTATGTTGCTGATGTTGTAGCACATTACTTCAATGAAATATTAATGGTGCTGACACGTGCCGGATTATCAGATGTTGTCAGTATTAATCGTGCTGACAGGTGCCAGATTATCAGATGTTGTCAGTATTAATCGTGCCGGATTATCAGATGTTGTCAGTATTAATCGTGCTGACACGTGCCGGATTATCAGATGTTGTCAGTACTAATCGTGCTGACACGTGCCGGATTATCAGATGTCAGTATTAATCGTGCTGACACGTGCCGGAATAACAGATATCATGAGTATTAATGAGCCTGACAAATGCCAGATTATCAGATGTTATCGGTATTAATGGTGCTTACAGATGCTGGATTATCAGATGTTATCAGTATTAATGGTGTTGACAGGTGCCGGATTATCAGACTTCATCAGTATTAATGGTGCTGACACGTGCCGGATTATCAGATGTTGTCAGTATTAATCGTGCTGACACGTGCCGGAATATCAGATGTTGTCAGTATTAATCGTGCTGACAGGTGCCGGATTATCAGATATCACGAGTATTAATGGACCTGACAAATGCCGGATTATCAGATGTTATCGGTATTAATGGTGCTTACAGATGCTGGATTATCAGATGTTATCAGTATTAATGGTGTTGACAGGTGCCGGATTATCAGACTTCATCAGTATTAACCCCTTAACCCCCAAGGGTGGTTGGCACGTTAATGACCGGGCCAATTTTGACAATTCTTACCACTGTCCCTTTAAGAGGTCATAACTCTGGAACGCTTCCATGGATCCCGCCGGTGATTCTGACATTGCTTTTTTCTCACGACATAGTGTACTTCGTAGGGATATACTATTGAAGAGAAATAGCGCAATAGTGCATTATCCAGTGTAGGTATATCAATTTAAAAATAATACACTCACCAGATGGAGCTTGTAATAAGCATGGAGGATTCGCTGCTGCAGAAACCACAGATCCACGAGGGACCAACGTAGAAGATGCAGGAGAGGAGAAAAAGTGGTCAGACAATCCGCGCTGCAAATCACTTTGAACCCCCAAAGGGCTTCACAGAAGTTTATAACGTGCAGCCATCCAATTAAAGACATCATATTTTTTCCACAAAAATGATCTTTTCACCCCCAATTTTTATTTTCCCAAGAGTAACAGGACCCCAAAAGTTATTGTGCAATTCATCCTGAGTACGTTGATACCCCATATACAGCGTTGGACTGGAACACATTGGGCCCACCAGAGAAAATCATTCTTGGGGCCCACTATGTAGCTGCATAGAGTTAAATACCAGACCACCAATTGTGCGGTAAAACACGCTAATATCCGGGTATAATATAAGGTAGTACATGTCTTAATTATGTAGCAGGAGTTGGGGTAGCCCCCTCATAGAATATAAAGCAGCCCCCTCATAGAATATAATGCAGCCATCTCATAGAATATAATGCAGCCATCTCATAGAATATAATGCAGCCATCTCATAGAATATAATACTGCCCCCCTCATAGGGTATAATGCACCCCCTCATAGGGTATAATACTGCCCCCCCTCATAGGGTATAATACTGCCCCCCTCATAGGGAATAATGCACCCCCTCATAGGGTATAATACTGCCCCCCTCATAGGGTATAATACTGCCCCCCTCATAGGGTATAATGCTGCCCCCCTCATAGGGTATAATGCACCCCCTCATACGGTATAATGCACCCCCTCATAGGGTATAATACTGCCCCCCTCATAGGGTATAATGCACCCCCTCATAGGGTATAATACTGCCCCCTCATAGGGTATAATACTGCCCCCCTCATAGGGTATAATACTGCCCCCCTCATAGGGTATAATGCACCCCCTCATACGGTATAATGCACCCCCTCATAGGGTATAATACTGCCCCCCTCATAGGGTATAATACTACCCCCCTCATAGGGAATAATGCACCCCCTCATAGGGTATAATGCACCCCCTCATGGGGTATAATACTGCCTCCTCATAGGGTATAATACTGCCCCCCTCATAGGGTATAATGCACCCCCTCATACGGTATAATGCACCCCCTCATACGGTATAATACTGCCCCCCTCATAGGGTATAATACTACCCCCCTCATAGGGAATAATGCACCCCCTCATAGGGTATAATGCACCCCCTCATAGGGTATAATACTGCCCCCCTCATAGGGTATAATACTGCCCCACTCATAGGGTATAATACTGCCCCCCTCATAGGGTATAATGCACCCCCTCATACGGTATAATGCACCCCCTCATAGGTTATAATACTGCCCCCCTCATAGGGTATAATGCACCCCCTCATACGGTATAATACTGCCCCCCTCATAGGGTATAATACTGCCCCCCTCATAGGGTATAATACTGCCCCCCTCATAGGGTATAACGCACCCCCTCATACGGTATAATGCACCCCCTCATAGGGTATAATACTACCCCCCTCATAGGGTATAATGCACCCCCTCATAGGGTATAATACTGCCCCCCTCATAGGGTATAATACTGCCCCCCTCATAGGGTATAATACTGCCCCCCTCATAGGGTATAATACTGCCCCCCTCATAGGGTATAATGCACCCCCTCATACGGTATAATGCACCCCCTCATAGGGTATAATACTGCCCCCCTCATAGGGTATAATACTACCCCCCTCATAGGGTATAATGCACCCCCTCATAGGGTATAATGCACCCCCTCATAGGGTATAATACTGCCCCCCTCATAGGGTATAATACTGCCCCCCTCATAGGGTATAATGCACCCCCTCATACGGTATAATGCACCCCCTCATAGGGTATAATACTGCCCCCCTCATAGGGTATAATGCACCCCCTCATAGGGTATAATACTGCCCCCCTCATAGGGTATAATACTGGCCCCCTCATAGGGTATAATACTGCCCCCCTCATAGGGTATAATGCTGCCCCCTCATAGGGTATAAGGCACCCCCTCATACGGTATAATGCACCCCCTCATGGGGTATAATACTGCCCCCCTCATAGGGAATAATGCACCCCCTCATAGGGTATAATGCTGCCCCCTCATAGGGTATAATACTGCCTCCTCATAGGGTATAATGCTGCCCCCTCATAGGGTATAATGCTGCCTCCTCATAGGGTATAATGCTGCCTCCTCATAGGGTATAATGCACCCCCTCATAGGGAATAATGCTGCCCTCCTCATAGGGAATAATGCTGCCCCCCTCATAGGGTATAATGCTGCCTCCTCATAGGGAATAATGTTGCCTCCTCATAGGGTATAATACTGCTCCCCTCATAGGGAATAATGCACCCCCTCATTGGGTATAATGCTACATAGATATATAGATATAGAGTTAGATAGATATAGATTGAAAGATAGATGTAGAAATAGATAGATATAGAGATAGATAGTAGATAATGGATAGAAAGTAGATAATGGATAGATATAGATAGAAAGATTCATAGAGATAGATAGAGATAGATATAAAGATAGATATAGAAAGAAATATAGATAGATAGATAGATCGATAGGTAGATAGATATAGAGATAGATAGAAAATAGATAATGGATAGATAGATATAGAGATAGCTATAGATAGAAAGATATAGAGATAGATAGATATATAGATAGAGATAGATAATAGATAGAGATATACAGATATAATAATAATAATAATAATATAGACATATATAGATAGATATAGAGATAAATATATATAGATAGATGGCTATAAATAAAAATAGATATAGAGATATATATATAGAGATAGATAGATATAGAGATAATAGATATAGAGATAGATAGATAGATATAGAGATAGATATAGAGACAGATAGATATAGAAAGATAGATATAGAGATAGATATAGAGATAATAGCTAGATATAGAGATATGTATAGAGATAGATAGATATAGAGTTAGAAAGATAGATAGATATAGAGAGAGATATAGAGATAGATAGAGATAGCTAGATAGATGGATAGATAGATATAGATAATAGAGATAATAGATAGATATAATAGATAGATATAGAGATAGATGGATAGATCAATAGATAAAGAGAGAGATAGAGATAGATAGATAATGAGATATAGAGATAGATATAGAGATATAGTGTTAGATAGAAAGATAGATATAGAGATAGATAGATATAGAGATAATATATAGATATATAGCTATAGAGATAATATATAGATAGCTATAGAGAGAGAGATATATAGAGATAGATATAGAGAGAAACAGATATAGATATAGAGATAGATATAGAGATAGATAGGTAGATAGATATAGAGATAATAGATAGATATAGAGATAGATAGATATAGATATAAAGATAGATAGAGTTAGAGCGGTAGATAGAGAGAGAGATAGATATAGAGATCGATAAATAGATAGAGAGATAGATATAGATATAGATAATAGATAGAGATAGATAGATAAAGATAGATAATAAATATAGAGATAACAGATAGATATAGAGATAGAGTAAGATAGAAAGATATAGAGATAGGTAGATATAGATAATAGAGATAGCTAGATAGATAGACATAATAGATAGATATAGATATAGATAGATAGAGATAGATAGAAAGATAGATATAGAGATAGATGTAGAGATAGAAAGATAGATATAGAGATAGATAGAGATAATAGAGATAAATAGATAGATAGAGAAAGATAGATAGATATAGAGATAGATATAGAGATAGAAAGATAGATAGATATACAGAGAGATAGATATAGAGATAGAGATAAATAGAAAGATATAGAGAGAAATAGATATAGATATAGAGATAATAGATATATATAGAGATAGATAGATATAGCTAGAGATAGATACAGAGAAAAGATATAGAGATAAATAGAGAAAGATAGATAGATATATAGATATAGAGATAGAAAGATAGATATAGAGATAGAGCGATAGATATACAGAGAGATAGATATAGAGATAGAGATATATAGATAGATAGCTATAGAGAGAGATATAGAGATAGATATATAGATATAGATATAAAGATAGATATAGAGATAGAGCGATAGATAGCGAGAGATATAGATATAGAGATAGATAGATACAGAGAAAAGATATAGAGATAGATAACGGATAGATAAATAGATAGATAGGTATAGAGATAGATAGATATAGATATTAGATAGAGATATATATATATAAAGATAGATATAGATGGTAGCTAGATAGATAATATAGAGATAATAGATATAGATATAGAGATAGATAGATAGACATAATAGATAGATATAGAGATATATATAGAAAGATATAGAGATAGATAGATATATAGATGTAGAGATAGAAAGATAGATATAAATATAGAGCGATAGATAGAGATAGATAATAGATAGAGATAGAAAGATAGATATATATAAGAGAGATAGAGAGAGATATATAGAGATATAGAGATAGATAGATAGAGAGCGAGAGATATAAAAAACAAACAAACCACAATACTCACCTCTCCTCCTCGCTCCTACGCTGATCCCGGCTTCAGTGTCAGGAGCTGCCCCCTCTGCCAGACACACAGCGGGTGCGCGATGTAGTGACGTCATCGCGCACTGGCTGTGAGCCAGGAGCAGAGAGGACTGAGGGCGGCGCCGGCCCTGATGCAGAGCAGTTTACTGGGCTGGGGGCGGGGCCTCTGGGGGTGGAGACCTGAAATGATATTCACTGCTTCGCAGTGAATATTCATTTCTCTTTAGCAGCGGGGACAGGAGCTCCTGCCTCCTGACTCCCGCTGCTACTCCGCTGGCAGGGGCCCCCATAGCAGCTGCATGGTGTGTGACACACCACTGGCTGGGGGCCCCTGGAGCAGCGGGGGCCCTAGGCAACTGCTGGCCCTGTATGCCTGCAGGTGCCAGGGCCCACCAGATGCCAGGGCCCACCGGAGAATCCTCCGGTTCCCCGGTGGGCCAGTCCCACGCTGCCCATATATGGGGGTAAACCATTATTTGGGCACATGGCAGAGCTCGGAAGGGAAGCAGCGCCATTTAACTTTTTTGGCTGGAATTGAGATCGGACGCCATGTCGTGTTTGGAAAGCCCCTGAAGTGCCAAAACAGTGGAAACCCCCCAGTTCTAACTCCCACCCTAACCCTAGCCCTGACCCTAGCTCTGACCCTAGCCCTAATGGGAAAATGGAAATAAATACATTTTTTTTTTATTTTATTATTTTTGCCTAACTAAGGGGGTGATAAAGGGGGGGTTTGATTTACTATTTATGGCGGGTTTTAATTTTTGGCAGCTGTCATACGCTAAAAGACGCTTTTTATTGTAAAAATAGTTTATGCATCACCACATTTTGAGAGCTATAATTTTTCCTTATTTTGACCCACCGAGTCATGTGAGGTCATATTTTTTGCGGGACGAGTTGACGTTTTTATTGGTACCATTTTCGGGCACGTGACATTTTTTGGTCGCTTTTTACTCCGATTTTTGGGACGCAGTATGAACAAAAACCAGCTTTTCAGGAATTTCTTTTGGGGGGGGGTGCGTTTACACCGTTTCGCGTGCGGTAAAATTGATAAGGCGCTTTTATTCTTCGGGTCAGTATGATTACAGCGATACCTCTTTTATGTCTTTTTTTATGTTTTGGCGGTTTTATGCTATGAAAATTTTTTTTTTATAAAAAATTATTATTTTTGCATCGCTTTATTCTGCGAGCTATAACTTTTTTATTTTTTCTCTGATGATGCTGTGTGGTGGCTCGTTTGTTGCGGGACAAGATGTCGTTTTCAGCGGTACCATGGATATTTATATGCGTCTTTTTGATCGCGCGTTATTGCACTTTTTGTTCGTCGGTATGATAATAAATCATTAATTTTTGCGTCGTTTTTTATTTTTTAAGGGGAACGCTAAAGGGGTTAACTAATGGGACAGTTTTATAGGGTGGGTCATTACGGACGCGGCGATAACAAATAGGTGTACTTTTATTGTTTTTCTGTTTCTTTATTTTCAAAAAATGAATTTATTAGGGAATAATTTTTTTTCTTATTTATTTAACAATTTTATTAAAATTATTTTTACACTTTTTGTTTTTTACTTTATTATAATGTCCCATGGGGGACATCACTGTCCTGTGACAGATCGCTGATCTGTCACATCACAGATCGCTGTGACAGATCAGCGATCTGTCACAGGCACTGCTGCAGGCTTCCTCATGCCTGCGCTCTGCGGGCAGTGAGGAAGCCAGCTCCCTGCAGGCCCCCGAAGGTCCCCGTCGCCATATTGGATCCGGGGACCTGCAGGAAAGGCGACCCCCGCAGCGGCGCTGCACATCGCGCTGCTGTGGGGGTCGCAGGGAAGCACAGAGGGAGCCCCCTCCCTGCGTGTGCGTCCTTTAACCCCCGGTACACCGCGATCATGTTTGATCGCGGTGTGCCAGGGGTTAACGTGTCGGGGGCGGTCACACATTGTGCCGGGTGTCAGCTGCGATAATCAGCTGACACCCGGCCGCGATCAGCTGCGCTCCCCCCGTGAGCGCAGCTGATCGCATTAGACGTACTATTCCGTCCTTGGGACTTAGGTCCCAGGTCACATGGACGGAATAGTACGTCTAATGTAGGAAAGGGATTGATGGACCTGACAGATACCGGATTATCAGATATTATCAGTAATAACATTAGTTTTTTTCATGTTTCACATAGAAGCTTATAGGGAAAAAAACACCAAAATTCGCACAGTTCAGCAGCGTCTTCAGCCTCCCAGCGATCGCAGATCGCATGAAATCACATCCACTTTTCTTGCACATATAGGCCGTAGCGTAAATGCTGTGTCTTCCGCTGATTTTTTGGGGGGGGGCAGAAATTCTGCTACGTTTAACTGTGTGAATAAATGCTTGGCAGGGTGCAATAGTTGACTGCTTTGTCTCCCATCCTTATAGGACCCCTAGCATGGTCCGCTGAGCTTTGAATGATCTTTTAATAGGCTTGGATTCTGATAAATAGTTGTTGCAATAATCGCTGGAACCAAGTCCTAGTGGCAGGGCTACAACCCACCTCCCCATAAAATATAATGTACCCCCCATAAGAATATAATACAACCCACCTCCCCATAGAATATAATGTACCCCCCATAGAATATAGTACAGCCCACCTCCCCATAGAATATAATGTACCCCCCATAGAATATAATACAACCCACCTCCCCATAGAATATAATGTACCCCCCATAGAATATAGTACAGCCCACCTCCCCATAGAATATAATGTACCCCCCCATAGAATATAATACAACCCACCTCCCCATAGAATATAATGTACCCCCCATAGAATATAATACAACCCACCTCCCCATAGAATATAATGTACCCCCCATAGAATATAGTACAGCCCACCTCCCCATAGAATATAATGTACCCCCCATAGAATATAGTACAGCCCACCTCCCCATAGAATATAATGTAGCACCCCATAGAAAATAATGTACCCCCCATAGAATATAGTACAGCCCACCTCCCCATAGAATATAATGTAGCACCCCATAGAATATAGTACAGCCCACCTCCCCATAGAATATAATGTAGCACCCCATAGAATATAGTACAGCCCACCTCCCCATAGAATATAATGTAGCACCCCATAGAAAATAATGTACCCCCCATAGAATATAGTACAGCCCACCTCCCCATAGAATATAATGTAGCACCCCACAGAATATAATGTATCTCCCCCCGGTGTGTATATGTACACGCCGGTCTCCTCATCATCACCGGTGAAGCCGCTGCTGGCACAGAGCTGACATCGTGCAGATGGCCCCCGATCACATCAGACAGCGCCGCCCTTTGCTCTCCAATAGAATAGCGTCGTAGTGCGGTATGCGCGCATGCTACGACTCCGGCGACACGGTCCGCAGGAGGATTCTGACAGAAGGACACATGTCCGGTCATATTATAGATATATAGTCACGAGCGAACGGGTTGACACCCTTTAAACTGTTCCAGAAAATGAGTGCAATTTACACTTGTTTTGTTCTATACCTGTTACTTATCAAAGGGTGTGTGCAGTGCGGTGGCTGGGCGCAGGCAGGCGCACGTGGAGGGAGGGACCGCCGGAATAGGCAGCTGCTGGATCAGACTATATTGCAACATGGGCAGCTGCTGTCACCGTTGCGATCCCACCAGCCTCCGAAGCCCACTGGTCTACATCCAGACACCACCGCACACATCTCTATAAGCAGACCTCAGAGCTATTTATGTCCCAGTAATGGCCAACCACTATAAATTATGGAGATTTTTTAAAATGCCACCAGAGTGATCTGCTGACAAACTGAACATCCCTGTTGTCAAAATGTCCCGCCCCTGCTGTGTATTTTGGAGAAACTAGGTGACACGTTTGTGTTTCCTGCAGCTCATTTGCATATATGGATGAGCAAGCGCTGTGATTGGCTGCTGTAGAATCCTAGTATGTTTCAGTTGGAAGAGAGGTCAAAGGCCATCGTGTCTGTCCGCCTGCTGCTCAATGCAGCAATGGCAGGATTCACTAAACCCTCTCAGACAGATGTCTGTCCAGCCTCTGGGTGAACAGTCCCACCGAAGGAGAACTCGTCACCTCCTCTGGTGGCCGCCTGTTCCACTCATTGCTCACCCTCACTGTCAAAAAGTTTTTTTCTAATGTGTATCTTTTCCCTTTCATCCCATTGCTTCTCGTGCTTCCATGTGCAAATGAGAATAAGGATGATCCCTCTACATTGGGGCAACCCTTCAGATATTGGTGTCCTCCATCTTATAGAAGGGAACGCCTTTCCGACAGAACAGGCTGACTGAACGTGACGGCCGTCGCCATGATCCCTATGGCCGGCGCATACACACTGCTATGTTGCTGATGTTGTAGCACATTACTTCAATGAAATATTAATGGTGCTGACAGGTGCCGGATTATCAGACGTTGTCAGTATTAATCGTGGTGACAGGTGCCGGATTATCAGATGTTGTAAGTATTAATCGTGCTGACACGTGCCGGATTATCAGATGTTGTCAGTATTAATCGTGCTGACACGTGCCGGATTATCAGATGTTGTCAGTATTAATCGTGCCTACACGTGCCGGATTATCAGATGTTGTCAGTATTAATCGTGCCTACACGTGCCGGATTATCAGATATCATGAGTATTAATGGACCTGACAAATGCCGGATTATCAGATGTTGTCAGTATTAATCGTGGTGACAGGTGCCGGATTATCAGATGTTGTCAGTATTAATCGTGCCTACACGTGCCGGATTATCAGATGTTGTCAGTATTAATCGTGCTGACACGTGCCGGATTATCAGATATCATGAGTATTAATGGACCTGACAAATGCCAGATTATCAGATGTTATCGGTATTAATGGTGCTTACAGATGCTGGATTATCAGATGTTATCAGTATTAATGGTGTTGACAGGTGCCGGATTATCAGACTTCATCAGTATTAATGGTGCTGACACGTGCCGGATTATCAGATGTTGTCAGTATTAATCGTGCTGACAGGTGCGGGATTATCAGATGTTGTCAGTATTAATCGTGCCGGATTATCAGATGTTGTCAGTACTAATCGTGCTGACACGTGCCGGATTATCAGATGTTGTCAGTACTAATCGTGCTGACACGTGCCGGATTATCAGATGTTGTCAGTATTAATCGTGCTGACACGTGCCGGAATAACAGATATCATGAGTATTAATGAGCCTGACAAATGCCAGATTATCAGATGTTATCGGTATTAATGGTGCTTACAGATGCTGGATTATCAGATGTTATCAGTATTAATGGTGTTGACAGGTGCCGGATTATCAGACTTCATCAGTATTAATGGTGCTGACACGTGCCGGATTATCAGATGTTGTCAGTATTAATCGTGCTGACACGTGCCGGATTATCAGATGTTGTCAGTATTAATCGTGCTGACAGGTGCCGGATTATCAGATATCATGAGTATTAATGGACCTGACAAATGCCGGATTATCAGATGTTATCGGTATTAATGGTGCTTACAGATGCTGGATTATCAGATGTTATCAGTATTAATGGTGTTGACAGGTGCCGGATTATCAGACTTCATCAGTATTAACCCCTTAACCCCCAAGGGTGGTTGGCACGTTAATGACCGGGCCAATTTTGACAATTCTTACCACTGTCCCTTTAAGAGGTCATAACTCTGGAACGCTTCCATGGATCCCGCCGGTGATTCTGACATTGCTTTTTTCTCACGACATAGTGTACTTCGTAGGGATATACTATTGAAGAGAAATAGCGCAATAGTGCATTATCCAGTGTAGGTATATCAATTTAAAAATAATACACTCACCAGATGGAGCTTGTAATAAGCATGGAGGATTCGCTGCTGCAGAAACCACAGATCCACGAGGGACCAACGTAGAAGATGCAGGAGAGGAGAAAAAGTGGTCAGACAATCCGCGCTGCAAATCACTTTGAACACCCAAAGGGCTTCACAGAAGTTTATAACGTGCAGCCATCCAATTAAAGACATCATATTTTTTCCACAAAAATGATCTTTTCACCCCCAATTTTTATTTTCCCAAGAGTAACAGGACCCCAAAAGTTATTGTGCAATTCATCCTGAGTACGCTGATACCCCATATATGGGGGTAAACCACTATTTGGGCACATGGCAGAGCTCGGAAGGGAAGCAGCGCCATTTAACTTTTTTGGCTGGAATTGAGATCGGACGCCATGTCGCGTTTGGAAAGCCCCTGAAGTGCCAAAACAGTGGAAACCCCCCAATTCTAACTCCCACCCTAACCCTAGCCCTGACCCTAGCTCTGACCCTAGCCCTAATGGGAAAATGGAAATAAATACATTTTTTTTTTATTTTATTATTTTTGCCTAACTAAGGGGGTGATAAAGGGGGGGTTTGATTTACTATTTATGGCGGGTTTTAATTTTTGGCAGCTGTCATACGCTAAAAGACCCTTTTTATTGTAAAAATAGTTTATGCATCACCACATTTTGAGAGCTATAATTTTTCCTTATTTTGACCCACCGAGTCATGTGAGGTCATATTTTTTGCGGGACGAGTTGACGTTTTTATTGGTACCATTTTCGGGCACGTGACATTTTCTGGTCGCTTTTTACTCCGATTTTTGGGACGCAGTATGAACAAAAACCAGCTTTTCAGGAATTTCTTTTGGGGGGGGGGTGCGTTTACACCGTTCCGCGTGCGGTAAAATTGATAAGGCGCTTTTATTCTTCGGGTCAGTATGATTACAGCGATACCTCTTTTATGTCTTTTTTTATGTTTTGGCGGTTTTATGCTATGAAAATTTTTTTTTATAAAAAAATAATTATTTTTGCATCGCTTTATTCTGCGAGCTATAACTTTTTTATTTTTTCTCTGATGATGCTGTGTGGTGGCTCGTTTGTTGCGGGACAAGATGTCGTTTTCAGCGGTACCATGGATATTTATATGCGTCTTTTTGATCGCGCGTTATTGCACTTTTTGTTCGTCGGTATGATAATAAATCATTAATTTTTGCGTCGTTTTTTATTTTTTAAGGGGAACGCTAAAGGGGTTAACTAATGGGACAGTTTTATAGGGTGGGTCATTACGGACGCGGCGATAACAAATAGGTGTACTTTTATTGTTTTTCTGTTTCTTTATTTTCAAAAAATGAATTTATTAGGGAATAATTTTTTTTCTTATTTATTTAACGATTTTATTAAAATTATTTTTACACTTTTTTTGTTTTTTACTTTATTATAATGTCCCATGGGGGACATCACTGTCCTGTGACAGATCGCTGATCTGTCACATCACAGATCGCTGTGACAGATCAGCGATCTGTCACAGGCACTGCTGCAGGCTTCCTCATGCCTGCGCTCTGCGGGCAGTGAGGAAGCCAGCTCCCTGCAGGCCCCCGAAGGTCCCCGTCGCCATATTGGATCCGGGGACCTGCAGGAAAGGCGACCCCCGCAGCGGCGCTGCACATCGCGCTGCTGTGGGGGTCGCAGGGAAGCACGGAGGGAGCCCCCTCCCTGCCGATGCTTCCTTTAACCCCCGGTACACCGCGATCATGTTTGATCGCGGTGTCCCAGGGGTTAACGTGTCGGGGGCGGTCACACATTGTGCCGGGTGTCAGCTGTGATAATCAGCTGACACCCGGCCGCGATCAGCTGCGCTCCCCCCCGTGAGCGCAGCTGATCGCATTAGACGTACTATTCCGTCCTTGGGACTTAGGTCCCAGGTCACATGGACGGAATAGTACGTCTAATGTAGGAAAGGGGTTGATGGACCTGACAGATACCGGATTATCAGATATTATCAGTATTAACATTAGTTTTTTTCATGTTTCACATAGAAGCTTATAGGGAAAAAAACACCAAAATTCGCACAGTTCAGCAAAGTCTTCAGCCTCCCAGCGATCGCAGATCACATGAAATCACATCCACTTTTCTTGCACATATAGGCCGTAGCGTAAATGCTGTGTCTTCCGCTGATTTTTTTTGGGGGGCAGAAATTCTGCTACGTTTAACTGTGTGAATAAATGCTGGGCAGGGTGCAATAGTTGACTGCTTTGTCTCCCATCCTTATAGGACCCCTAGCATGGTCCGCTGAGCTTTGAATGATCTTTTAATAGGCTTGGATTCTGATAAATAGTTGTTGCAATAATCGCTGGAACCAAGTCCTAGTGGCAGGGCTACAACCCACCTCCCCATAAAATATAATGTACCCCCCATAAGAATATAATACAACCCACCTCCCCATAGAATATAATGTACCCTCCATAGAATATAGTACAGCCCACCTCCCCATAGAATATAATGTACCCCCCCATAGAATATAATACAACCCACCTCCCCATAGAATATAATGTACCCCCCATAGAATATAGTACAGCCCACCTCCCCATAGAATATAATGTACCCCCCCATAGAATATAATACAACCCACCTCCCCATAGAATATAATGTAGCACCCCATAGAAAATAATGTACCCCCCATAGAATATAGTACAGCCCACCTCCCAATAGAATATAATGTACCCCCCATAGAATATAGTACAGCCCACCTCCCCATAGAATATAATGTAGCACCCCATAGAAAATAATGTACCCCCCATAGAATATAGTACAGCCCACCTCCCCATAGAATATAATGTAGCACCCCATAGAATATAGTACAGCCCACCTCCCCATAGAATATAATGTAGCACCCCATAGAATATAGTACAGCCCACCTCCCCATAGAATATAATGTAGCACCCCATAGAAAATAATGTACCCCCCATAGAATATAGTACAGCCCACCTCCCCATAGAATATAATGTAGCACCCCACAGAATATAATGTATCTCCCCCCCGGTGTGTATATGTACACGCCGGTCTCCTCATCATCACCGGTGAAGCCGCTGCTGGCACAGAGCTGACATCGTGCAGATGGCCCCGATCACATCAGACAGCGCCGCCCTTTGCTCTCCAATAGAATAGCGTCGTAGTGCGGTATGCGCGCATGCTACGACTCCGGCGACACGGTCCGCAGGAGGATTCTGACAGAAGGACACATGTCCGGTCATATTATAGATATATAGTCACGAGCGAACGGGTTGACACCCTTTAAACTGTTCCAGAAAATGAGTGCAATTTACACTTGTTTTGTTCTATACCTGTTACTTATCAAAAAGTGTGTGCAGTGCGGTGGCTGGGCGCAGGCAGGCGCACGTGGAGGGAGGGACTGCCGGAATAGGCAGCTGCTGGATCAGCCTATATTGCAACATGGGCAGCTGCTGTCACCGTCGCGAGTCCACCAGCCTCCAAAGCCCACTGGTCTACATCCAGACACCACCGCACACATCTCTATAAGCAGACCTCAGCGCTATTTATGTCCCAGTAATGGCCTACCACTATAAATTATGGAGATTTTTTAAAATGCCACCAGAGTGATCTGCTGACAAACTGAACATCCCTGTTGTCAAAATGTCCCGCCCCTGCTGTGTATTTTGGAGAAACTAGGTGACACGTTTGTGTTTCCTGCAGCTCATTTGCATATATGGATGAGCAAGCGCTGTGATTGGCTGCTGTAGAATCCTAGTATGTTTCAGTTGGAAGAGAGGTCAAAGGCCATCGTGTCTGTCCGCCTGCTGCTCAATGCAGCAATGGCAGGATTCACTAAACCCTCTCAGACAGATGTCTGTCCAGCCTCTGGGTGAACAGTCCCACCGAAGGAGAACTCGTCACCTCCTCTGGTGGCCGCCTGTTCCACTCATTGCTCACCCTCACTGTAAAAAAGTTTTTTTCTAATGTGTATCTTTTCCCTTTCATCCCATTGATTCTCGTGCTTCCATGTGCAAATGAGAATAAGGATGATCCCTCTACATTGGGGCAACCCTTCAGATATTGGTGTCCTCCATCTTATAGAAGGGAACGCCTTTCCGACAGAACAGGCTGACTGAACGTGACGGCCGTCGCCATGATCCCTATGGCCGGCGCATACACACTGCTATGTTGCTGATGTTGTAGCACATTACTTCAATGAAATATTAATGGTGCTGACACGTGCCGGATTATCAGACGTTGTCAGTATTAATCGTGGTGACACGTGCCGGATTATCAGATGTTGTCAGTATAAATCGTGCTGACACGTGCTGGATTATCAGATGTTGTCAGTATTAATCGTGCTGACACGTGCCGGATTATCAGATATCATGAGTATTAATGGACCTGAAACATGTGCCAGATTATCAGATGTTATCGGTATTAATGGTGCTTACAGATGCTGGATTATCAGATGTTATCAGTATTAATGGTGTTGACAGGTGCCGGATTATCAGACTTCATCAGTATTAATGGTGCTGACACGTGCCGGATTATCAGATGTTGTCAGTATTAATCGTGCTGACAGGTGCCGGATTATCAGATGTTGTCAGTATTAATCGTGCCGGATTATCAGATGTTGTCAGTATTAATCGTGCTGACACGTGCCGGATTATCAGATGTTGTCAGTATTAATCGTGCTGACAGGTGCCGGATTATCAGATATCATGAGTATTAATGGACCTGACAAATGCCGGATTATCAGATGTTGTCAGTATTAATCGTGGTGACAGGTGCCGGATTATCAGATGTTGTCAGTATTAATCGTGCCTACACGTGCCGGATTATCAGATGTTGTCAGTATTAATCGTGCTGACACGTGCCGGATTATCAGATATCATGAGTATTAATGGACCTGACAAATGCCAGATTATCAGATGTTATCGGTATTAATGGTGCTTACAGATGCTGGATTATCAGATGTTATCAGTATTAATGGTGTTGACAGGTGCCGGATTATCAGACTTCATCAGTATTAATGGTGCTGACACGTGCCGGATTATCAGATGTTGTCAGTATTTATTGTGCCGGATTATCAGATGTTGTCAGTACTAATCGTGCTGACATGTGCCGGATTATCAGATGTTGTCAGTACTAATCGTGCTGACACGTGCCGGATTATCAGATGTTGTCAGTATTAATCGTGCTGACACGTGCCGGAATAACAGATATCATGAGTATTAATGAGCCTGACAAATGCCAGATTATCAGATGTTATCGGTATTAATGGTGCTTACAGATGCTGGATTATCAGATGTTATCAGTATTAATGGTGTTGACAGGTGCCGGATTATCAGACTTCATCAGTATTAATGGTGCTGACACGTGCCGGATTATCAGATGTTGTCAGTATTAATCGTGCTGACACGTGCCGGATTATCAGATGTTGTCAGTATTAATCGTGCTGACAGGTGCCGGATTATCAGATATCATGAGTATTAATGGACCTGACAAATGCCGGATTATCAGATGTTATCGGTATTAATGGTGCTTACAGATGCTGGATTATCAGATGTTATCAGTATTAATGGTGTTGACAGGTGCCGGATTATCAGACTTCATCAGTATTAACCCCTTAACCCCCAAGGGTGGTTGGCACGTTAATGACCGGGCCAATTTTGACAATTCTTACCACTGTCCCTTTAAGAGGTCATAACTCTGGAACGCTTCCATGGATCCCGCCGGTGATTCTGACATTGCTTTTTTCTCACGACATAGTGTACTTCGTAGGGATATACTATTGAAGAGAAATAGCGCAATAGTGCATTATCCAGTGTAGGTATATCAATTTAAAAATAATACACTCACCAGATGGAGCTTGTAATAAGCATGGAGGATTCGCTGCTGCAGAAACCACAGATCCACGAGGGACCAACGTAGAAGATGCAGGAGAGGAGAAAAAGTGGTCAGACAATCCGCGCTGCAAATCACTTTGAACCCCCAAAGGGCTTCACAGAAGTTTATAACGTGCAGCCATCCAATTAAAGACATCATATTTTTTCCACAAAAATGATCTTTTCACCCCCAATTTTTATTTTCCCAAGAGTAACAGGACCCCAAAAGTTATTGTGCAATTCATCCTGAGTACGCTGATACCCCATATATGGGGGTAAACCACTATTTGGGCACATGGCAGAGCTCGGAAGGGAAGCAGCGCCATTTAACTTTTTTGGCTGGAATTGAGATCGGACGCCATGTCGCGTTTGGAAAGCCCCTGAAGTGCCAAAACAGTGGAAACCCCCCAATTCTAACTCCCACCCTAACCCTAGCCCTGACCCTAGCTCTGACCCTAGCCCTAATGGGAAAATGGAAATAAATACATTTTTTTTTTATTTTATTATTTTTGCCTAACTAAGGGGGTGATAAAGGGGGGGTTTGATTTACTATTTATGGCGGGTTTTAATTTTTGGCAGCTGTCATACGCTAAAAGACGCTTTTTATTGTAAAAATAGTTTATGCATCACCACATTTTGAGAGCTATAATTTTTCCTTATTTTGACCCACCGAGTCATGTGAGGTCATATTTTTTGCGGGACGAGTTGACGTTTTTATTGGTACCATTTTCGGGCACGAGACATTTTTTGGTCGCTTTTTACTCCGATTTTTGGGACGCAGTATGAACAAAAACCAGCTTTTCAGGAATTTCTTTTGGGGGGGGGGTGCGTTTACACCGTTCCGCGTGCGGTAAAATTGATAAGGCGCTTTTATTCTTCGGGTCAGTATGATTACAGCGATACCTCTTTTATGTCTTTTTTTATGTTTTGGCGGTTTTATGCTATGAAATTTTTTTTTTATAAAAAATAATTATTTTTGCATCGCTTTATTCTGCGAGCTATAACTTTTTTATTTTTTCTCTGATGATGCTGGGTGGTGGCTCGTTTGTTGCGGGACAAGATGTCGTTTTCAGCGGTACCATGGATATTTATATGCGTCTGTTTGATCGCGCGTTATTGCACTTTTTGTTCGTCGGTATGATAATAAATCATTAATTTTTGCGTCGTTTTTTATTTTTTAAGGGGAACGCTAAAGGGGTTAACTAATGGGACAGTTTTATAGGATGGGTCATTACGGACGCGGCGATAACAAATAGGTGTACTTTTATTGTTTTTCTGTTTCTTTATTTTCAAAAAATGAATTTATTAGGGAATAATTTTTTTTCTTATTTATTTAACGATTTTATTAAAATTATTTTTACAACTTTTTGTTTTTTACTTTATTATAATGTCCCATGGGGGACATCACTGTCCTGTGACAGATCGCTGATCTGTCACATCACAGATCGCTGTGACAGATCAGCGATCTGTCACAGGCACTGCTGCAGGCTTCCTCATGCCTGCGCTCTGCGGGCAGTGAGGAAGCCAGCTCCCTGCAGGCCCCCGAAGGTCCCCGTCGCCATATTGGATCCGGGGACCTGCAGGAAAGGCGACCCCCGCAGCGGCGCTGCACATCGCGCTGCTGTGGGGGTCGCAGGGAAGCACGGAGGGAGCCCCCTCCCTGCCGATGCTTCCTTTAACCCCCGGTACACCGCGATCATGTTTGATCGCGGTGTGCCAGGGGTTAACGTGTCGGGGGCGGTCACACATTGTGCCGGGTGTCAGCTGTGATAATCAGCTGACACCCGGCCGCGATCAGCTGCGCTCCCCCCGTGAGCGCAGCTGATCGCATTAGACGTACTATTCCGTCCTTGGGACTTAGGTCCCAGGTCACATGGACGGAATAGTACGTCTAATGTAGGAAAGGGGTTGATGGACCTGACAGATATCCCGGATTATCAGATATTATCAGTATTAACATTAGTTTTTTTCATGTTTCACATAGAAGCTTATAGGGAAAAAAAACACCAAAATTTGCACAGTTCAGCAGCGTCTTCAGCCTCCCAGCGATCGCAGATCGCATGAAATCACATCCACTTTTCTTGCACATATAGGCCGTAGCGTAAATGCTGTGTCTTCCGCTGATTTTTTTGGGGGGGCAGAAATTCTGCTACGTTTAACTGTGTGAATAAATGCTGGGCAGGGTGCAATAGTTGACTGCTTTGTCTCCCATCCTTATAGGACCCCTAGCATGGTCCGCTGAGCTTTGAATGATCTTTTAATAGGCTTGGATTCTGATAAATAGTTGTTGCAATAATCGCTGGAACCAAGTCCTAGTGGCAGGGCTACAACCCACCTCCCCATAAAATATAATGTACCCCCCATAAGAATATAATACAACCCACCTCCCCATAGAATATAATGTACCCCCCATAGAATATAGTACAGCCCACCTCCCCATAGAATATAATGTACCCCCCCATAGAATATAATACAACCCACCTCCCCATAGAATATAATGTACCCCCCATAGAATATAGTACAGCCCACCTCCCCATAGAATATAATGTACCCCCCCATAGAATATAATACAACCCACCTCCCCATAGAATATAATGTACCCCCCATAGAATATAATACAACCCACCTCTCCATAGAATATAATGTACCCCCCATAGAATATAGTACAGCCCACCTCCCCATAGAATATAATGTAGCACCCCATAGAAAATAATGTACCCCCCATAGAATATAGTACAGCCCACCTCCCCATAGAATATAATGTAGAACCCCATAGAATATAGTACAGCCCACCTCCCCATAGAATATAATGTAGCACCCCATAGAATATAGTACAGCCCACCTCCCCATAGAATATAATGTAGCACCCCATAGAAAATAATGTACCCCCCATAGAATATAGTACAGCCCACCTCCCCATAGAATATAATGTAGCACCCCACAGAATATAATGTATCTCCCCCCCGGTGTGTATATGTACACGCCGGTCTCCTCATCACCACCGGTGAAGCCGCTGCTGGCACAGAGCTGACATCGTGCAGATGGCCCCGATCACATCAGACAGCGCCGCCCTTTGCTCTCCAATAGAATAGCGTCATAGTGCGGTATGCGCGCATGCTACGACTCCGGCGACACGGTCCGCAGGAGGATTCTGACAGAAGGACACATGTCCGGTCATATTATAGATATATAGTCACGAGCGAACGGGTTGACACCCTTTAAACTGTTCCAGAAAATGAGTGCAATTTACACTTGTTTTGTTCTATACCTGTTACTTATCAAAAAGTGTGTGCAGTGCGGTGGCTGAACGCAGGCAGGCGCATATGGAGGGAGGGACTGCCGGAATAGGCAGCTGCTGGATCAGACTATATTGCAACATGGGCAGCTGCTGTCACCGTCGCAATCCCACCAGCCTCCGAAGCCCACTGGTCTACATCCAGACAATACCGCACACATCTCTATAAGCAGACCTCAGCGCTATTTATGTCCCAGTAATGGCCAACCACTATAAATTATGGAGATTTTTTAAAATGCCACCAGAGTGATCTGCTGACAAACTGAACATCCCTATTGTCAAAATGTCCCGCCCCTGCTGTGTATTTTGGAGAAACTAGGTGACACGTTTGTGTTTCCTGCAGCTCATTTGCATATATGGATGAGCAAGCGCTGTGATTGGCTGCTGTAGAATCCTAGTATGTTTCAGTTGGAAGAGAGGTCAAAGGCCATCGTGTCTGTCCGCCTGCTGCTCAATGCAGCAATGGCAGGATTCACTAAACCCTCTCAGACAGATGTCTGTCCAGCCTCTGGGTGAACAGTCCCACCGAAGGAGAACTCGTCACCTCCTCTGGTGGCCGCCTGTTCCACTCATTGCTCACCCTCACTGTCAAAAAGTTTTTTTCTAATGTATATCTTTTCCCTTTCATCCCATTGCTTCTCGTGCTTCCATGTGCAAATGAGAATAAGGATGATCCCTCTACATTGGGGCAACCCTTCAGATATTGGTGTCCTCCATCTTATAGAAGGGAACGCCTTTCCGACAGAACAGGCTGACTGAACGTGACGGCCGTCGCCATGATCCCTATGGCCGGCGCATACACACTGCTATGTTGCTGATGTTGTAGCACATTACTTCAATGAAATATTAATGGTGCTGACACGTGCCGGATTATCAGACGTTGTCAGTATTAATCGTGGTGACAGGTGCCGGATTATCAGATGTTGTAAGTATTAATCGTGCTGACACGTGCCGGATTATCAGATATCATGAGTATTAATGGACCTGAAACATGTGCCAGATTATCAGATGTTATCGGTATTAATGGTGCTTACAGATGCTGGATTATCAGATGTTATCAGTATTAATGGTGTTGACAGGTGCCGGATTATCAGACTTCATCAGTATTAATGGTGCTGACACGTGCCGGATTATCAGATGTTGTCAGTATTAATCGTGCTGACAGGTGCCGGATTATCAGATGTTGTCAGTATTAATCGTGCCGGATTATCAGATGTTGTCAGTATTAATCGTGCTGACACGTGCCGGATTATCAGATGTTGTCAGTATTAATCGTTCTGACAGGTGCCGGATTATCAGATATCATGAGTATTAATGGACCTGACAAATGCCGGATTATCAGATGTTGTCAGTATTAATCGTGGTGACAGGTGCCGGATTATCAGATGTTGTCAGTATTAATCGTGCCTACACGTGCCGGATTATCAGATGTTGTCAGTATTAATCGTGCTGACACGTGCCGGATTATCAGATATCATGAGTATTAATGGACCTGACAAATGCCAGATTATCAGATGTTATCGGTATTAATGGTGCTTACAGATGCTGGATTATCAGATGTTATCAGTATTAATGGTGTTGACAGGTGCCGGATTATCAGACTTCATCAGTATTAATGGTGCTGACACGTGCCGGATTATCAGATGTTGTCAGTATTAATCGTGCTGACAGGTGCGGGATTATCAGATGTTGTCAGTATTAATCGTGCCGGATTATCAGATGTTGTCAGTACTAATCGTGCTGACACGTGCCGGATTATCAGATGTTGTCAGTACTAATCGTGCTGACACATGCCGGATTATCAGATGTTGTCAGTATTAATCGTGCTGACACGTGCCGGAATAACAGATATCATGAGTATTAATGAGCCTGACAAATGCCAGATTATCAGATGTTATCGGTATTAATGGTGCTTACAGATGCTGGATTATCAGATGTTATCAGTATTAATGGTGTTGACAGGTGCCGGATTATCAGACTTCATCAGTATTAATGGTGCTGACACGTGCCGGATTATCAGATGTTGTCAGTATTAATCGTGCTGACATGTGCCGGATTATCAGATGTTGTCAGTATTAATCGTGCTGACAGGTGCCGGATTATCAGATATCATGAGTATTAATGGACCTGACAAATGCCGGATTATCAGATGTTATCGGTATTAATGGTGCTTACAGATGCTGGATTATCAGATGTTATCAGTATTAATGGTGTTGACAGGTGCCGGATTATCAGACTTCATCAGTATTAACCCCTTAACCCCCAAGGGTGGTTGGCACGTTAATGACCGGGCCAATTTTGACAATTCTTACCACTGTCCCTTTAAGAGGTCATAACTCTGGAACGCTTCCATGGATCCCGCCGGTGATTCTGACATTGCTTTTTTCTCACGACATAGTGTACTTCGTAGGGATATACTATTGAAGAGAAATAGCGCAATAGTGCATTATCCAGTGTAGGTATATCAATTTAAAAATAATACACTCACCAGATGGAGCTTGTAATAAGCATGGAGGATTCGCTGCTGCAGAAACCACAGATCCACGAGGGACCAACGTAGAAGATGCAGGAGAGGAGAAAAAGTGGTCAGACAATCCGCGCTGCAAATCACTTTGAACCCCCAAAGGGCTTCACAGAAGTTTATAACGTGCAGCCATCCAATTAAAGACATCATATTTTTTCCACAAAAATGATCTTTTCACCCCCAATTTTTATTTTCCCAAGAGTAACAGGACCCCAAAAGTTATTGTGCAATTCATCCTGAGTACGCTGATACCCCATATATGGGGGTAAACCACTATTTGGGCACATGGCAGAGCTCGGAAGGGAAGCAGCGCCATTTAACTTTTTTGGCTGGAATTGAGATCGGACGCCATGTCGCGTTTGGAAAGCCCCTGAAGTGCCAAAACAGTGGAAACCCCCCAATTCTAACTCCCACCCTAACCCTAGCCCTGACCCTAGCTCTGACCCTAGCCCTAATGGGAAAATGGAAATAAATACATTTTTTTTTTATTTTATTATTTTTGCCTAACTAAGGGGGTGATAAAGGGGGGGTTTGATTTACTATTTATGGCGGGTTTTAATTTTTGGCAGCTGTCATACGCTAAAAGACGCTTTTTATTGTAAAAATAGTTTATGCATCACCACATTTTGAGAGCTATAATTTTTCCTTATTTTGACCCACCGAGTCATGTGAGGTCATATTTTTTGCGGGACGAGTTGACGTTTTTATTGGTACCATTTTCGGGCACGTGACATTTTTTGGTCGCTTTTTACTCCGATTTTTGGGACGCAGTATGAACAAAAACCAGCTTTTCAGGAATTTCTTTTGGGGGGGGGTGCGTTTACACCGTTACGCGTGCGGTAAAATTGATAAGGCGCTTTTATTCTTCGGGTCAGTATGATTACAACGATACCTCTTTTATGTCTTTTTTTATGTTTTGGCGGTTTTATGCTATGAAAATTTTTTTTTAGAAAAAATAATTATTTTTGCATCGCTTTATTCTGCGAGCTATAACTTTTTTATTTTTTCTCTGATGATGCTGTGTGGTGGCTCGTTTGTTGCGGGACAAGATGTCGTTTTCAGCGGTACCATGGATATTTATATGCGTCTTTTTGATCGCGCGTTATTGCACTTTTTGTTCGTCGGTATGATAATAAATCATTAATTTTTGCGTCGTTTTTTATTTTTTAAGGGGAACGCTAAAGGGGTTAACTAATGGGACAGTTTTATAGGGTGGGTCATTACGGACGCGGCGATAACAAATAGGTGTACTTTTATTGTTTTTCTGTTTCTTTATTTTCAAAAAATGAATTTATTAGGGAATAATTTTTTTTCTTATTTATTTAACGATTTTATTAAAATTATTTTTACACTTTTTGTTTTTTACTTTATTATAATGTCCCATGGGGACATCACTGTCCTGTGACAGATCGCTGATCTGTCACATCACAGATCGCTGTGACAGATCAGCGATCTGTCACAGGCACTGCTGCAGGCTTCCTCATGCCTGCGCTCTGCGGGCAGTGAGGAAGCCAGCTCCCTGCAGGCCCCCGAAGGTCCCCGTCGCCATATTGGATCCGGGGACCTGCAGGAAAGGCGACCCCCGCAGCGGCGCTGCACATCGCGCTGCTGTGGGGGTCGCAGGGAAGCACGGAGGGAGCCCCCTCCCTGCCGATGCTTCCTTTAACCCCCGGTACACCGCGATCATGTTTGATCGCGGTGTGCCAGGGGTTAACGTGTCGGAGGCGGTCACACATTGTGCCGGGTGTCAGCTGTGATAATCAGCTGACACCCGGCCGCGATCAGCTGCGCTCCCCCCGTGAGCGCAGCTGATCGCATTAGACGTACTATTCCGTCCTTGGGACTTAGGTCCCAGGTCACATGGACGGAATAGTACGTCTAATGTAGGAAAGGGGTTGATGGACCTGACAGATACCGGATTATCAGATATTATCAGTATTAACATTAGTTTTTTTCATGTTTCACATAGAAGCTTATAGGGAAAAAAACACCAAAATTCGCACAGTTCAGCAGCGTCTTCAGCCTCCCAGCGATCGCAGATCGCATGAAATCACATCCACTTTTCTTGCACATATAGGCCGTAGCGTAAATGCTGTGTCTTCCGCTGATTTTTTTGGGGGGGCAGAAATTCTGCTACGTTTAACTGTGTGAATAAATGCTGGGCAGGGTGCAATAGTTGACTGCTTTGTCTCCCATCCTTATAGGACCCCTAGCATGGTCCGCTGAGCTTTGAATGATCTTTTAATAGGCTTGGATTCTGATAAATAGTTGTTGCAATAATCGCTGGAACCAAGTCCTAGTGGCAGGGCTACAACCCACCTCCCCATAAAATATAATGTACCCCCCATAAGAATATAATACAACCCACCTCCCCATAGAATATAATGTACCCCCCATAGAATATAGTACAGCCCACCTCCCCATAGAATATAATGTACCCCCCCATAGAATATAATACAACCCACCTCCCCATAGAATATAATGTACCCCCCATAGAATATAGTACAGCCCACCTCCCCATAGAATATAATGTACCCCCCCATAGAATATAATACAACCCACCTCCCCATAGAATATAATGTACCCCCCATAGAATATAATACAACCCACCTCCCCATAGAATATAATGTACCCCCCATAGAATATAGTACAGCCCACCTCCCCATAGAATATAATGTACCCCCCATAGAATATAGTACAGCCCACCTCCCCATAGAATATAATGTAGCACCCCATAAAATATAATGTACCCCCCAAAAGAATTTAATACAACCCACCTCCCCATAGAATATAATGTACCCCCCATAGAATATAGTACAGCCCACCTCCCCATAGAATATAATGTACCCCCCATAGAATATAATACAACCCACCTCCCCATAGAATATAATGTACCCCCCATAGAATATAGTACAGCCCATCTCCCCATAGAATATAATGTACCCCCCCCATAGAATATAATACAACCCACCTCCCCATAGAATATAATGTACCCCCCATAGAATATAATACAACCCACCTCCCCATAGAATATAATGTACCCCCCATAGAATATAGTACAGCCCACCTCCCCATAGAATATAATGTACCCCCATAGAATATAGTACAGCCCACCTCCCCATAGAATATAATGTACCCCCCATAGAATATAGTACAGCCCACCTCCCCATAGAATATAATGTAGCACCCCATAGAATATAGTACAGCCCACCTCCCCATAAAATATAATGTAGCACCACATAGAATATAGTATAGACCACCTCCCCATAGAATATAATGTACCCCCCATAGAATATAGTACAGCCCACCTCCCCATAGAATATAATGTAGCACCCCACAGAATATAATGTATCTCCCCCCCGGTGTGTATATGTACACGCCGGTCTCCTCATCACCACCGGTGAAGCCGCTGCTGGCACAGAGCTGACATCGTGCAGATGGCCCCGATCACATCAGACAGCGCCGCCCTTTGCTCTCCAATAGAATATCGTCGTAGTGCGGTATGCGCGCATGCTACGACTCCGGCGACACGGTCCGCAGGAGGATTCTGACAGAAGGACACATGTCCGGTCATATTATAGATATATAGTCACGAGCGAACGGGTTGACACCCTTTAAACTGTTCCAGAAAATGAGTGCAATTTACACTTGTTTTGTTCTATACCTGTTACTTATCAAAAGGTGTGTGCAGTGCGGTGGCTAGGCGCAGACATGCGCACGTGGAGGGAGGGACCGCCGGAATAGGCAGCTGCTGGATCAGACTATATTGCAACATGGGCAGCTGCTGTCACCGTCGCGATCCCACCAGCCTCCGAAGCCCACTGGTCTACATCCAGACACCACCGCACACATCTCTATAAGCAGACCTAAGCGCTATTTATGTCCCAGTAATGGCCAACCACTATAAATTATGGAGATATTTTAAAATGCCACCAGAGTGATCTTCTGACAAACTGAACATCCCTGTTGTCAAAATGTCCCGCCACTGCTGTGTATTTTGGAGAAACTAGGTGACACGTTTGTGTTTCCTGCAGCTCATTTGCATATGTGGATGAGCAAGCGCTGTGATTGGCTGCTGTAGAATCCTAGTATGTTTCAGTTGGAAGAGAGGTCAAAGGCCATCGTGTCTGTCCGCCTGCTGCTCAATGCAGCAATGGCAGGATTCACTAAACCCTCTCAGACAGATGTCTGTCCAGCCTCTGGGTGAACAGTCCCACCGAAGGAGAACTCGTCACCTCCTCTGGTGGCCGCCTGTTCCACTCATTGCTCACCCTCACTGTCAAAAAGTTTTTTTCTAATGTGTATCTTTTCCCTTTCATCCCATTGCTTCTCGTGCTTCCATGTGCAAATGAGAATAAGGATGATCCCTCTACATTGGGGCAACCCTTCAGATATTGGTGTCCTCCATCTTATAGAAGGGAACGCCTTTCCGACAGAACAGGCTGACTGAACGTGACGGCCGTCGCCATGATCCCTATGGCCGGCGCATACACACTGCTATGTTGCTGATGTTGTAGCACATTACTTCAATGAAATATTAATGGTGCTGACACGTGCCGGATTATCAGACGTTGTCAGTATTAATCGTGGTGACAGGTGCCGGATTATCAGATGTTGTAAGTATTAATCGTGCTGACACGTGCCGGATTATCAGATGTTGTAAGTATTAATCGTGCTGACACGTGCCAGATTATCAGATATCATGAGTATTAATGGACCTGAAACATGTGCCAGATTATCAGATGTTATCGGTATTAATGGTGCTTACAGATGCTGGATTATCAGATGTTATCAGTATTAATGGTGTTGACAGGTGCCGGATTATCAGACTTCATCAGTATTAATGGTGCTGACACGTGCCGGATTATCAGATGTTGTCAGTATTAATCGTGCTGACAGGTGCCGGATTATCAGATGTTGTCAGTATTAATCGTGCCGGATTATCAGATGTTGTCAGTATTAATCGTGCTGACACGTGCCGGATTATCAGCTGTTGTCAGTATTAATCGTGCTGACAGGTGCCGGATTATCAGATATCATGAGTATTAATGGACCTGACAAATGCCGGATTATCAGATGTTGTCAGTATTAATCGTGGTGACAGGTGCCGGATTATCAGATGTTGTCAGTATTAATCGTGCCTACACGTGCCGGATTATCAGATGTTGTCAGTATTAATCGTGCTGACACGTGCCGGATTATCAGATATCATGAGTATTAATGGACCTGACAAATGCCAGATTATCAGATGTTAACGGTATTAATGGTGCTTACAGATGCTGGATTATCAGATGTTATCAGTATTAATGGTGTTGACAGGTGCCGGATTATCAGACTTCATCAGTATTAATGGTGCTGACACGTGCCGGATTATCAGATGTTGTCAGTATTTATCGTGCCGGATTATCAGATGTTGTCAGTACTAATCGTGCTGACACGTGCCGGAATATCAGATGTTGTCAGTACTAATCGTGCTGACACGTGCCGGATTATCAGATGTTGTCAATATTAATCGTGCTGACACGTGCCGGAATAACAGATATCATGAGTATTAATGAGCCTGACAAATGCCAGATTATCAGATGTTATCGGTATTAATGGTGCTTACAGATGCTGGATTATCAGATGTTATCAGTATTAATGGTGTTGACAGGTGCCGGATTATCAGACTTCATCAGTATTAATGGTGCTGACACGTGCCGGATTATCAGATGTCAGTATTAATCGTGCTGACACGTGCCGGATTATCAGATATCATGAGTATTAATGGACCTGACAAATGCCGGATTATCAGATGTTATCGGAATTAATGGTGCTTACAGATGCTGGATTATCAGATGTTATCAGTATTAATGGTGTTGACAGGTGCCGGATTATCAGACTTCATCAGTATTAACCCCTTAACCCCCAAGGGTGGTTGGCACGTTAATGACCGGGCCAATTTTGACAATTCTTACCACTGTCCCTTTAAGAGGTCATAACTCTGGAACGCTTCCATGGATCCCGCCGGTGATTCTGACATTGCTTTTTTCTCACGACATAGTGTACTTCGTAGGGATATACTATTGAAGAGAAATAGCGCAATAGTGCATTATCCAGTGTAGGTATATCAATTTAAAAATAATACACTCACCAGATGGAGCTTGTAATAAGCATGGAGGATTCGCTGCTGCAGAAACCACAGATCCACGAGGGACCAACGTAGAAGATGCAGGAGAGGAGAAAAAGTGGTCAGACAATCCGCGCTGCAAATCACTTTGAACCCCCAAAGGGCTTCACAGAAGTTTATAACGTGCAGCCATCCAATTAAAGACATCATATTTTTTCCACAAAAATGATCTTTTCACCCCCAATTTTTATTTTCCCAAGAGTAACAGGACCCCAAAAGTTATTGTGCAATTCATCCTGAGTACGCTGATACCCCATATATGGGGGTAAACCACTATTTGGGCACATGGCAGAGCTCGGAAGGGAAGCAGCGCCATTTAACTTTTTTGGCTGGAATTGAGATCGGACGCCATGTCGCGTTTGGAAAGCCCCTGAAGTGCCAAAACAGTGGAAACCCCCCAATTCTAACTCCCACCCTAACCCTAGCCCTGACCCTAGCTCTGACCCTAGCCCTAATGGGAAAATGGAAATAAATACATTTTTTTTTTATTTTATTATTTTTGCCTAACTAAGGGGGTGATAAAGGGGGGGTTTGATTTACTATTTATGGCGGGTTTTAATTTTTGGCAGCTGTCATACGCTAAAAGACCCTTTTTATTGTAAAAATAGTTTATGCATCACCACATTTTGAGAGCTATAATTTTTCCTTATTTTGACCCACCGAGTCATGTGAGGTCATATTTTTTGCGGGACGAGTTGACGTTTTTATTGGTACCATTTTCGGGCACGTGACATTTTTTGGTCGCTTTTTACTCCGATTTTTGGGACGCAGTATGAACAAAAACCAGCTTTTCAGGAATTTCTTTTGGGGGGGGGTGCGTTTACACCGTTCCGCGTGCGGTAAAATTGATAAGGCGCTTTTATTCTTCGGGTCAGTATGATTACAGCGATACCTCTTTTATGTCTTTTTTTATGTTTTGGCGGTTTTATGCTAAGAAAATTTTTTTTTATAAAAAATAATTATTTTTGCATCGCTTTATTCTGCGAGCTATAACTTTTTTATTTTTTCTCTGATGATGCTGTGTGGTGGCTCGTTTGTTGCGGGACAAGATGTCGTTTTCAGCGGTACCATGGATATTTATATGCGTCTTTTTGATCGCGCGTTATTGCACTTTTTGTTCGTCGGTATGATAATAAATCATTAATTTTTGCGTCGTTTTTTATTTTTTAAGGGGAACGCTAAAGGGGTTAACTAATGGGACAGTTTTATAGGGTGGGTCATTACGGACGCGGCGATAACAAATAGGTGTACTTTTATTGTTTTTCTGTTTCTTTATTTTCAAAAAATGAATTTATTAGGGAATAATTTTTTTTCTTATTTATTTAACGATTTTATTAAAATTATTTTTACACTTTTTGTTTTTTACTTTATTATAATGTCCCATGGGGGACATCACTGTCCTGTGACAGATCGCTGATCTGTCACATCACAGATCGCTGTGACAGATCAGCGATCTGTCACAGGCACTGCTGCAGGCTTCCTCATGCCTGCGCTCTGCGGGCAGTGAGGAAGCCAGCTCCCTGCAGGCCCCCGAAGGTCCCCGTCGCCATATTGGATCCGGGGACCTGCAGGAAAGGCGACCCCCGCAGCGGCGCTGCACATCGCGCTGCTGTGGGGGTCGCAGGGAAGCACGGAGGGAGCCCCCTCCCTGCCGATGCTTCCTTTAACCCCCGGTACACCGCGATCATGTTTGATCGCGGTGTGCCAGGGGTTAACGTGTCGGGGGCGGTCACACATTGTGCCGGGTGTCAGCTGTGATAATCAGCTGACACCCGGCCGCGATCAGTTGCGCTCCCCCCGTGAGTGCAGCTGATCGCATTAGACGTACTATTCCGTCCTTGGGACTTAGGTCCCAGGTCACATGGACGGAATAGTACGTCTAATGTAGGAAAGGGGTTGATGGACCTGACAGATACCGGATTATCAGATATTATCAGTATTAACATTAGTTTTTTTCATGTTTCACATAGAAGCTTATAGGGAAAAAAACACCAAAATTCGCACAGTTCAGCAGCGTCTTCAGCCTCCCAGCGATCGCAGATCGCATGAAATCACATCCACTTTTCTTGCACATATAGGCCGTAGCGTAAATGCTGTGTCTTCCGCTGATTTTTTTGGGGGGGCAGAAATTCTGCTACGTTTAACTGTGTGAATAAATGCTGGGCAGGGTGCAATAGTTGACTGCTTTGTCTCCCATCCTTATAGGACCCCTAGCATGGTCCGCTGAGCTTTGAATGATCTTTTAATAGGCTTGGATTCTGATAAATAGTTGTTGCAATAATCGCTGGAACCAAGTCCTAGTGGCAGGGCTACAACCCACCTCCCCATAAAATATAATGTACCCCCCATAAGAATATAATACAACCCACCTCCCCATAGAATATAATGTACCCCCCATAGAATATAGTACAGCCCACCTCCCCATAGAATATAATGTACCCCCCCATAGAATATAATACAACCCACCTCCCCATAGAATAAAATGTACCCCCCATAGAATATAGTACAGCCCACCTCCCCATAGAATATAATGTACCCCCCCATAGAATATAATACAACCCACCTCCCCATAGAATATAATGTACCCCCCATAGAATATAGTACAGCCCACCTCCCCATAGAATATAATGTACCCCCCCATAGAATATAATACAACCCACCTCCCCATAGAATATAATGTACCCCCATAGAATATAATACAACCCACCTCCCCATAGAATATAATGTACCCCCCATAGAATATAGTACAGCCCACCTCCCCATAGAATATAATGTACCCCCCATAGAATATAGTACAGCCCACCTCCCCATAGAATATAATGTACCCCCCATAGAATATAGTACAGCCCACCTCCCCATAGAATATAATGTAGCACCCCACAGAATATAATGTATCTCCCCCCCGGTGTGTATATGTACACGCCGGTCTCCTCATCACCACCGGTGAAGCCGCTGCTGGCACAGAGCTGACATCGTGCAGATGGCCCCGATCACATCAGACAGCGCCGCCCTTTGCTCTCCAATAGAATAGCGTCGTAGTGCGGATGCGCGCATGCTACGACTCCGGCGACACGGTCCGCAGGAGGATTCTGACAGAAGGACACATGTCCGGTCATATTATAGATATATAGTCACGAGCGAACGGGTTGACACCCTTTAAACTGTTCCAGAAAATGAGTGCAATTTACACTTGTTTTGTTCTATACCTGTTACTTATCAAAAAGTGTGTGCAGTGCAGTGGCTGAGCGCAGGCAGGCGCACGTGGAGGGAGGGACCGCCGGAATAGGCAGCTGCTGGATCAGACTATATTGCAACATGGGCAGCTGCTGTCACCGTCGTGATCCCACCAGCCTCCGAAGCCCACTGGTCTACATCCAGACACCACCGCACACATCTCTATAAGCAGACCTCAGCGCTACTTATGTCCCAGTAATGGCCAACCACTATAAATTATGGAGATTTTTTAAAATGCCACCAGAGTGATCTGCTGACAAACTGAATATCCCTGTTGTCAAAATGTCCCGCCCCTGCTGTGTATTTTGGAGAAACTAGGTGACACGTTTGTGTTTCCTGCAGCTCATTTGCATATATGGATGAGCAAGCGCTGTGATTGGCTGCTGTAGAATCCTAGTATGTTTCAGTTGGAAGAGAGGTCAAAGGCCATCGTGTCTGTCCGCCTGCTGCTCAATGCAGCAATGGCAGGATTCACTAAACCCTCTCAGACAGATGTCTGTCCAGCCTCTGGGTGAACAGTCCCACCGAAGGAGAACTCGTCACCTCCTCTGGTGGCCGCCTGTTCCACTCATTGCTCACCCTCACTGTCAAAAAGTTTTTTTCTAATGTGTATCTTTTCCCTTTCATCCCATTGCTTCTCGTGCTTCCATGTGCAAATGAGAATAAGGATGATCCCTCTACATTGGGGCAACCCTTCAGATATTGGTGTCCTCCATCTTATAGAAGGGAACGCCTTTCCGACAGAACAGGCTGACTGAACGTGACGGCCGTCGCCATGATCCCTATGGCCGGCGCATACACACTGCTATGTTGCTGATGTTGTAGCACATTACTTCAATGAAATATTAATGGTGCTGACACGTGCCGGATTATCAGACGTTGTCAGTATTAATCGTGGTGACAGGTGCCGGATTATCAGACGTTGTAAGTATTAATCGTGCTGACACCTGCCGGATTATCAGATGTTGTCAGTATTAATCGTGCTGACACGTCCCGGATTATCAGATATCAAGAGTATTAATGGACCTGAAACATGTGCCAGATTATCAGATGTTATCGGTATTAATGGTGCTTACAGATGCTGGATTATCAGATGTTATCAGTATTAATGGTGTTGACAGGTGCCGGATTATCAGACTTCATCAGTATTAATGGTGCTGACACGTGCCGGATTATCAGATGTTGTCAGTATTAATCGTGCTGACAGGTGCCGGATTATCAGATGTTGTCAGTATTAATCGTGCCGGATTATCAGATGTTGTCAGTATTAATCGTGCTGACACGTGCCGGATTATCAGATGTTGTCAGTATTAATCGTGCTGACAGGTGCCGGATTATCAGATATCATGAGTATTAATGGACCTGACAAATGTCAGATTATCAGATGTTGTCAGTATTAATCGTGGTGACAGGTGCCGGATTATCAGATGTTGTCAGTATTAATCGTGCCTACACGTGCCGGATTATCAGATGTTGTCAGTATTAAATGTGCCGACACGTGCCGGATTATCAGATGTTGTCAGTATTAATCGTGCCTACACGTGCCGGATTATCAGATGTTATCAGTATTAATGGTGTTGACAGGTGCCGGATTATCAGACTTCATCAGTATTAATGGTGCTGACACGTGCCGGATTATCAGATGTTGTCAGTATTAATCGTGCTGACACGTGCCGGATTATCAGATGTTGTCAGTATTAATCGTGCTGACAGGTGCCGGATTATCAGATATCATGAGTATTAATGGACCTGACAAATGCTGGATTATCAGATGTTATCGGTATTAATGGTGCTTACAGATGCTGGATTATCAAATGTTATAAGTATTAATGGTGTTGACAGGTGCCGGATTATCAGACTTCATCAGTATTAACCCCTTAACCCCCAAGGGTGGTTGGCACTTTAATGACCGGGCCAATTTTGACAATTCTTACCCCTGTCCCTTTAAGAGGTCATAACTCTGGAACGCTTCCATGGATCCCGCCGGTGATTCTGACATTGCTTTTTTCTCACGACATAGTGTACTTCGTAGGGATATACTATTGAAGAGAAATAGCGCAATAGTGTATTATCCAGTGTAGGTATATCAATTTAAAAATAATACACTCACCAGATGGAGCTTGTAATAAGCATGGAGGATTCGCCGCTGCAGAAACCACAGATCCACGAGGGACCAACGTAGAAGATGCAGGAGAGGAGAAAAAGTGGTCAGACAATCCACGCTGCAAATCACTTTGAACCCCCAAAGGGCTTCACAGAAGTTTATAACGTGCAGCCATCCAATTAAAGACATCATATTTTTTCCACAAAAATGATCTTTTCACCCCCAATTTTTATTTTCCCAAGAGTAACAGGACCCCAAAAGTTATTGTGCAATTCATCCTGAGTACGCTGATACCCCATATATGGGGGTAAACCACTATTTGGGCACATGGCAGAGCTCGGAAGGGAAGCAGCGCCATTTAACTTTTTTGGCTGGAATTGAGAGCGGACGCCATGTCGCGTTTGGAAAGCCCCTGAAGTGCCAAAACAGTGGAAACCCCCCAATTCTAACTCCCACCCTAACCCTAGCCCTGACCCTAGCTCTGACCCTAGCCCTAATGGGAAAATGGAAATAAATACATTTTTTTTTTATTTTATTATTTTTGCCTAACTAAGGGGGTGATAAAGGGGGGGTTTGATTTACTATTTATGGCGGGTTTTAATTTTTGGCAGCTGTCATACGCTAAAAGACGCTTTTTATTGTAAAAATAGTTTATGCATCACCACATTTTGAGAGCTATAATTTTTCCTTATTTTGACCCACCGAGTCATGTGAGGTCATATTTTTTGCGGGACGAGTTGACGTTTTTATTGGTACCATTTTCGGGCACGTGACATTTTTTGGTCGCTTTTTACTCCGATTTTTGGGACGCAGTATGAACAAAAACCAGCTTTTCAGGAATTTCTTTTGGGGGGGGGGGTGCGTTTACACCGTTCCGCGTGCGGTAAAATTGATAAGGCGCTTTTATTCTTCGGGTCAGTATGATTACAGCGATACCTCTTTTATGTCTTTTTTTACGTTTTGGCGGTTTTATGCTATGAAAATTTTTTTTTATAAAAAATAATTATTTTTGCATCGCTTTATTCTGCGAGCTATAACTTTTTTATTTTTTCTCTGATGATGCTGTGTGGTCGCTCGTTTGTTGCGGGACAAGATGTCGTTTTCAGCGGTACCATGGATATTTATATGCGTCTTTTTGATCGCGCGTTATTGCACTTTTTGTTCGTCGGTATGATAATAAATCATTAATTTTTGCGTCGTTTTTTATTTTTTAAGGGGAACGCTAAAGGGGTTAACTAATGGGACAGTTTTATAGGGTGGGTCATTACGGACGCGGCGATAACAAATAGGTGTACTTTTATTGTTTTTCTGTTTCTTTATTTTCAAAAAATGAATTTATTAGGGAATAATTTTTTTTCTTATTTATGTAACGATTTTATTAAAATTATTTTTACACTTTTTGTTTTTTACTTTATTATAATGTCCCATGGGGGACATCACTGTCCTGTGACAGATCGCTGATCTGTCACATCACAGATCGCTGTGACAGATCAGCGATCTGTCACAGGTACTGCTGCAGGCTTCCTCATGCCTGCGCTCTGCGGGCAGTGAGGAAGCCAGCTCCCTGCAGGCCCCCGAAGGTCCCCGTCGCCATATTGGATCCGGGAACCTGCAGGAAAGGCGACCCCCGCAGCGGCGCTGCACATCGCGCTGCTGTAGGGGTCGCAGGGAAGCACGGAGGGAGCCCCCTCCCTGCCGATGCTTCCTTTAACCCCCGGTACACCGCGATCATGTTTGATCGCGGTGTCCCAGGGGTTAACGTGTCGGGGGCGGTCACACATTGTGCCGGGTGTCAGCTGTGATAATCAGCTGACACCCGGCCGCGATCAGCTGCGCTCCCCCCGTGAGCGCAGCTGATCGCATTAGACGTACTATTCCGTCCTTGGGACTTAGGTCCCAGGTCACATGGACGGAATAGTACGTCTAATGTAGGAAAGGGGTTGATGGACCTGACAGATACCGGATTATCAGATATTATCAGTATTAACATTAGTTTTTTTCATGTTTCACATAGAAGCTTATAGGGAAAAAAACACCAAAATTCGCACAGTTCAGCAAAGTCTTCAGCCTCCCAGCGATCGCAGATCGCATGAAATCACATCCACTTTTCTTGCACATATAGGCCGTAGCGTAAATGCTGTGTCTTCCGCTGATTTTTTGGGGGGGGCAGAAATTCTGCTACGTTTAACTGTGTGAATAAATGCTGGGCAGGGTGCAATAGTTGACTGCTTTGTCTCCCATCCTTATAGGACCCCTAGCATGGTCCGCTGAGCTTTGAATGATCTTTTAATAGGCTTGGATTCTGATAAATAGTTGTTGCAATAATCGCTGGAACCAAGTCCTAGTGGCAGGGCTACAACCCACCTCCCCATAAAATATAATGTACCCCCCATAAGAATATAATACAACCCACCTCCCCATAGAATATAATGTACCCCCCATAGAATATAGTACAGCCCACCTCCCCATAGAATATAATGTACCCCCCCATAGAATATAATACAACCCACCTCCCCATAGAATATAATGTACCCCCCATAGAATATAGTACAGCCCACCTCCCCATAGAATATAATGTACCCCCCCATAGAATATAATACAACCCACCTCCCCATAGAATATAATGTACCCCCCATAGAATATAATACAACCCACCTCCCCATAGAATATAATGTACCCCCCATAGAATATAGTACAGCCCACCTCCCCATAGAATATAATGTACCCCCCATAGAATATAGTACAGCCCACCTCCCCATAGAATATAATGTAGCACCCCATAGAAAATAATGTACCCCCCATAGAATATAGTACAGCCCACCTCCCCATAGAATATAATGTAGCACCCCATAGAATATAGTACAGCCCACCTCCCCATAGAATATAATGTACCCCCCATAGAATATAGTACAGCCCACCTCCCCATAGAATATAATGTAGCACCCCACAGAATATAATGTATCTCCCCCCCGGTGTGTATATGTACACGCCGGTCTCCTCATCACCACCGGTGAAGCCGCTGCTGGCACAGAGCTGACATCGTGCAGATGGCCCCGATCACATCAGACAGCGCCGCCCTTTGCTCTCCAATAGAATAGCGTCGTAGTGCGGTATGCGCGCATGCTACGACTCCGGCGACACGGTCCGCAGGAGGATTCTGACAGAAGGACACATGTCCGGTCATATTATAGATATATAGTCACGAGCGAACGGGTTGACACCCTTTAAACTGTTCCAGAAAATGAGTGCAATTTACACTTGTTTTGTTCTATACCTGTTACTTATCAAAAGGTGTGTGCAGTGCGGTGGCTGGGCGCAGGCAGGCGCACGTGGAGGGAGGGACCGCCGGAATAGGCAGCTGCTGGATCAGACTATATTGCAACATGGGCAGCTGCTGTCACCGTCGCGATCCCACCAGCCTCCGAAGCCCACTGGTCTACATCCAGACACCACCGCACACATCTCTATAAGCAGACCTCAGCGCTATTTATGTCCCAGTAATGCCCAACCACTATAAATTATGAAGATTTTTTAAAATGCCACCAGAGTGATCTTCTGACAAACTGAACATCCCTGTTGTCAAAATGTCCCGCCCCTGCTGTGTATTTTGGAGAAACTAGGTGACACGTTTGTGTTTCCTGCAGCTCATTTGCATATATGGATGAGCAAGCGCTGTGATTGGCTGCTGTAGAATCCTAGTATGTTTCAGTTGGAAGAGAGGTCAAAGGCCATTGTGTCTGTCCGCCTGCTGCTCAATGCAGCAATGGCAGGATTCACTAAACCCTCTCAGACAGATGTCTGTCCAGCCTCTGGGTGAACAGTCCCACCGAAGGAGAACTCGTCACCTCCTCTGGTGGCCGCCTGTTCCACTCATTGCTCACCCTCACTGTCAAAAAGTTTTTTTCTAATGTGTATCTTTTCCCTTTCATCCCATTGCTTCTCGTGCTTCCATGTGCAAATGAGAATAAGGATGATCCCTCTACATTGGGGCAACCCTTCAGATATTGGTGTCCTCCATCTTATAGAAGGGAACGCCTTTCCGACAGAACAGGCTGACTGAACGTGACGGCCGTCGCCATGATCCCTATGGCCGGCGCATACACACTGCTATGTTGCTGATGTTGTAGCACATTACTTCAATGAAATATTAATGGTGCTGACACGTGCCGGATTATCAGACGTTGTCAGTATTAATCGTGCTGACACGTGCCGTATTATCAGATGTTGTCAGTATTAATCGTGCTGACACGTGCCGGATTATCAAATATCATGAGTATTAATGGACCTGAAACATGTGCCAGATTATCAGATGTTATCGGTATTAATGGTGCTTACAGATGCTGGATTATCAGATGTTATCAGTATTAATGGTGTTGACAGGTGCCGGATTATCAGACTTCATCAGTATTAATGGTGCTGACACGTGCCGGATTATCAGATGTTGTCAGTATTAATCGTGCTGACAGGTGCCGGATTATCAGATGTTGTCAGTATTAATCGTGCCGGATTATCAGATGTTGTCAGTATTAATCGTGCTGACACGTGCCGGATTATCAGATGTTGTCAGTATTAATCGTGCTGACAGGTGCCGGATTATCAGATATCATGAGTATTAATGGACCTGACAAATGCCGGATTATCAGATGTTGTCAGTATTAATCGTGGTGACAGGTGCCGGATTATCAGATGTTGTCAGTATTAATCGTGCCTACACGTGCCGGATTATCAGATGTTGTCAGTATTAATCGTGCTGACAGGTGCCGGATTATCAGATATCATGAGTATTAATGGACCTGACAAATGCCAGATTATCAGATGTTATCGGTATTAATGGTGCTTACAGATGCTGGATTATCAGATGTTATCAGTATTAATGGTGTTGACAGGTGCCGGATTATCAGACTTCATCAGTATTAATGGTGCTGACACGTGCCGGATTATCAGATGTTGTCAGTATTAATCGTGCTGACAGGTGCGGGATTATCAGATGTTGTCAGTATTAATCGTGCCGGATTATCAGATGTTGTCAGTACTAATCGTGCTGACACGTGCCGGATTATCAGATGTTGTCAGTACTAATCGTGCTGACACGTGCCGGATTATCAGATGTTGTCAGTATTAATCGTGCTGACACGTGCCGGAATAACAGATATCATGAGTATTAATGAGCCTGACAAATGCCAGATTATCAGATATTATCGGTATTAATGGTGCTTACAGATGCTGGATTATCAGATGTTATCAGTATTAATGGTGTTGACAGGTGCCGGATTATCAGACTTCATCAGTATTAATGGTGCTGACACGTGTCGGATTATCAGATGTTTTCAGTATTAATCGTGCTGACACGTGCCGGATTATCAGATGTTGTCAGTATTAATCGTGCTGACAGGTGCCGGATTATCAGATATCATGAGTATTAATGGACCTGACAAATGCCGGATTATCAGATGTTATCGGTATTAATGGTGCTTACAGATGCTGGATTATCAGATGTTATCAGTATTAATGGTGTTGACAGGTGCCGGATTATCAGACTTCATCAGTATTAACCCCTTAACCCCCAAGGGTGGTTGGCACGTTAATGACCGGGCCAATTTTGACAATTCTTACCACTGTCCCTTTAAGAGGTCATAACTCTGGAACGCTTCCATGGATCCCGCCGGTGATTCTGACATTGCTTTTTTCTCACGACATAGTGTACTTCGTAGGGATATACTATTGAAGAGAAATAGCGCAATAGTGCATTATCCAGTGTAGGTATATCAATTTAAAAATAATACACTCACCAGATGGAGCTTGTAATAAGCATGGAGGATTCGCTGCTGCAGAAACCACAGATCCACGAGGGACCAACGTAGAAGATGCAGGAGAGGAGAAAAAGTGGTCAGACAATCCGCGCTGCAAATCACTTTGAACCCCCAAAGGGCTTCACAGAAGTTTATAACGTGCAGCCATCCAATTAAAGACATCATATTTTTTCCACAAAAATGATCGTTTCACCCCCAAGTTTAATTTTCCAAAGAGTAACAGGACCCCAAAAGTTATTGTGCAATTCTTCCTGAGTACGCTGATACGCCATATATGGGGGTAAACCACTATTTGGGCACATGGCAGAGCTCGGAAGGGAAGCAGCGCCATTTAACTTTTTTGGCTGGAATTGAGATCGGACGCCATGTCGCGTTTGGAAAGCCCCTGAAGTGCCAAAACAGTGGAAACCCCCCAATTCTAACTCCCACCCTAACCCTAGCCCTGACCCTAGCTCTGACCCTAGCCCTAATGGGAAAATGGAAATAAATACATTTTTTTTTTATTTTATTATTTTTGCCTAACTAAGGGGGTGATAAAGGGGGGGTTTGATTTACTATTTATGGCGGGTTTTAATTTTTGGCAGCTGTCATACGCTAAAAGACGCTTTTTATTGTAAAAATAGTTTATGCATCACCACATTTTGAGAGCTATAATTTTTCCTTATTTTGACCCACCGAGTCATGTGAGGTCATATTTTTTGCGGGACGAGTTGACGTTTTTATTGGTACCATTTTCGGGCACGTGACATTTTTTGGTCGCTTTTTACTCCGATTTTTGGGACGCAGTATGAACAAAAACCAGCTTTTCAGGAATTTCTTTTGGGGGGGGGGGGTGCGTTTACACCGTTCCGCGTGCGGTAAAATTGATAAGGCGCTTTTATTCTTCGGGTCAGTATGATTACAGCGATACCTCTTTTATGTCTTTTTTTATGTTTTGGCGGTTTTATGCAATGAAAATTTTTTTTTATAAAAAATAATTAGTTTTGCATCGCTTTATTCTGCGAGCTATAACTTTTTTATTTTTTCTCTGATGATGCTGTGTGGTGGCTCTTTTGTTGCGGGACAAGATGTCGTTTTCAGCGGTACCATGGATATTTATATGCGTCTTTTTGATCGCGCGTTATTGCACTTTTTGTTCGTCGGTATGATAATAAATCATTAATTTTTGCGTCGTTTTTTATTTTTTAAGGGGAACGCTAAAGGGGTTAACTAATGGGACAGTTTTATAGGGTGGGTCATTACGGACGCGGCGATAACAAACAGGTGTACTTTTATTGTTTTTCTGTTTCTTTATTTTCAAAAAATGAATTTATTAGGGAATAATTTTTTTTCTTATTTATTTAACGATTTTATTAAAATTATTTTTACACTTTTTGTTTTTTACTTTATTATAATGTCCCATGGGGGACATCACTGTCCTGTGACAGATCGCTGATCTGTCACATCACAGATCGCTGTGACAGATCAGCGATCTGTCACAGGCACTGCTGCAGGCTTCCTCATGCTTGCGCTCTGCGGGCAGTGAGGAAGCCGGCTCCCTGCAGGCCCCCGAAGGTCCCCGTCGCCATATTGGATCCGGGGACCTGCAGGAAAGGCGACCCCCGCAGCGGCGCTGCACATCGTGCTGCTGTGGGGGTCGCAGGGAAGCACGGAGGGAGCCCCCTCCCTGCCGATGCTTCCTTTAACCCCCGGTACACCGCGATCATGTTTGATCGCGGTGTGCCAGGGGTTAACGTGTCGGGGGAGGTCACACATTGTGCCGGGTGTCAGCTGTGATAATCAGCTGACACCCGGCCGCGATCAGCTGCGCTCCCCCCGTGAGCGCAGCTGATCGCATTAGACGTACTATTCCGTCCTTGGGACTTAGGTCCCAGGTCACATGGACGGAATAGTACGTCTAATGTAGGAAAGGGGTTGATGGACCTGACAGATACCGGATTATCAGATATTATCAGTATTAACATTAGTTTTTTTCATGTTTCACATAGAAGCTTATAGGGAAAAAAACACCAAATTTCGCACAGTTCAGCAGCGTCTTCAGCCTCCCAGCGATCGCAGATCGCATGAAATCACATCCACTTTTCTTGCACATATAGGCCGTAGCGTAAATGCTGTGTCTTCCGCTGATTTTTTTGGGGGGGCAGAAATTCTGCTACGTTTAACTGTGTGAATAAATGCTGGGCAGGGTGCAATAGTTGACTGCTTTGTCTCCCATCCTTATAGGACCCCTAGCATGGTCCGCTGAGCTTTGAATGATCTTTTAATAGGCATGGATTCTGATAAATAGTTGTTGCAATAATCGCTGGAACCAAGTCCTAGTGGCAGGGCTACAACCCACCTCCCCATAAAATATAATGTACCCCCCATAGAATATAGTACAGCCCACCTCCCCATAGAATATAATGTACCCCCCCATAGAATATAATACAACCCACCTCCCCATAGAATATAATGTACCCCCCATAGAATATAGTACAGCCCACCTCCCCATAGAATATAATGTACCCCCCATAGAATATAATACAACCCACCTCCCCATAGAATATAATGTACCCCCCATAGAATATAATACAACCCACCTCCCCATAGAATATAATGTACCCCCCATAGAATATAGTACAGCCCACCTCCCCATAGAATATAATGTACCCCCCATAGAATATAGTACAGCCCACCTCCCCATAGAATATAATGTAGCACCCCATAGAAAATAATGTACCCCCCATAGAATATAGTACAGCCCACCTCCCCATAGAATATAATGTAGCACCCCATAGAATATAGTACAGCCCACCTCCCCATAGAATATAATGTAGCACCCCATAGAATATAGTACAGCCCACCTCCCCATAGAATATAATGTAGCACCCCATAGAAAATAATGTACCCCCCATAGAATATAGTACAGCCCACCTCCCCATACAATATAATGTAGCACCCCACAGAATATAATGTATCTCCCCCCCGGTGTGTATATGTACACGCCGGTCTCCTCATCACCACCGGTGAAGCCGCTGCTGGCACAGAGCTGACATCGTGCAGATGGCCCCGATCACATCAGACAGCGCCGCCCTTTGCTCTCCAATAGAATAGCGTCGTAGTGCGGTATGCGCGCATGCTACGACTCCGGCGACACGGTCCGCAGGAGGATTCTGACAGAAGGACACATGTCCGGTCATATTATAGATATATAGTCACGAGCGAACGGGTTGACACCCTTTAAACTGTTCCAGAAAATGAGTGCAATTTACACTTGTTTTGTTCTATACCTGTTACTTATCAAAAGGTGTGTGCAGTGCGGTGGCTGGGCGCAGGCAGGCGCACGTGGAGAGAGGGACCGCCGGAATAGGCAGCTGCTGGATCAGACTATATTGCAACATGGGCAGCTGCTGTCACCATCGCGAGCCCACTGGTATACATCCAGACACCACCGCACACATCTCTATAAGCAGACCTCAGCGCTATTTATGTCCCAGTAATGGCCAACCACTATAAATTATGGAGATTTTTTAAAATGCCACCAGAGTGATCTGCTGACAAACTGAACATCCCTGTTGTCAAAATGTCCCGCCCCTGCTGTGTATTTTGGAGAAACTAGGTGACACGTTTGTGTTTCCTGCAGCTCATTTGCATATATGGATGAGCAAGCGCTGTGATTGGCTGCTGTAGAATCCTAGTATGTTTCAGTTGGAAGAGAGGTCAAAGGCCATCGTGTCTGTCCGCCTGCTGCTCAATGCAGCAATGGCAGGATTCATTAAACCCTCTCAAGACAGATGTCTGTCCAGCCTCTGGGTGAACAGTCCCACCGAAGGAGAACTCGTCACCTCCTCTGGTGGCCGCCTGTTCCACTCATTGCTCACCCTCACTGTCAAAAAGTTTTTTTCTAATGTGTATCTTTTCCCTTTCATCCCATTGCTTCTCGTGCTTCCATGTGCAAATGAGAATAAGGATGATCCCTCTACATTGGGGCAACCCTTCAGATATTGGTGTCCTCCATCTTATAGAAGGGAACGCCTTTCCGACAGAACAGGCTGACTGAACGTGACGGCCGTCGCCATGATCCCTATGGCCGGCGCATACACACTGCTATGTTGCTGATGTTGTAGCACATTACTTCAATGAAATATTAATGGTGCTGACACGTGCCGGATTATCAGACGTTGTCAGTATTAATTGTGGTGACACTTGCCGGATTATCAGATGTTGTAAGTATTAATCGTGCTGACACGTGCTGGATTATCAGATGTTGTCAGTATTAATCGTGCTGACACGTGCCGGATTATCAGATATCATGAGTATTAATGGACCTGAAACATGTGCCAGATTATCAGATGTTATCGGTATTAATGGTGCTTACAGATGCTGGATTATCAGATGTTATCAGTATTAATGGTGTTGACAGGTGCCGGATTATCAGACTTCATCAGTATTAATGGTGCTGACACGTGCCGGATTATCAGATGTCAGTATTAATCGTGCTGACAGGTGCCGGATTATCAGATGTTGTCAGTATTAATCGTGCCGGATTATCAGATGTTGTCAGTATTAATCGTGCTGACACGTGCCGGATTATCAGATGTTGTCAGTATTAATCGTGCTGACAGGTGCCGGATTATCAGATATCATGAGTATTAATGGACCTGACAAATGCCGGATTATCAGATGTTGTCAGTATTAATCGTGGTGACAGGTGCCGGATTATCAGATGTTGTAAGTATTAATCGTGCTGACACGTGCCGGATTATCAGATGTTGTCAGTATTAATCGTGCTGACACGTGCCGGATTATCAGATATCATGAGTATTAATGGACCTGAAACATGTGCCAGATTATCAGATGTTATCGGTATTAATGGTGCTTACAGATGCTGGATTATCAGATGTTATCAGTATTAATGGTGTTGACAGGTGCCGGATTATCAGACTTCATCAGTATTAATGGTGCTGACACGTGCCGGATTATCAGATGTTGTCAGTTTTAATCGTGCTGACAGGTGCCGGATTATCAGATGTTGTCAGTATTAATCGTGCCGGATTATCAGATGTTGTCAGTATTAATCGTGCTGACACGTGCCGGATTATCAGATGTTGTCAGTATTAATCGTGCTGACAGGTGCCGGATTATCAGATATCATGAGTATTAATGGACCTGACAAATGCCGGATTATCAGATGTTGTCAGTATTAATCGTGGTGACAGGTGCCGGATTATCAGATGTTGTCAGTATTAATCGTGCCTACACGTGCCGGATTATCAGATGTTGTCAGTATTAATCGTGCTGACACGTGCCGGATTATCAGATATCATGAGTATTAATGGACCTGACAAATGCCAGATTATCAGATGTTATCGGTATTAATGGTGCTTACAGATGCTGGATTATCAGATGTTATCAGTATTAATGGTGTTGACAGGTGCCGGATTATCAGACTTCATCAGTATTAATGGTGCTGACACGTGCCGGATTATCAGATGTTGTCAGTATTAATCGTGCTGACAGGTGCGGGATTATCAGATGTTGTCAGTATTAATCGTGCCGGATTATCAGATGTTGTCAGTACTAATCGTGCTGACACGTGCCGGATTATCAGATGTTGTCAGTACTAATCGTGCTGACACGTGCCGGATTATCAGATGTTGTCAGTATTAATCGTGCTGACACGTGCCGGAATAACAGATATCATGAGTATTAATGAGCCTGACAAATGCCAGATTATCAGATGTTATCGGTATTAATGGTGCTTACAGATGTTGGATTATCAGATGTTATCAGTATTAATGGTGTTGACAGGTGCCGGATTATCAGACTTCATCAGTATTAATGGTGCTGACACGTGCCGGATTATCAGATGTTGTCAGTATTAATCGTGCTGACAGGTGCCGGATTATCAGATATCATGAGTATTAATGGACCTGACAAATGCCGGATTATCAGATGTTATCGGTATTAATGGTGCTTACAGATGCTGGATTATCAGATGTTATCAGTATTAATGGTGTTGACAGGTGCCGGATTATCAGACTTCATCAGTATTAACCCCTTAACCCCCAAGGGTGGTTGGCACGTTAATGACCGGGCCAATTTTGACAATTCTTACCACTGTCCCTTTAAGAGGTCATAACTCTGGAACGCTTCCATGGATCCCGCCGGTGATTCTCACATTGCTTTTTTCTCACGACATAGTGTACTTCGTAGGGATATACTATTGAAGAGAAATAGCGCAATAGTGCATTATCCAGTGTAGGTATATCAATTTAAAAATAATACACTCACCAGATGGAGCTTGTAATAAGCATGGAGGATTCGCTGCTGCAGAAACCACAGATCCACGAGGGACCAACGTAGAAGATGCAGGAGAGGAGAAAAAGTGGTCAGACAATCCGCGCTGCAAATCACTTTGAACCCCCAAAGGGCTTCACAGAAGTTTATAACGTGCAGCCATCCAATTAAAGACATCATATTTTTTCCACAAAAATGATCTTTTCACCCCCAATTTTTATTTTCCCAAGAGTAACAGGACCCCAAAAGTTATTGTGCAATTCATCCTGAGTACGCTGATACCCCATATATGGGGGTAAACCACTATTTGGGCACATGGCAGAGCTCGGAAGGGAAGCAGCGCCATTTAACTTTTTTGGCTGGAATTGAGATCTGACGCCATGTCGCGTTTGGAAAGCCCCTGAAGTGCCAAAACAGTGGAAACCCCCCAATTCTAACTCCCACCCTAACCCTAGCCCTGACCCTAGCTCTGACCCTAGCCCTAATGGGAAAATGGAAATAAATACATTTCTTTTTTATTTTATTATTTTTGCCTAACTAAGGGGGTGATAAAGGGGGGGTTTGATTTACTATTTATGGCGGGTTTTAATTTTTGGCAGCTGTCATACGCTAAAAGACGCTTTTTATTGTAAAAATAGTTTATGCATCACCACATTTTGAGAGCTATAATTTTTCCTTATTTTGACCCACCGAGTCATGTGAGGTCATATTTTTTGCGGGACGAGTTGACGTTTTTATTGGTACCATTTTCGGGCACGTGACATTTTTTGGTCGCTTTTTACTCCGATTTTTGGGACGCAGTATGAACATAAACCAGCTTTTCAGGAATTTCTTTTGGGGGGGGTGCGTTTACACCGTTCCGCGTGCGGTAAAATTGATAAGGCGCTTTTATTCTTCGGGTCAGTATGATTACAGCGATACCTCTTTTATGTCTTTTTTTATGTTTTGGCGGTTTTATGCTATGAAAATTTTTTTTTATAAAAAAGAATTATTTTTGCATCACTTTATTCTGCGACCTATAACTTTTTTATTTTTTCTCTGATGATGCTGTGTGGTGGTTCGTTTGTTGCGGGACAAGATGTCGTTTTCAGCGGTACCATGGATATTTGTATGCGTCTTTTTGATCGCGCGTTATTGCACTTTTTGTTCGTCGGTATGATAATAAATCATTAATTTTTGCGTCGTTTTTTATTTTTTAAGGGGAACGCTAAAGGGGTTAACTAATGGGACAGTTTTATAGGGTGGGTCATTATGGACGCGGCGATAACAAATGGGTGTACTTTTATTGTTTTTCTGTTTCTTTATTTTCAAAAAATGAATTTATTAGGGAATCATTTTTTTTCTTATTTATTTAACGATTTTATTAAAATTATCTTTACACTTTTTGTTTTTTACTTTATTATAATGTCCCATGGGGGACATCACTGTCCTGTGACAGATCGCTGATCTGTCACATCACAGATCGCTGTGACAGATCAGCGATCTGTCACAGGCACTGCTGCAGGCTTCCTCATGCCTGCGCTCTGCGGGCAGTGAGGAAGCCGGCTCCCTGCAGGCCCCCGAAGGTCCCCGTCGCCATATTGGATCCAGGGACCTGCAGGGAAGGCGACCCCCGCAGCGGCGCTGCACATCGCGCTGCTGTGGGGGTCGCAGGGAAGCACGGAGGGAGCCCCCTCCCTGCCGATGCTTCCTTTAACCCCCGGTACACCGCGATCATATTTGATCGCGGTGTGCCAGGGGTTAACGTGTCGGGGGCGGTCACACATTGTGCCGGGTGTCAGCTGTGATAATCAGCTGACACCCGGCCGCGATCAGCTGCGCTCCCCCCGTGAGCGCAGCTGATCGCATTAGACGTACTATTCCGTCCTTGGGACTTAGGTCCCAGGTCACATGGACGGAATAGTACGTCTAATGTAGGAAAGGGGTTGATGGACCTGACAGATACCGGATTATTAGATATTATCAGTATTAACATTAGTTTTTTTCATGTTTCACATAGAAGCTTATAGGGAAAAAAACACCAAAATTCGCACAGTTCAGCAGCGTCTTCAGCCTCCCAGCGATCGCAGATCGCATGAAATCACATCCACTTTTCTTGCACATATAGGCCGTAGCGTAAATGCTGTGTCTTCCGCTGATTTTTTTGGGGGGGCAGAAATTCTGCTACGTTTAACTGTGTGAATAAATGCTGGGCAGGGTGCAATAGTTGACTGCTTTGTCTCCCATCCTTATAGGACCCCTAGCATGGTCCGCTGAGCTTTGAATGATCTTTTAATAGGCTTGGATTCTGTTAAATAGTTGTTGCAATAATCGCTGGAACCAAGTCCTAGTGGCAGGGCTACAACTCACCTCCCCATAAAATATAATGTACCCCCCATAAGAATATAATACAACCCACCTCCCCATAGAATATAATGTACCCCCCATAGAATATAGTACAGCCCACCTCCCCATAGAATATAATGTACCCCCCCATAGAATATAATACAACCCACCTCCCCATAGAATAAAATGTACCCCCCATAGAATATAGTACAGCCCACCTCCCCATAGAATATAATGTACCCCCCCATAGAATATAATACAACCCACCTCCCCATAGAATATAATGTACCCCCATAGAATATAATACAACCCACCTCCCCATAGAATATAATGTACCCCCCATAGAATATAGTACAGCCCACCTCCCCATAGAATATAATGTACCCCCATAGAATATAGTACAGCCCACCTCCCCATAGAATATAATGTAGCACCCCATAGAAAATAATGTACCCCCCATAGAATATAGTACAGCCCACCTCCCCATAGAATATAATGTAGCACCCCATAGAATATAGTACAGCCCACCTCCCCATAGAATATAATGTAGCACCCCATAGAATATAGTACAGCCCACCTCCCCATAGAATATAATGTAGCACCCCATAGAAAATAATGTACCCCCCATAGAATATAGTACAGCCCACCTCCCCATAGAATATAATGTAGCACCCCACAGAATATAATGTATCTCCCCCCCGGTGTGTATATGTACACGCCGGTCTCCTCATCACCACCGGTGAAGCCGCTGCTGGCACAGAGCTGACATCGTGCAGATGGCCCCGATCACATCAGACAGCGCTGCCCTTTGATCTCCAATAGAATAGCGTCGTAGTGCGGTATGCGCGCATGCTACGACTCTGGCGACACGGTCCGCAGGAGGATTCTGACAGAAGGACACATGTCCGGTCATATTATAGATATATAGTCACGAGCGAACGGGTTGACACCCTTTAAACTGTTCCAGAAAATGAGTGCAATTTACACTTGTTTTGTTCTATACCTGTTACTTATCAAAAAGTGTGTGCAGTGCGGTGGCTGGGCGCAGGCAGGCGCACGTGGAGGGAGGGACCGCCGGAATGGGCAGCTGCTGTCACCGTCGCGATCCCTCCAGCCTCCGAAGCCCACTGGTCTACATCCAGACACCACCGCACACATCTCTATAAGCAGACCTCAGCGCTATTTATGTCCCAGTAATGGCCAACCACTATAAATTATGGAGATTTTTTAAAATGCCACCAGAGTGATCTGCTGACAAACTGAACATCCCTGTTGTCAAAATGTCCCGCCCCTGCTGTGTATTTTGGAGAAACTAGGTGACACGTTTGTGTTTCCTGCAGCTCATTTGCATATATGGATGAGCAAGCGCTGTGATTGGCTGCTGTAGAATCCTAGTATGTTTCAGTTGGAAGAGAGGTCAAAGGCCATCGTGTCTGTCCGCCTGCTGCTCAATGCAGCAATGGCAGGATTCACTAAACCCTCTCAGACAGATGTCTGTCCAGCCTCTGGGTGAACAGTCCCACCGAAGGAGAACTCGTCACCTCCTCTGGTGGCCGCCTGTTCCACTCATTGCTCACCCTCACTGTCAAAAAGTTTTTTTCTAATGTGTATCTTTTCCCTTTCATCCCATTGCTTCTCGTGCTTCCATGTGCAAATGAGAATAAGGATGATCCCTCTACATTGGGGCAACCCTTCAGATATTGGTGTCCTCCATCTTATAGAAGGGAACGCCTTTCCGACAGAACAGGCTGACTGAACGTGACGGCCGTCGCCATGATCCCTATGGCCGGCGCATACACACTGCTATGTTGCTGATGTTGTAGCACATTACTTCAATGAAATATTAATGGTGCTGACACGTGCCGGATTATCAGACGTTGTCAGTATTAATCGTGGTGACAGGTGCCGGATTATCAGATGTTGTAAGTATTAATCGTGCTGACACGTGCCGGATTATCAGATGTTGTCAGTATTAATCGTGCTGACACGTGCCGGATTATCAGATATCATGAGTATTAATGGACCTGAAACATGTGCCAGATTATCAGATGTTATCGGTATTAATGGTGCTTACAGATGCTGGATTATCAGATGTTATCAGTATTAATGGTGTTGACAGGTGCCGGATTATCAGACTTCATCAGTATTAATGGTGCTAACACGTGCCGGATTATCAGATGTTGTCAGTATTATTCGTGCTGACAGGTGCCGGATTATCAGATGTTGTCAGTATTAATCGTGCCGGATTATCAGATGTTGTCAGTATTAATCGTGCTGACACGTGCCGGATTATCAGATGTTGTCAGTATTAATCGTGCTGACAGGTGCCGGATTATCAGATATCATGAGTATTAATGGACCTGACAAATGCCGGATTATCAGATGTTGTCAGTATTAATCGTGGTGACAGGTGCCGGATTATCAGATGTTGTCAGTATTAATCGTGCTGACACGTGCCGGATTATCAGATGTTGTCAGTATTAATCGTGCTGACAGGTGCCGGATTATCAGATATCATGAGTATTAATGGACCTGACAAATGCCGGATTATCAGATGTTGTCAGTATTAATCGTGGTGACAGGTGCCGGATTATCAGATGTTGTCAGTATTAATCGTGCCTACACGTGCCGGATTATCAGATGTTGTCAGTATTAATCATGCTGACACGTGCCGGATTATCAGATATCATGAGTATTAATGGACCTGACAAATGCCAGATTATCAGATGTTATCGGTATTAATGGTGCTTACAGATGCTGGATTATCAGATGTTATCAGTATTAATGGTGTTGACAGGTGCCGGATTATCAGATTTCATCAGTATTAATGGTGCTGACACGTGCCGGATTATCAGATGTTGTCAGGATTAATCGTGCCGGATTATCAGATGTTGTCAGTACTAATCGTGCTGACACGTGCCGGATTATCAGATGTTGTCAGTACTAATCGTGCTGACACGTGCCGGATTATCAGATGTTGTCAGTATTAATGGTGCTGACACGTGCCGGAATAACAGATATCATGAGTATTAATGAGCCTGACAAATGCCAGATTATCAAATGTTATCGGTATTAATGGTGCTTACAGATGCTGGATTATCAGATGTTATCAGTATTAATGGTGTTGACAGGTGCCGGATTATCAGACTTCATCAGTATTAATGGTGCTGACACGTGCCGGATTATCAGATGTTGTCAGTATTAATCGTGCTGACACGTGCCGGATTATCAGATGTTGTCAGTATTAATCGTGCTGACAGGTGCCGGATTATCAGATATCATGAGTATTAATGGACCTGACAAATGCCGGATTTTCAGATGTTATCGGTATTAATGGTGCTTACAGATGCTGGATTATCAGATGTTATCAGTATTAATGGTGTTGACAGGTGCCGGATTATCAGACTTCATCAGTATTAACCCCTTAACCCCCAAGGGTGGTTGGCACGTTAATGACCGGGCCAATTTTGACAATTCTTACCACTGTCCCTTTAAGAGGTCATAACTCTGGAACGCTTCCATGGATCCCGCCGGTGATTCTGACATTGCTTTTTTCTCACGACATAGTGTACTTCGTAGGGATATACTATTGAAGAGAAATAGCGCAATAGTGCATTATCCAGTGTAGGTATATCAATTTAAAAATAATACACTCACCAGATGGAGCTTGTAATAAGCATGGAGGATTCGCTGCTGCAGAAACCACAGATCCACGAGGGACCAACGTAGAAGATGCAGGATAGGAGAAAAAGTGGTCAGACAATCCGCGCTGCAAATCACTTTGAACCCCCAAAGGGCTTCACTGAAGTTTATAACGTGCAGCCATCCAATTAAAGACATCATATTTTTTCCACAAAAATGATCTTTTCACCCCCAATTTTTATTTTCCCAAGAGTAACAGGACCCCAAAAGTTATTGTGCAATTCATCCTGAGTACGCTGATACCCCATATATGGGGGTTAAACCACTATTTGGGCACATGGCAGAGCTCGGAAGGGAAGCAGCGCCATTTAACTTTTTTGGCTGGAATTGAGATCGGACGCCATGTCGCGTTTGGAAAGCCCCTGAAGTGCCAAAACAGTGGAAACCCCCCAATTCTAACTCCCTCCCTAACCCTAGCCCTGACCCTAGCTCTGACCCTAGCCCTAATGGGAAAATGGAAATAAATACATTTTTTTTTTATTTTATTATTTTTGCCTAACTAAGGGGGTGATAAAGGGGGGGTTTGATTTACTATTTATGGCGGGTTTTAATTTTTGGCAGCTGTCATACGCTAAAAGACCCTTTTTATTGTAAAAATAGTTTATGCATCACCACATTTTGAGAGCTATAATTTTTCCTTATTTTGACCCACCGAGTCATGTGAGGTCATATTTTTTGCGGGACGAGTTGACGTTTTTATTGGTACCATTTTCGGGCACGTGACATTTTTTGGTCGCTTTTTACTCCGATTTTTGGGACGCAGTATGAACAAAAACCAGCTTTTCAGGAATTTCTTTTGGGGGGGGTGCGTTTACACCGTTCCGCGTGCGGTAAAATTGATAAGGCGCTTTTATTCTTCGGGTCAGTATGATTACAGCGATACATCTTTTATGTCTTTTTTTATGTTTTGGCGGTTTTATGCTATGAAAATTTTTTTTTATAAAAAATAATTATTTTTGCATCGCTTTATTCTGCGAGCTATAACTTTTTTATTTTTTCTCTGATGATGCTGTGTGGTGGCTCGTTTGTTGCGGGACAAGATGTCGTTTTCAGCGGTACCATGGATATTTATATGCGTCTTTTTGATCGCGCGTTATTGCACTTTTTGTTCGTCGGTATGATAATAAATCATTAATTTTTGCGTCGTTTTTTATTTTTTAAGGGGAACGCTAAAGGGGTTAACTAATGGGACAGTTTTATAGGGTGGGTCATTACGGACGCGGCGATAACAAATAGGTGTACTTTTATTGTTTTTCTGTTTCTTTATTTTCAAAAAATGAATTTATTAGGGAATAATTTTTTTTCTTATTTATTTAACGATTTTATTAAAATTATTTTTACACTTTTTGTTTTTTACTTTATTATAATGTCCCATGGGGGACATCACTGTCCTGTGACAGATCGCTGATCTGTCACATCACAGATCGCTGTGACAGATCAGCGATCTGTCACAGGCACTGCTGCAGGCTTCCTCATGCCTGCGCTCTGCGGGCAGTGAGGAAGCCAGCTCCCTGCAGGCCCCCGAAGGTCCCCGTCGCCATATTGGATCCGGGGACCTGCAGGAAAGGCGACCCCCGCAGCGGCGCTGCACATCGCGCTGCTGTGGGGGTCGCAGGGAAGCACGGAGGGAGCCCCCTCCCTGCCGATGCTTCCTTTAACCCCCGGTACACCGCGATCATGTTTGATCGCGGTGTGCCAGGGGTTAACGTGTCGGGGGCGGTCACACATTGTGCCGGGTGTCAGCTGTGATAATCAGCTGACACCCGGCCGCGATCAGCTGCGCTCCCCCCGTGAGCGCAGCTGATCGCATTAGACGTACTATTCCGTCCTTGGGACTTAGGTCCCAGGTCACATGGACGGAATAGTACGTCTAATGTAGGAAAGGGGTTGATGGACCTGACAGATACCGGATTATCAGATATTATCAGTATTAACATTAGTTTTTTTCATGTTTCACATAGAAGCTTATAGGGAAAAAAACACCAAAATTCGCACAGTTCAGCAGCGTCTTCAGCCTCCCAGCGATCGCAGATCGCATGAAATCACATCCACTTTTCTTGCACATATAGGCCGTAGCGTAAATGCTGTGTCTTCCGCTGATTTTTTTTGGGGGGGCAGAAATTCTGCTACGTTTAACTGTGTGAATAAATGCTGGGCAGGGTGCAATAGTTGACTGCTTTGTCTCCCATCCTTATAGGACCCCTAGCATGGTCCGCTGAGCTTTGAATGATCTTTTAATAGGCTTGGATTCTGATAAATAGTTGTTGCAATAATCGCTGGAACCAAGTCCTAGTGGCAGGGCTACAACCCACCTCCCCATAAAATATAATGTATATAATGTACCCCCCATAAGAATATAATACAACCCACCTCCCCATAGAATATAATGTACCCCCCATAGAATATAGTACAGCCCACCTCCCCATAGAATATAATGTACCCCCCCATAGAATATAATACAACCCACCTCCCCATAGAATATAATGTACCCCCCATAGAATATAGTACAGCCCACCTCCCCATAGAATATAATGTACCCCCCCATAGAATATAATACAACCCACCTCCCCATAGAATATAATGTACCCCCCATAGAATATAATACAACCCACCTCCCCATAGAATATAATGTACCCCCCATAGAATATAGTACAGCCCACCTCCCCATAGAATATAATGTACCCCCCATAGAATATAGTACAGCCCACCTCCCCATAGAATATAATGTAGCACCCCATAGAAAATAATGTACCCCCCATAGAATATAGTACAGCCCACCTCCCCATAGAATATAATGTAGCACCCCATAGAATATAGTACAGCCCACCTCCCCATAGAATATAATGTAGCACCCCATAGAATATAGTACAGCCCACCTCCCCATAGAATATAATGTAGCACCCCATAGAAAATAATGTACCCCCCATAGAATATAGTACAGCCCACCTCCCCATAGAATATAATGTAGCACCCCACAGAATATAATGTATCTCCCCCCCCGGTGTGTATATGTACACGCCGGTCTCCTCATCACCACCGGTGAAGCCGCTGCTGGCACAGAGCTGACATCGTGCAGATGGCCCCGATCACATCAGACAGCGCCGCCCTTTGCTCTCCAATAGAATAGCGTCGTAGTGCGGTATGCGCGCATGCTACGACTCCGGCGACACGGTCCGCAGGAGGATTCTGACAGAAGGACACATGTCCGGTCATATAATAGATATATAGTCACGAGCGAACTGGTTGACACCCTTTAAACTGTTCCAGAAAATGGGTGCAATTTACACTTGTTTTGTTCTATACCTGTTACTTATCAAAAAGTGTGTGCAGTACAGTGGCTGAGCGCAGGCAGGCGCACGTGGAGGGACGGACCGCCGGAATAGGCAGCTGCTGGATCAGACTATATTGCAACACGGGCAGCTGCTGTCACCGTCACGATCCCACCAGCCTCCGAAGCCCACTGGTCTACATCCAGACACCACCGCACACATCTCTATAAGCAGACCTCAGCGCTATTTATGTCCCAGTAATGACCAACCACTATAAATTATGGAGATTTTTTAAAATGCCACCAGAGTGATCTGCTGACAAACTGAACATCCCTGTTGTCAAAATGTCCCGCCCCTGCTGTGTATTTTGGAGAAACTAGGTGACACGTTTGTGTTTCCTGCAGCTCATTTGCATATATGGATGAGCAAGCGCTGTGATTGGCTGCTGTAGAATCCTAGTATGTTTCAGTTGGAAGAGAGGTCAAAGGCCATCGTGTCTGTCCGCCTGCTGCTCAATGCAGCAATGGCAGGATTCACTAAACCCTCTCAGACATATGTCTGTCCAGCCTCTGGGTGAACAGTCCCACCGAAGGAGAACTCGTCACCTCCTCTGGTGGCCGCCTGTTCCACTCATTGCTCACCCTCACTGTCAAAAAGTTTTTTTCTAATGTGTATCTTTTCCCTTTCATCCCATTGCTTCTCGTGCTTCCATGTGCAAATGAGAATAAGGATGATCCCTCTACATTGGGGCAACCCTTCAGATATTGGTGTCCTCCATCTAATAGAAGGGAACGCCTTTCCGACAGAACAGGCTGACTGAACGTGACGGCCGTCGCCATGATCCCTATGGCCGGCGCATACACACTGCTATGTTGCTGATGTTGTAGCACATTACTTCAATGAAATATTAATGGTGCTGACACGTGCCGGATTATCAGACGTTGTCAGTATTAATCGTGGTGACAGGTGCCGGATTATCAGATGTTGTAAGTATTAATCGTGCTGACACGTGCCGGATTATCAGATGTTGTCAGTATTAATCGTGCTGACACGTGCCGGATTATCAGATATCATGAGTATTAATGGACATGAAACATGTGCCAGATTATCAGATGTTATCGGTATTAATGGTGCTTACAGATGCTGGATTATCAGATGTTATCAGTATTAATGGTGTTGACAGGTGCCGGATTATCAGACTTCATCAGTATTAATGGTGCTGACACGTGCCGGATTATCAGATGTTGTCAGTATTAATCGTGCTGACAGGTGCGGGATTATCAGATGTTGTCAGTATTAATCGTGCCGGATTATCAGATGTTGTCAGTACTAATCGTGCTGACACGTGCCGGATTATCAGATGTTGTCAGTACTAATCGTGCTGACACGTGCCGGATTATCAGATGTTGTCAGTATTAATCGTGCTGACACGTGCCGGAATAACAGATATCATGAGTATTAATGAGCCTGACAAATGCCAGATTATCAGATGTTATCGGTATTAATGGTGCTTACAGATGCTGGATTATCAGATGTTATCAGTATTAATGGTGTTGACAGGTGCCGGATTATCAGACTTCATCAGTATTAATGGTGCTGACACGTGCCGGATTATCAGATGTTGTCAGTATTAATCGTGCTGACACGTGCCGGATTATCAGATGTTGTCAGTATTAATCATAGAATCATAGAATCGTAGAGTTGGAAGGGACCTCCTGGGCCATCTGGTCCAACCCCCTGCTCAAAGCAGGATTCGCTAAATCATCCCAGTCAGATGTCTGTCCAGCCTCTGTTTGAAGACTTCCATTGAAGGAGAACTCACCACTTCTCGTGGCAGCCTGTTCCACTCATTGATCACTCTAACTGTCAAAAAGTTTTTTCTAATATCTAATCTGTGTCTCCTCCCATTCAGTTTCATCCCATTGCTTCTAGTCTTTCCTTGTGCAAATGAGAATAAAGTTGATCCTTCTACAATGTGACAGCCCTTTAGATATTTGTAGACAGCAATTAAGTCTCCTCTCAGTCTTCTCTTTTGCAAACTAAACATTCCCAAATCCTGCAACCTTTCCTCATAAGACAGGGTTTGCAGACCGGTCACCATTCTGGTCGCTCTTTTCTGAACTTGCTCCAGTTTGTTGATGTCTTTTTTAAAATGTGGTGCCCAAAACTGGACACAATATTCCAGATGAGGTCTGACCAAAGAGGAGTAGAGGGAAATAATGACTTCACGTGATCTAGACTGTATGCTTCTGTTAATACATCCTAGAACTGCATTTGCCTTTTTTGCTGCTGCATCACACTGTTGACTCATATTCAGTCTGTGATCTATTAGTATACCCAAGTCTTTTTCACATGTGCTGTCACTTAGCCCTATTCCTCCCATTCTATATATGCTTTTTTCATTTTTATTGCCCAGATGTAGTACTTTGCATTTCTCCCTGTTAAAAACCATTCTGTTAGTTACTGCCCACTTCTCCAGTTTATTTAAATCTTTTTGAATCCTCTCTCTCTCTTCTCTAGTATTAGCTATCCCTCCTAGCTTTGTGTCATCAGCAAATTTAATCAGTTTACCCTCAATTCCTTCATCTAAATCATTGATAAAGATGTTGAACAATACAGGGCCCAGGACAGAGCCCTGTGGTACCCCACTTGAGACATTCTTCCAACTGGATGTGCAGCCATTTACGACCACTCTTTGGGTCCGATCACTAAGCCAGCTATGAATCCACCTAACAGTTGCCTTGTCCATTCCATACTTAGTCATTTTTTCAATAAGGATTGTATGAGAGACTTTGTCAAATGCTTTGCTGAAGTCAAGATATACTATATCTACAGCATTTCCTTGATCCACCCAATCAGTGATACCGTCATAGAAGGAAATTAAGTTAGTCTGACATGACTTATTAGTTACAAACCCATGCTGACTCTGTTTGATCACTTCATTCTTATCCAGGTATTGACTTACATGTTGTTTAATAATTTGTTCAAAGATCTTTCCTGGTATAGAAGTCAGACTCACCGGCCTATAGTTGCCTGGGTCCACCTTCTTCCCCTTTTTGAAGATAGGAACAACATTTGCTCTTCTCCAGTCTTCTGGCACTTCTCCTGTTCTCCAAGAATTTTCAAAGATTATGGAGAGTGGTTCAGAAATTTCTTCTGCTATCTCCTTCAGTACTCTGGGGTGTAATTCATCTGGACCTGGAGACTTGAATTCATTTAGGTTAGCTAAGTGTTTCCTCACTATCTTTCTGTTTATAGATATCCTGGATTCTTCTATTCCCTTAATAGGACAGTGAATAACAGTTGGTGTTACATTTCCTTTCTGAGAGAAAACAGATGCAAAATAGGAATTTAAAAGTTCAGCCTTCTCAACATCCTGTCTTACCATTTCATCATTTTCATCGTGTAAAAATCCTATAGCATCTTTGACTTTTCTTTTACTTTTGACATATCCCCAAAATCCTTTATTATTGCTTTTGACATCTCTTGCAAGCCTCAATTCATTTTCAGCTTTAATCTGATTTGTGCCCTGCAGATTCTGCAGACAGCATTATATTCTTCTTTAGATATGCCTCCCTCTTTCCATTTTATAAACATTTTTTTCTTCCTTTTTAGCATGTGCTTAAGTTCTGTGTTCACCCATCCTGGTTTCCTTAAATGCTTCCTATTCTTCCCTCTTTTCGGAATTGTTAACAACTGTGCTTTGAGAATTTCATTTTTCAAGATTTCCCATCCTTCCTGGACATTTTTGTCTTTAAGGATATCCAGCCATTGGATCCCTCCAATTATCTTTCTGAATCCCTTAAAATCTGCCTTTCTGAAATCTAACCTTGACGTCTGAGTCTTCACAGGTCTTCCGCCTCTAGTTATCCAAAATTCTAAAATAGCATGGTCGCTACCTCCTAGGGTTCCAGCCACTTTTACCTCCTCAACCATTTCCTCCCTGTTTATAAGGATTAGATCCAAGGTAGCAGTTCCCCTTGTTTTCTCCCCTACCTTTTGGAAGATAAAGTTGTCAGCAAGAGAGGATAAGAATTTCCTTGACCTGTTAGTTTTGCCTGAGAGAGATTCCCAACAAATGTCTGGATAGTTGAAATCTCCCATGACAACTATGTCATATTTTTTGGAGAACTTGGCCATTTGATGCATAAAGAGTTCATCCATATCTTCAGCTTGCACAGGCGGCCTGTAGTAAATGCCTACAATGGTGTCCTTTCCATTGTTCTGTCCTTGTATTCTTACCCAAACAGTTTCCACAGAACTCCCAGTCTCTGAAGCTTCAATCTCTGTGCAGATATATGCGTTTCTAACATACAATGCAACACCCCCTCCTCGTTTATCAAGTCTGTTTCTTGCAAATAAGTTGTATCCTTCTAGTCTTGTATTCCAATCATGTGTATCGTCCCACCAAGTTTCAGTGATTCCAATGACATCATATTTCTTTTCCTGTGTTAGTAGTTCCAATTCTCCTTGTTTGTTGCCCATGCTTTGTGCATTAGTATAGAAACATTTTAGTTTGTGATTGGTTTCTCTTTCTCCAATATTGTTATTAATTAGATTCTTTCGTCTTTGTTCTTCCTTTCCACTTCTATTAGCAGAGTTCTCAATAGCATTTGTCAGGTGTATGGCTTTTTCTGGTCTTTTGCTTCCCTTCCCATGTTGTTCTAGTTTAAAGCTCTCCTTACAAGTGTAGCAAGGCGACTTCCAAATACATGCTTTCCAGTCTTCGTAAGGTGCACCCCATCTCTAGCAAGTAGTCCATCGTATAAGTAGTTCACTCCGTGATCCAGAAATCCAAATCGTTGCTGACGGCACCATCGACGTAGCCAGTTGTTCACCTGCAGAATCTTATTCCACCTCCTTGTTCCATGGCCATCCACTGGGAGGATGGAAGAGAAGACCACCTGCGCTCCCAGTTCTTTCACTTTCTTGCCTAAGTCTTCAAAGTCTCTGCAGATGGTTTCCAGGTCGTTTCTTGCGGTGTCATTTGTCCCCACATGTAGTAGCAGGAATGGGTAGTCATCTGTAGGTCTGAAGAGTCCTGATATCCTGTCAGACACATCTTTAATTTTTGCACCTGGAAGACAGCACATTTCTCTTGAAGTTATATCCGGTCTGCAGATAGCGGCCTCTGTTCCTCTCAACAGGGAATCCCCCATGACCACCACTCTCCGTTTCTTCTTCACAACATTTTTCTTTCTCCATCCAGGAGGACTCTGAAGGCGTACAAGGTTGCTGTTTGTTGGCAAAGTCTTATCCTGATGTATTTCTTCATCATTTTCCTGCGTGAGAGCCTGGTACTGGTTTCTGAGCAGTATGGGTGCTGACTGCCTCCTGATCCTCCTGCTTCTCTGGGTCACATGTCTCCATTCCTCTGTTTCTTCAGGTGCACTTCGAATTTCTTCTCTTTCTGTAACATGAAGAGATAATTCTGCTCTGTCCAAGAACTCTTCACCTTCCTTAATGATCTTCAACGTAGCCAACCTCTCTTCGAGATTTTGCAACTTTTCCTCCAACAGGGACACAAGCTTGCATTTGTGGCATGTGAAGTTTGGCTTTTCCACTGGTAAGTCTGTGAACATGTAGCAAGAAATGCAGCTCACCAAATGGCTCCTGGCCTCTTCCATCTTGAGATTTCTTAAAAACGATGAAATATGAGCCAAAATTCTCTTCCCCTGGTTTTCCGATTTCCTCTTTTCAGCTGCAACAGCCAAAACCCAGTGATCGTTGAGCTCGCGGAGACTCTTCACTTATCCCAGAAGGCACTGGGAATATGCAAATGATCTCCTCAAGACTCTTCCCCTGGTTTTCCGATTTCCTCTTTTCAGCTGCAACGGCCAAAACCCAGTGATCGTTGAGCTCGCGGAGACTCTTCACTTATCCCAGAAGGCACTGGGAATATGCAAATGATCTCCTCAAGAATCTTCCCCTGGTTTTCCGATTTCCTCTTTTCAGCTGCAACGGCCAAAACCCAGTGATCGTTGAGCTCGCGGAGACTCTTCACTTATCCCAGAAGGCACTGGGAATATGCAAATGATCTCCTCAAGACTCTTCCCCTGGTTTTAATCGTGCTGACAGGTGCCGGATTATCAGATATCATGAGTATTAATGGACCTGACAAATGCCGGATTATCAGATGTTATCGGTATTAATGGTGCTTACAGATGCTGGATTATCAGATGTTATCAGTATTAATGGTGTTGACAGGTGCCGGATTATCAGACTTCATCAGTATTAACCCCTTAACCCCCAAGGGTGGTTGGCACGTTAATGACCGGGCCAATTTTGACAATTCTTACCACTGTCCCTTTAAGAGGTCATAACTCTGGAACGCTTCCATGGATCCCGCCGGTGATTCTGACATTGCTTTTTTCTCACGACATAGTGTACTTCGTAGGGATATACTATTGAAGAGAAATAGCGCAATAGTGCATTATCCAGTGTAGGTATATCAATTTAAAAATAATACACTCACCAAATGGAGCTTGTAATAAGCATGGAGGATTCGCTGCTGCAGAAACCACAGATCCACGAGGGACCAACGTAGAAGATGCAGGAGAGGAGAAAAAGTGGTCAGACAATCCGCGCTGCAAATCACTTTGAACCCCCAAAGGGCTTCACAGAAGTTTATAACGTGCAGCCATCCAATTAAAGACATCATATTTTTTCCACAAAAATGATCTTTTCACCCCCAATTTTTATTTTCCCAAGAGTAACAGGACCCCAAAAGTTATTGTGCAATTCATCCTGAGTACGCTGATACCCCATATATGGGGGTAAACCACTATTTGGGCACATGGCAGAGCTCGGAAGGGAAGCAGCGCCATTTAACTTTTTTGGCTGGAATTGAGATCGGACGCCATGTCGCGTTTGGAAAGCCCCTGAAGTGCCAAAACAGTGGAAACCCCCCAATTCTAACTCCCACCCTAACCCTAGCCCTGACCCTAGCTCTGACCCTAGCCCTAATGGGAAAATGGAAATAAATACATTTTTTTTTTATTTTATTATTTTTGCCTAACTAAGGGGGTGATAAAGGGGGGGTTTGATTTACTATTTATGGCGGGTTTTAATTTTTGGCAGATGTCATACGCTAAAAGACGCTTTTTATTGTAAAAATAGTTTATGCATCACCACATTTTGAGAGCTATAATTTTTCCTTATTTTGACCCACCGAGTCATGTGAGGTCATATTTTTTGCGGGACGAGTTGACGTTTCTATTGGTACCATTTTCGGGCACGTGACATATTTTGGTCGCTTTTTACTCCGATTTTTGAGACGCAGTATGAACAAAAACCAGCTTTTCAGGAATTTCTTTTGGAGGGGGGGGGGTGCGTTTACACCGTTCCGCGTGCGGTAAAATTGATAAGACGCTTTTATTCTTCAGGTCAGTATGATTACAGCGATACCTCTTTTATGTCTTTTTTTATGTTTTGGCGGTTTTATGCTATGAAAATTTTTTTTTATAAAAAATAATTATTTTTGCATCGCTTTATTCTGCGAGCTATAACTTTTTTATTTTTTCTCTGATGATGCTGTGTGGTGGCTCGTTTGTTGCGGGACAAGATGTCGTTTTCAGCGGTACCATGGATATTTATATGCGTCTTTTTGATCGCGCGTTATTGCACTTTTTGTTCGTCGGTATGATAATAAATCATTAATTTTTGCGTCGTTTTTTATTTTTTAAGGGGAACGCTAAAGGGGTTAACTAATGGGGGACAGTTTTATAGGGTGGGTCATTACGGACGCGGCGATAACAAATAGGTGTACTTTTATTGTTTTTCTGTTTCTTTATTTTCAAAAAATGAATTTATTAGGGAATAATTTTTTTTCTTATTTATTTAACGATTTTATTAAAATTATTTTTACACTTTTTGTTTTTTACTTTATTATAATGTCCCATGGGGGACATCACTGTCCTGTGACAGATCGCTGATCTGTCACATCACAGATCGCTGTGACAGATCAGCGATCTGTCACAGGCACTGCTGCAGGCTTCCTCATGCCTGCGCTCTGCGGGCAGTGAGGAAGCCAGCTCCCTGCAGGCCCCCGAAGGTCCCCGTCGCCATATTGGATCCGGGGACCTGCAGGAAAGGCGACCCCCGCAGCGGCGCTGCACATCGCGCTGCTGTGGGGGTCGCAGGGAAGCACGGAGGGAGCCCCCTCCCTGCCGATGCTTCCTTTAACCCCCGGTACACCTCGATCATGTTTGATCGCGGTGTCCCAGGGGTTAACGTGTCGGGGGCGGTCACACATTGTGCCGGGTGTCAGCTGTGATAATCAGCTGACACCCGGCCGCGATCAGCTGCGCTCCCCCCGTGAGCGCAGCTGATCGCATTAGACGTACTATTCCGTCCTTGGGACTTAGGTCCCAGGTCACATGGACGGAATAGTACGTCTAATGTAGGAAAGGGGTTGATGGACCTGACAGATATCCCGGATTATCAGATATTATCAGTATTAACATTAGTTTTTTTCATGTTTCACATAGAAGCTTATAGGGAAAAAAACACCAAAATTCGCACAGTTCAGCAGCGTCTTCAGCCTCCCAGCGATCGCAGATCGCATGAAATCACATCCACTTTTCTTGCACATATAGGCCGTAGCGTAAATGCTGTGTCTTCCGCTGATTTTTTTTGGGGGGCAGAAATTCTGCTACGTTTAACTGTGTGAATAAATGCTGGGCAGGGTGCAATAGTTGACTGCTTTGTCTCCCATCCTTATAGGACCCCTAGCATGGTCCGCTGAGCGTTGAATGATCTTTTAATAGGCTTGGATTCTGATAAATAGTTGTTGCAATAATCGCTGGAACCAAGTCCTAGTGGCAGGGCTACAACCCACCTCCCCATAAAATATAATGTACCCCCCATAGAATATAATACAACCCACCTCCCCATAGAATATAATGTACCCCCCATAGAATATAGTACAGCCCACCTCCCCATAGAATATAATGTACCCCCCCATAGAATATAATACAACCCACCTCCCCATAGAATATAATGTACCCCCCATAGAATATAGTACAGCCCACCTCCCCATAGAATATAATGTACCCCCCCATAGAATATAATACAACCCACCTCCCCATAGAATATAATGTACCCCCCATAGAATATAATACAACCCACCTCCCCATAGAATATAATGTACCCCCCATAGAATATAGTACAGCCCACCTCCCCATAGAATATAATGTACCCCCCATAGAATATAGTACAGCCCACCTCCCCATAGAATATAATGTAGCACCCCATAGAAAATAATGTACCCCCCATAGAATATAGTACAGCCAACCTCCCCATAGAATATAATGTAGCACCCCATAGAATATAGTTCAGCCCACCTCCCCATAGAATATAATGTAGCACCCCATAGAAAATAATGTACCCCCCATAGAATATAGTACAGCCCACCTCCCCATAGAATATAATGTAGCACCCCACAGAATATAATGTATCTCCCCCCCGGTGTGTATATGTACACGCCGGTCTCCTCATCACCACCGGTGAAGCCGCTGCTGGCACAGAGCTGACATCGTGCAGATGGCCCCGATCACATCAGACAGCGCCGCCCTTTGCTCTCCAATAGAATAGCGTCGTAGTGCGGTATGCGCGCATGCTACGACTCCGGCGACACGGTCCGCAGGAGGATTCTGACAGAAGGACACATGTCCGGTCATATTATAGATATATAGTCACGAGCGAACGGGTTGACACCCTTTAAACTGTTCCAGAAAATGAGTGCAATTTACACTTGTTTTGTTCTATACCTGTTACTTCTCAAAAGGTGTGTACAGTGCGGTGGCTGGGCGCAGGCAGGCGCACGTGGAGGGAGGGACCGCCGGAATGGGCAGCTGCTGGATCAGACTATATTGCAACATGGGCAGCTGCTGTCACCGTCGCGATCCCACCAGCCTCCGAAGCCCACTGGTCTACATCCAGACACCACCGCACACATCTCTATAAGCAGACCTCAGCGCTATTTATGTCCCAGTAATGGCCAACCACTATAAATTATGGAGATTTTTTAAAATGCCACCAGAGTGATCTGCTGACAAACTGAACATCCCTGTTGTCAAAATGTCCCGCCCCTGCTGTGTATTTTGGAGAAACTAGGTGACACGTTTGTGTTTCCTGCAGCTCATTTGCATATATGGATGAGCAAGCGCTGTGATTGGCTGCTGTAGAATCCTAGTATGTTTCAGTTGGAAGAGAGGTCAAAGGCCATCGTGTCTGTCCGCCTGCTGCTCAATGCAGCAATGGCAGGATTCACTAAACCCTCTCAGACAGATGTCTGTCCAGCCTCTGGGTGAACAGTCCCACCGAAGGAGAACTCGTCACCTCCTCTGGTGGCCGCCTGTTCCACTCATTGCTCACCCTCACTGTCAAAAAGTTTTTTTCTAATGTGTATCTTTTCCCTTTCATCCCATTGCTTCTCGTGCTTCCATGTGCAAATGAGAATAAGGATGATCCCTCTACATTGGGGCAACCCTTCAGATATTGGTGTCCTCCATCTTATAGAAGGGAACGCCTTTCCGACAGAACAGGCTGACTGAACTTGACGGCCGTCGCCATGATCCCTATGGCCGGCGCATACACACTGCTATGTTGCTGATGTTGTAGCACATTACTTCAATGAAATATTAATGGTGCTGACACGTGCCGGATTATCAGACGTTGTCAGTATTAATCGTGGTGACAGGTGCCGGATTATCAGATGTTGTAAGTATTAATCGTGCTGACACGTGCCGGATTATCAGATGTTGTCAGTATTAATCGTGCTGACACGTGCCGGATTATCAGATATCATGAGTATTAATGGACCTGAAACATGTGCCAGATTATCAGATGTTATCGGTATTAATGGTGCTTACAGATGCTGGATTATCAGATGTTATCAGTATTAATGGTGTTGACAGGTGCCGGATTATCAGACTTCATCAGTATTAATGGTGTTGACACGTGCCGGATTATCAGATGTTGTCAGTATTAATCGTGCTAACAGGTGCCGGATTATCAGATGTTGTCAGTATTAATCGTGCCGGATTATCAGATGTTGTCAGTATTAATCTTGCTGACACGTGCCGGATTATCAGATGTTGTCAGTATTAATCGTGCTGACAGGTGCCGGATTATCAGATATCATGAGTATTAATGGACCTGACAAATGCCGGATTATCAGATGTTGTCAGTATTAATCGTGGTGACAGGTGCCGGATTATCAGATGTTGTCAGTATTAATCGTGCCTACACGTGCCGGATTATCAGATGTTGTCAGTATTAATCGTGCTGACACGTGCCGGATTATCAGATATCATGAGTATTAATGGACCTGACAAATGCCAGATTATCAGATGTTATCGGTATTAATGGTGCTTACAGATGCTGGATTATCAGATGTTATCAGTATTAATGGTGTTGACAGGTGCCGGATTATCAGACTTCATCAGTATTAATGGTGCTGACAGGTGCGGGATTATCAGATGTTGTCAGTATTTATCGTGCCGGATTATCAGATGTTGTCAGTACTAATCGTGCTGACACGTGCCGGATTATCAGATGTTGTCAGTACTAATCGTGCTGACACGTGCCGGATTATCAGATGTTGTCAGTATTAATCGTGCTGACACGTGCCGGAATAACAGATACAGTCATGGCCAAAAGTATTGACACCCCTGAAATTCTGTCAGATAATATTCAGTTTCTTCCTGAAAATGATTGCAAACACAAATTCTTTGGTATTATTATCTTCATTTAATTTGTCTTAAATGAAAAAACACAAAAGAGAATGAAGCAAAAAGCAAAACATTGATCATTTCACACAAAACTCCAAAAATGGGCCGGACAAAAGTATTGGCACCCTCAGCCTAATACTTGGTTGCACAACCTTTAGCCAAAATAACTGCCACCAACCGCTTCCGGTAACCATCAATGAGTTTCTTACAATGCTCTGCTGGAATTTTAGACCATTCTTCTTTGGCAAACTACTCCAGGTCCCTGATATTTGAAGGGTGCCTTCTCCAAAGTGCCATTTTTAGATCTCTCCACAGGTGTTCTATGGGATTCAGGTCTGGACTCATTGCTGGCCACCTTAGAAGTCTCCAGTGCTTTCTCTCAAACCATTTTCTAGTGCTTTTTGAAGTGTGTTTTGGGTTATTGTCCTGCTGGAAGACCCATGACCTCTGAGGTAGACCCAGCTTTCTCACACTGGGCCCTAAATTATGCTGCAAAATTTGTTGGTAGGCTTCTGACTTCATAATGCCATGCACACGGTCAAGCAGTCCAGTGCCAGAGGCAGCAAAGCAACCCCAAAACATCAGGGAACCTCCGCCATGTTTGACTGTAGGGACCGTGTACTTTTCTTTGAATGCCTCTTTTTTCTCCTGTAAACTCTATGTTGATGCTTTTGCCCTAAAAGCTCTACTTTTGTCTCATCTGACCAAAGAACATTCTTCCAAAATGTTTTAGGCTTTTTCAGGTAAGTTTTCGCAAACTCCAGCCTGGCTTTTTTATGTCTCGGGGTAAGAAGTGGAGTCTTCCTGGGTCTCCTACCATACAGTCCCTTTTCATTCAGATGCCGACGGATAGTACGGGTTGACACCGTTGTACCCTCGGACTGCAGGGCAGCTTGAACTTGTTTGGATGTTAGTGGAGGTTCTTTATCCAACATCCGCACAATCTTGCGTTGAAATCTCTTGTCAATTTTTCTTTTCCGTCCACATCTAGGGAGGTTAGCCACAGTGCCAGGGACTTTAAACTTCTTGATGACACTGCGCACGGTAGACACAGGAACATTCAGGTCTTTGGAGATGGATTTGTAGCCTTGAGATTGCTCATGCTTCCTCACAATTTGGTTTCTCAAGTCCTCAGACAGTTCTTTGGTCTTCTTTCTTTTCTCCATGCTCAATGTGGTACACACAAGGACACAGGACAGAGGTTGAGTCAACTTTAATCCATGTCAACTGGCTGCAAGTGTGATTTAGTTATTGCCAACACCTGTTAGGTGCCACAGGTAAGTTACAGGTGCTGTTAATTATACAAATTAGAGAAGCATCACATGATTTTTCGCACAGTGCCAATACTTTTGTCCACCCTGTTTTTTATGTTTGGTGTGGAATTATATCCAATTTGGCTTTAGGACAATTCTTTTTGTGTTTTTTCATTTAAGACAAATTAAATGAAGATAATAATAACAAAGAATTTGTGTTTGCAATCATTTTCAGGAAGAAACTGAGTATTATCTGACAGAATTGCAGGGGTGTCAATACTTTTGGCCATGACTGAATCATGAGTATTAATGAGCCTGACAAATGCCAGATTATCAGATGTTATCGGTATTAATGGTGCTTACAGATGCTGGATTATCAGATGTTATCAGTATTAATGGTGTTGACAGGTGCCGGATTATCAGACTTTATCAGTATTAATGGTGCTGACACGTGCCGGATTATCAGATGTTGTCAGTATTAATCGTGCTGACACGTGCCGGATTATCAGATGTTGTCAGTATTAATCGTGCTGACAGGTGCCGGATTATCAGATATCATGAGTATTAATGGACCTGACAAATGCCGGATTATCAGATGTTATCGGTATTAATGGTGCTTACAGATGCTGGATTATCAGATGTTATCAGTATTAATGGTGTTGACAGGTGCCGGATTATCAGACTTCATCAGTATTAACCCCTTAACCCCCAAGGGTGGTTGGCACGTTAATGACCGGGCCAATTTTGACAATTCTTACCACTGTCCCTTTAAGAGGTCATAACTCTGGAACGCTTCCATGGATCCCGCCGGTGATTCTGACATTGCTTTTTTCTCACGACATAGTGTACTTCGTAGGGATATACTATTGAAGAGAAATAGCGCAATAGTGCATTATCCAGTGTAGGTATATCAATTTAAAAATAATACACTCACCAGATGGAGCTTGTAATAAGCATGGAGGATTCGCTGCTGCAGAAACCACAGATCCACGAGGGACCAACGTAGAAGATGCAGGAGAGGAGAAAAAGTGGTCAGACAATCCGCGCTGCAAATCACTTTGAACCCCCAAAGGGCTTCACAGAAGTTTATAACGTGCAGCCATCCAATTAAAGACATCATATTTTTTCCACAAAAATGATCTTTTCACCCCCAATTTTTATTTTCCCAAGAGTAACAGGACCCCAAAAGTTATTGTGCAATTCATCCTGAGTACGCTGATACCCCATATATGGGGGTAAACCACTATTTGGGCACATGGCAGAGCTCGGAAGGGAAGCAGCGCCATTTAACTTTTTTGGCTGGAATTGAGATCGGACGCCATGTCGCGTTAGGGAAAGCCCCTGAAGTGCCAAAACAGTGGAAACCCCCCAATTCTAACTCCCACTCTAACCCTAGCCCTGACCCTAGCTCTGACCCTAGCCCTAATGTGAAAATGGAAATAAATACATTTTTTTTTTATTTTATTATTTTTGCCTAACTAAGGGGGTGATAAAGAAGGGGGTTTGATTTACTATTTATGGCGGGTTTTAATTTTTGGCAGCTGTCATACGCTAAAAGACGCTTTTTATTGTAAAAATAGTTTATGCATCACCACATTTTGAGAGCTATAATTTTTCCTTATTTTGACCCACCGAGTCATGTGAGGTCATATTTTTTGCGGGACGAGTTGACGTTTTTATTGGTACCATTTTCGGGCACGTGACATTTTTTGGTCGCTTTTTACTCCGATTTTTGGGACGCAGTATGAACAAAAACCAGCTTTTCAGGAATTTCTTTTGGGGGGGGTGCGTTTACACCGTTTCGCGTGCGGTAAAATTGATAAGGCGCTTTTATTCTTCGGGTCAGTATGATTACAGCGATACCTCTTTTATGTCTTTTTTTATGTTTTGGCGGTTTTATGCTATGAAAAAATTTTTTTTATAAAAAATAATTATTTTTGCATCGCTTTATTCTGCGAGCTATAACTTTTTTATTTTTTCTCTGATGATGCTGTGTGGTGGCTCGTTTGTTGCGGGACAAGATGTCGTTTTCAGCGGTACCATGGATATTTATATGCGTCTTTTTGATCGCGCGTTATTGCACTTTTTGTTCGTCGGTATGATAATAAATCATTAATTTTTGCGTCGTTTTTTATTTTTTAAGGGGAACGCTAAAGGGGTTAACTAATGGGACAGTTTTATAGGGTGGGTCATTACGGCGATAACAAATAGGTGTACTTTTATTGTTTTTCTGTTTCTTTATTTTCAAAAAATGAATTTATTAGGGAATAATTTTTTTTCTTATTTATTTAACGATTTTATTAAAATTATTTTTACACTTTTTGTTTTTTACTTTATTATAATGTCCCATGGGGGACATCACTGTCCTGTGACAGATTGCTGATCTGTCACATCACAGATCGCTGTGACAGATCAGCGATCTGTCACAGGCACTGCTGCAGGCTTCCTCATGCCTGCGCTCTGCGGGCAGTGAGGAAGCCAGCTCCCTGCAGGCCCCCGAAGGTCCCCGTCGCCATATTGGATCCGGGGACCTGCAGGAAAGGCGACCCCCGCAGCGGCGCTGCACATCGCGCTGCTGTGGGGGTCGCAGGGAAGCACGGAGGGAGCCCCCTCCCTGCCGATGCTTCCTTTAACCCCCGGTACACCGCGATCATGTTTGATCGCGGTGTGCCAGGGGTTAACGTGTCGGGGGCGGTCACACATTGTGCCGGGTGTCAGCTGCGATAATCAGCTGACACCCGGCCGCGATCAGCTGCGCTCCCCCCGTGAGCGCAGCTGATCGCATTAGACGTACTATTCCGTCCTTGGGACTTAGGTCCCAGGTCACATGGACGGAATAGTACGTCTAATGTAGGAAAGGGGTTGATGGACCTGACAGATACCGGATTATCAGATATTATCAGTATTAACATTAGTTTTTTTCATGTTTCACAAAGAAGCTTATAGGGAAAAAAACACCAAAATTCGCACAGTTCAGCAGCGTCTTCAGCCTCCCAGCGATCGCAGATCGCATGAAATCACATCCACTTTTCTTGCACATATAGGCCGTAGCGTAAATGCTGTGTCTTCCGCTGATTTTTTTGGGGGGGCAGAAATTCTGCTACGTTTAACTGTGTGAATAAATGCTGGGCAGGGTGCAATAGTTGACTGCTTTGTCTCCCATCCTTATAGGACCCCTAGCATGGTCCGCTGAGCTTTGAATGATCTTTTAATAGGCTTGGATTCTGATAAATAGTTGTTGCAATAATCGCTGGAACCAAGTCCTAGTGGCAGGGCTACAACCCACCTCCCCATAAAATATAATGTACCCCCCATAAGAATATAATACAACCCACCTCCCCATAGAATATAATGTACCCCCCATAGAATATAGTACAGCCCACCTCCCCATAGAATATAATGTACCCCCCATAAAATATAATACAACCCACCTCCCCATAGAATATAATGTACCCCCCATAGAATATAGTACAGCCCACCTCCCCATAGAATATAATGTACCCCCCCATAGAATATAATACAACCCACCTCCCCATAGAATATAATGTACCCCCCATAGAATATAGTACAGCCCACCTCCCCATAGAATATAATGTACCCCCCCCATAGAATATAATACAACCCACCTCCCCATAGAATATAATGTACCCCCCATAGAATATAATACAACCCACCTCCCCATAGAATATAATGTACCCCCCATAGAATATAGTACAGCCCACCTCCCCATAGAATATAATGTACCCCCCATAGAATATAGTACAGCCCACCTCCCCATAGAATATAATGTAGCACCTCATAGAAAATAATGTACCCCCCATAGAATATAGTACAGCCCACCTCCCCATAGAATATAATGTAGCACCCCATAGAATATAGTACAGCCCACCTCCCCATAGAATATAATGTAGCACCCCATAGAATATAGTACAGCCCACCTCCCCATAGAATATAATGTAGCACCCCATAGAAAATAATGTACCCCCCATAGAATATAGTACAGCCCACCTCCCCATAGAATATAATGTAGCACCCCACAGAATATAATGTATCTCCCCCCCGGTGTGTATATGTACACGCCGGTCTCCTCATCATCACCGGTGAAGCCGCTGCTGGCACAGAGCTGACATCGTGCAGATGGCCCCGATCACATCAGACAGCGCCGCCCTTTGCTCTCCAATAGAATAGCGTCGTAGTGCAGTATGCGCGCATGCTACGACTCCGGCGACACGGTCCGCAGGAGGATTCTGACAGAAGGACACATGTCCGGTCATATTATAGATATATAGTCACGAGCGAACGGGTTGACACCCTTTAAACTGTTCCAGAAAATGAGTGCAATTTACACTTGTTTTGTTCTATACCTGTTACTTATCAAAAAGTGTGTGCAGTGCGGTGGCTGGGCGCAGGCAGGCGCACGTGGAGGGAGGGACCGCCGGAATAGGCAGCTGCTGGATCAGACTATATTGCAACATGGGCAGCTGCTGTCACCGTCGCGATCCCACCAGCCTCCAAAGCCCACTGGTCTACATCCAGACACCACCGCACACATCTCTATAAGCAGACCTCAGCGCTATTTATGTCCCAGTAATGGCCAACCACTATAAATTATGGAGATTTTTTAAAATGCCACTAGAGTGATCAGCTGACAAACTGAACATCCCTGTTGTCAAAATGTCCCGCCCCTGCTGTGTATTTTGGAGAAACTAGGTGACACGTTTGTGTTTCCTGCAGCTCATTTGCATATATGGATGAGCAAGCGCTGTGATTGGCTGCTGTAGAATCCTAGTATGTTTCAGTTGGAAGAGAGGTCAAAGGCCATCGTGTCTGTCCGCCTGCTGCTCAATGCAGCAATGGCAGGATTCACTAAACCCTCTCAGACAGATGTCTGTCCAGCCTCTGGGTGAACAGTCCCACCGAAGGAGAACTCGTCACCTCCTCTGGTGGCCGCCTGTTCCACTCATTGCTCACCCTCACTGTCAAAAAGTTTTTTTCTAATGTGTATCTTTTCCCTTTCATCCCATTGCTTCTCGTGCTTCCATGTGCAAATGAGAATAAGGATGATCCCTCTACATTGGGGCAACCCTTCAGATATTGGTGTCCTCCATCTTATAGAAGGGAACGCCTTTCCGACAGAACAGGCTGACTGAACGTGACGGCCGTCGCCATGATCCCTATGGCCGGCGCATACACACTGCTATGTTGCTGATGTTGTAGCACATTACTTCAATGAAATATTAATGGTGCTGACACGTGCCGGATTATCAGACGTTGTCAGTATTAATCGTGGTGACAGGTGCCGGATTATCAGATGTTTTAAGTATTAATCGTGCTGACACGTGCCGGATTATCAGATGTTGTCAGTATTAATCGTGCTGACACGTGCCGGATTATCAGATATCATGAGTATTAATGGACCTGAAACATGTGCCAGATTATCAGATGTTATCGGTATTAATGGTGCTTACAGATGCTGGATTATCAGATGTTATCAGTATTAATGGTGTTGACAGGTGCCGGATTATCAGACTTCATCAGTATTAATGGTGCTGACACGTGCCGGATTATCAGATGTTGTCAGTATTAATCGTGCTGACAGGTGCCGGATTATCAGATGTTGTCAGTATTAATCGTGCCGGATTATCAGATGTTGTCAGTATTAATCGTGCTGACACGTGCCGGATTATCAGATGTTGTCAGTATTAATCGTGCTGACAGGTGCCGGATTATCAGATATCATGAGTATTAATGGACCTGACAAATGCCGGATTATCAGATGTTGTCAGTATTAATCGTGGTGACAGGTGCCGGATTATCAGATGTTGTCAGTATTAATCGTGCCTACACGTGCCGGATTATCAGATGTTGTCAGTATTAATCGTGCTGACACGTGCCGGATTATCAGATATCATGAGTATTAATGGACCTGACAAATGCCAGATTATCAGATGTTATCGGTATTAATGGTGCTTACAGATGCTGGATTATCAGATGTTATCAGTATTAATGGTGTTGACAGGTGCCGGATTATCAGACTTCATCTGTATTAATGGTGCTGACACGTGCCGGATTATCAGATGTTGTCAGTATTAATCGTGCTGACAGGTGCGGGATTATCAGATGTTGTCAGTATTTATCGTGCCGGATTATCAGATGTTGTCAGTACTAATCGTGCTGACACGTGCCGGATTATCAGATGTTGTCAATACTAATCGTGCTGACACGTGCCGGATTATCAGATGTTGTCAGTATTAATCGTGCTGACACGTGCCGGAATAACAGATACAGTCATGGCCAAAAGTATTGACACCCCTGAAATTCTGTCAGATAATATTCAGTTTCTTCCTGAAAATGATTGCAAACACAAATTCTTTGGTATTATTATCTTCATTTAATTAGTCTTAAATGAAAAAACACAAAAGAGAATGAAGCAAAAAGCAAAACATTGATCATTTCACACAAAACTCCAAAAATGGGCCGGACAAAAGTATTGGCACCCTCAGCCTAATACTTGGTTGCACAACCTTTAGCCAAAATAACTGCCACCAACCGCTTCCGGTAACCATCAATGAGTTTCTTACAATGCTCTGCTGGAATTTTAGACCATTCTTCTTTGGCAAACTACTCCAGGTCCCTGATATTTGAAGGGTGCCTTCTCCAAAGTGCCATTTTTAGATCTCTCCACAGGTGTTCTATGGGATTCAGGTCTGGACTCATTGCTGGCCACCTTAGAAGTCTCCAGTGCTTTCTCTCAAACCATTTTCTAGTGCTTTTTGAAGTGTGTTTTGGGTTATTGTCCTGCTGGAAGACCCATGACCTCTGAGGTAGACCCAGCTTTCTCACACTGGGCCCCTAAATTATGCTGCAAAATTTGTTGGTAGGCTTCTGACTTCATAAAGCCATGCACACGGTCAAGCAGTCCAGTGCCAGAGGCAGCAAAGCAACCCCAAAACATCAGGGAACCTCCGCCATGTTTGACTGTAGGGACCGTGTACTTTTCTTTGAATGCCTCTTTTTTCTCCTGTAAACTCTATGTTGATGCTTTTGCCCTAAAAGCTCTACTTTTGTCTCATCTGACCAAAGAACATTCTTCCAAAATGTTTTAGGCTTTTTCAGGTAAGTTTTCGCAAACTCCAGCCTGGCTTTTTTATGTCTCGGGGTAAGAAGTGGAGTCTTCCTGGGTCTCCTACCATACAGTCCCTTTTCATTCAGATGCCGACGGATAGTACGGGTTGACACCGTTGTACCCTCGGACTGCAGGGCAGCTTGAACTTGTTTGGATGTTAGTGGAGGTTCTTTATCCAACATCCGCACAATCTTGCGTTGAAATCTCTTGTCAATTTTTCTTTTCCGTCCACATCTAGGGAGGTTAGCCACAGTGCCAGGGGCTTTAAACTTCTTGATGACACTGCGCACGGTAGACACAGGAACATTCAGGTCTTTGGAGATGGATTTGTAGCCTTGAGATTGCTCATGCTTCCTCACAATTTGGTTTCTCAAGTCCTCAGACAGTTCTTTGGTCTTCTTTCTTTTCTCCATGCTCAATGTGGTACACACAAGGACACAGGACAGAGGTTGAGTCAACTTTAATCCATGTCAACTGGCTGCAAGTGTGATTTAGTTATTGCCAACACCTGTTAGGTGCCACAGGTAAGTTACAGGTGCTGTTAATTATACAAATTAGAGAAGCATCACATGATTTTTCGCACAGTGCCAATACTTTTGTCCACCCTCTTTTTTATGTTTGGTGTGGAATTATATCCAATTTGGCTTTAGGACAATTCTTTTTGTGTTTTTTCATTTAAGACAAATTAAATGAAGATAATAATAACAAAGAATTTGTGTTTGCAATCATTTTCAGGAAGAAACTGAGTATTATCTGACAGAATTGCAGGGGTGTCAATACTTTTGGCCATGACTGTATCATGAGTATTAATGAGCCTGACAAATGCCAGATTATCAGATGTTATCGGTATTAATGGTGCTTACAGATGCTGGATTATCAGATGTTATCAGTATTAATGGTGTTGACAGGTGCCGGATTATCAGACTTCATCAGTATTAATGGTGCTGACACGTGCCGGATTATCAGATGTTGTCAGTATTAATCGTGCTGACACGTGCCGGATTATCAGATGTTGTCAGTATTAATCGTGCTGACAGGTGCCGGATTATCAGATATCATGAGTATTAATGGACCTGACAAATGCCGGATTATCAGATGTTATCGGTATTAATGGTGCTTACAGATGCTGGATTATCAGATGTTATCAGTATTAATGGTGTTGACAGGTGCCGGATTATCAGACTTCATCAGTATTAACCCCTTAACCCCCAAGGGTGGTTGGCACGTTAATGACCGGGCCAATTTTGACAATTCTTACCACTGTCCCTTTAAGAGGTCATAACTCTGGAACGCTTCCATGGATCCCGCCGGTGATTCTGACATTGCTTTTTTCTCACGACATAGTGTACTTCGTAGGGATATACTATTGAGGAGAAATAGCGCAATAGTGCATTATCCAGTGTAGGTATATCAATTTAAAAATAATACACTCACCAGATGGAGCTTGTAATAAGCATGGAGGATTCGCTGCTGCAGAAACCACAGATCCACGAGGGACCAACGTAGAAGATGCAGGAAAGGAGAAAAAGTGGTCAGACAATCCGCACTGCAAATCACTTTGAACCCCCAAAGGGCTTCACAGAAGTTTATAACGTGCAGCCATCCAATTAAAGACATCATATTTTTTCCACAAAAATGATCTTTTCACCCCCAATTTTTATTTTCCCAAGAGTAACAGGACCCCAAAAGTTATTGTGCAATTCATCCTGAGTACGCTGATACCCCATATATGGGGGTAAACCACTATTTGGGCACATGGCAGAGCTCGGAAGGGAAGCAGCGCCATTTAACTTTTTTGGCTGGAATTGAGATCGGACGCCATGTCGCGTTTGGAAAGCCCCTGAAGTGCCAAAACAGTGGAAACCCCCCCAATTCTAACTCCCACCCTAACCCTAGCCCTGACCCTAGCTCTGACCCTAGCCCTAATGGGAAAATGGAAATAAATACATTTTTTTTTTATTTTATTATTTTTGCCTAACTAAGGGGGTGATAAAGGGGGGGTTTGATTTACTATTTATGGCGGGTTTTAATTTTTGGCAGCTGTCATACGCTAAAAGACGCTTTTTATTGTAAAAATAGTTTATGCATCACCACATTTTGAGAGCTATAATTTTTCCTTATTTTGACCCACCGAGTCATGTGAGGTCATATTTTTTGCGGGACGAGTTGACGTTTTTATTGGTACCATTTTCGGGCACGTGACATTTTTTGGTCGCTTTTTACTCCGATTTTTGGGACGCAGTATGAACAAAAAACAGCTTTTCAGGAATTTCTTTTGGGGGGGGGGGGTGCGTTTACACCGTTCCGCGTGCGGTAAAATTGATAAGGCGCTTTTATTCTTCGGGTCAGTATGATTACAGCGATACCTCTTTTATGTCTTTTTTTATGTTTTGGCGGTTTTATGCTATGAAAAATTTTTTTTATAAAAAATAATTATTTTTGCATCGCTTTATTCTGCGAGCTATAACTTTTTTATTTTTTCTCTGATGATGCTGTGTGGTGGCTCGTTTGTTGCGGGACAAGATGTCGTTTTCAGCGGTACCATGGATATTTATATGCGTCTTTTTGATCGCGCGTTATTGCACTTTTTGTTCGTCGGTATGATAATAAATCATTAATTTTTGCGTCGTTTTTTATTTTTTAAGGGGAACGCTAAAGGGGTTAACTAATGGGACAGTTTTAAAGGGTGGGTCATTACCGACGCGGCGATAACAAATAGGTGTACTTTTATTGTTTTTCTGTTTCTTTATTTTCAAAAAATGAATTTATTAGGGAATAATTTTTTTTCTTATTTATTTAACGATTTTATTAAAATTATTTTTACACTTTTTGTTTTTTACTTTATTATAATGTCCCATGGGGGACATCACTGTCCTGTGACAGATCGCTGATCTGTCACATCACAGATCGCTGTGACAGATCAGCGATCTGTCACAGGCACTGCTGCAGGCTTCCTCATGCCTGCGCTCTGCGCGCAGTGAAGAAGCCAGCTCCCTGCAGGCCCCCGAAGGTCCCCGTCGCCATATTGGATCCGGGAACCTGCAGGAAAGGCGACCCCCGCAGCGGCGCTGCACATCGCGCTGCTGTGGGGGTCGCAGGGAAGCACGGAGGGAGCCCCCTCCCTGCCGATGCTTCCTTTAACCCCCGGTACACCGCGATCATGTTTGATCGCGGTGTCCCAGGGGTTAACGTGTCGGGGGCGGCCACACATTGTGCCGGGTGTCAGCTGTGATAATCAGCTGACACCCGGCCGCGATCAGCTGCCCTCCCCCCGTGAGCGCAGCTGATCGCATTAGACGTACTATTCCGTCCTTGGGACTTAGGTCCCAGGTCACATGGACGGAATAGTACGTCTAATGTAGGAAAGGGGTTGATGGACCTGACAGATACCGGATTATCAGATATTATCAGTATTAACATTAGTTTTTTTCATGTTTCACATAGAAGCTTATAGGGAAAAAAACACCAAAATTCGCACAGTTCAGCAGCGTCTTCAGCCTCCCAGCGATCGCAGATCGCATGAAATCACATCCACTTTTCTTGCACATATAGGCCGTAGCGTAAATGCTGTGTCTTCCGCTGATTTTTTGGGGGGGGCAGAAATTCTGCTACGTTTAACTGTGTGAATAAATGCTGGGCAGGGTGCAATAGTTGACTGCTTTGTCTCCCATCCTTATAGGACCCCTAGCATGGTCCGCTGAGCTTTGAATGATCTTTTAATAGGCTTGGATTCTGATAAATAGTTGTTGCAATAATCGCTGGAACCAAGTCCTAGTGGCAGGGCTACAACCCACCTCCCCATAAAATATAATGTACCCCCCATAAGAATATAATACAACCCACCTCCCCATAGAATATAATGTACCCCCCATAGAATATAGTACAGCCCGCCTCCCCATAGAATATAATGTACCCCCCCATAGAATATAATACAACCCACCTCCCCATAGAATATAATGTACCCCCCATAGAATATAGTACAGCCCACCTCCCCATAGAATATAATGTACCCCCCCATAGAATATAATACAACCCACCTCCCCATAGAATATAATGTACCCCCCATAGAATATAATACAACCCACCTCCCCATAGAATATAATGTACCCCCCATAGAATATAGTACAGCCCACCTCCCCATAGAATATAATGTACCCCCCGTAGAATATAGTACAGCCCACCTCCCCATAGAATATAATGTAGCACCCCATAGAAAATAATGTACCCCCCATAGAATATAGTACAGCCCACCTCCCCATAGAATATAATGTAGCACCCCATAGAATATAGTACAGCCCACCTCCCCATAGAATATAATGTAGCACCCCATAGAATATAGTACAGCCCACCTCCCCATAGAATATAATGTACCCCCCATAGAATATAGTACAGCCCACCTCCCCATAGAATATAATGTACCCCCCATAGAATATAATACAACCCACCTCCCCATAGAATATAATGTACCCCCCCATAGAATATAATACAACCCACCTCCCCATAGAATATAATGTACCCCCCATAGAATATAATACAACCCACCTCCCCATAGAATATAATGTACCCCCCATAGAATATAGTACAGCCCACCTCCCCATAGAATATAATGTACCCCCCATAGAATATAGTACAGCCCACCTCCCCATAGAATATAATGTAGCACCCCATAGAAAATAATGTACCCCCCATAGAATATAGTACAGCCCACCTCCCCATAGAATATAATGTAGCACCCCATAGAATATAGTACAGCCCACCTCCCCATAGAATATAATGTAGCACCCCATAGAATATAGTACAGCCCACCTCCCCATAGAATATAATGTAGCACCCCATAGAAAATAATGTACCCCCCATAGAATATAGTACAGCCCACCTCCCCATAGAATATAATGTAGCACCCCACAGAATATAATGTATCTCCCCCCCGGTGTGTATATGTACGCGCCGGTCTCCTCATCACCACCGGTGAAGCCGCTGCTGGCACAGAGCTGACATCGTGCAGATGGCCCCGATCACATCAGACAGCGCCGCCCTTTGCTCTCCAATAGAATAGCGTCGTAGTGCGGTATGCGCGCATGCTACGACTCCGGCGACACGGTCCGCAGGAGGATTCTGACAGAAGGACACATGTCCGGTCATATTATAGATATATAGTCACGAGCGAACGGGTTGACACCCTTTAAACTGTTCCAGAAAATGAATGCAATTTACACTTGTTTTGTTCTATACCTGTTACTTATCAAAGGGTGTGTGCAGTGCGGTGGCTGGGCGCAGGCAGGCGCACGTGGAGGGAGGGACCGCCGGAATAGGCAGCTGCTGGATCAGACTATATTGCAACATGGGCAGCTGCTGTCACCGTCGCGATCCCACCAGCCTCCGAAGCCCACTGGTCTACATCCACACACCACCGCACACATCTCTATAAGCAGACCTCAGCGCTATTTATGTCCCAGTAATGGCCAACCACTATAAATTATGGAGATTTTTTAAAATGCCACCAGAGTGATCTGCTGACAAACTGAACATCCCTGTTATCAAAATGTCCCGCCCCTGCTGTGTATTTTGGAGAAACTAGGTGACACGTTTGTGTTTCCTGCAGCTCATTTGCATATATGGATGAGCAAGCGCTGTGATTGGCTGCTGTAGAATCCTAGTATGTTTCAGTTGGAAGAGAGGTCAAAGGCCATCGTGTCTGTCCGCCTGCTGCTCAATGCAGCAATGGCAGGATTCACTAAACCCTCTCAGACAGATGTCTGTCCAGCCTCTGGGTGAACAGTCCCACCGAAGGAGAACTCGTCACCTCCTCTGGTGGCCGCCTGTTCCACTCATTGCTCACCCTCACTGTCAAAAAGTTTTTTTCTAATGTGTATCTTTTCCCTTTCATCCCATTGCTTCTCGTGCTTCCATGTGCAAATGAGAATAAGGATGATCCCTCTACATTGGGGCAACCCTTCAGATATTGGTGTCCTCCATCTTATAGAAGGGAACGCCTTTCCGACAGAACAGGCTGACTGAACGTGACGGCCGTCGCCATGATCCCTATGGCCGGCGCATACACACTGCTATGTTGCTGATGTTGTAGCACATTACTTCAATGAAATATTAATGGTGCTGACACGTGCCGGATTATCAGATGTTGTCAGTATTAATCGTGCTGACACGTGCCGGATTATCAGATGTCAGTATTAATCGTGCTGACACGTGCCGGATTATCAGATATCATGAGTATTAATGGACCTGAAACATGTGCCAGATTATCAGATGTTATCGGTATTAATGGTGCTTACAGATGCTGGATTATCAGATGTTATCAGTATTAATGGTGTTGACAGGTGCCGGATTATCAGACTTCATCAGTATTAATGGTGCTGACACGTGCCGGATTATCAGATGTTGTCAGTATTAATCGTGCTGACAGGTGCCGGATTATCAGATGTTGTCAGTATTAATCGTGCCGGATTATCAGATGTTGTCAGTATTAATCGTGCTGACACGTGCCGGATTATCAGATGTTGTCAGTATTAATCGTGCTGACAGGTGCCGGATTATCAGATATCATGAGTATTAATGGACCTGACAAATGCCGGATTATCAGATGTCAGTATTAATCGTGGTGACAGGTGCCGGATTATCAGATGTTGTCAGTATTAATCGTGCCTACACGTGCCGGATTATCAGATGTTGTCAGTATTAATCGTGCTGACACGTGCCGGATTATCAGATATCATGAGTATTAATGGACCTGACAAATGCCAGATTATCAGATGTTATCGGTATTAATGGTGCTTACAGATGCTGGATTATCAGATGTTATCAGTATTAATGGTGTTGACAGGTGCCGGATTATCAGACTTCATCAGTATTAATGGTGCTGACACGTGCCGGATTATCAGATGTTGTCAGTATTAATCGTGCTGACAGGTGCGGGATTATCAGATGTTGTCAGTATTAATCGTGCCGGATTATCAGATGTTGTCAGTACTAATCGTGCTGACACGTGCCGGATTATCAGATGTTGTCAGTACTAATCGTGCTGACACGTGCCGGATTATCAGATGTTGTCAGTATTAATCGTGCTGACACGTGCCGGAAAAACAGATATCATGAGTATTAATGAGCCTGACAAATGCCAGATTATCAGATGTTATCGGTATTAATGGTGTTTACAGATGCTGGATTATCAGATGTTATCAGTATTAATGGTGTTGACAGGTGCCGGATTATCAGACTTCATCAGTATTAATGGTGCTGACACGTGCCGGATTATCAGATGTTGTCAGTATTAATCGTGCTGACACGTGCCGGATTATCAGATGTTGTCAGTATTAATCGTGCTGACAGGTGCCGGATTATCAGATATCATGAGTATTAATGGACCTGACAAATGCCGGATTATCAGATGTTATCGGTATTAATGGTGCTTACAGATGCTGGATTATCAGATGTTATCAGTATTAATGGTGTTGACAGGTGCCGGATTATCAGACTTCATCAGTATTAACCCCTTAACCCCCAAGGGTGGTTGGCACGTTAATGACCGGGCCAATTTTGACAATTCTTACCACTGTCCCTTTAAGAGGTCATAACTCTGGAACGCTTCCATGGATCCCGCCGGTGATTCTGACATTGCTTTTTTCTCACGACATAGTGTACTTCGTAGGGATATACTATTGAAGAGAAATAGCGCAATAGTGCATTATCCAGTGTAGGTATATCAATTTAAAAATAATACACTCACCAGATGGAGCTTGTAATAAGCATGGAGGATTCGCTGCTGCAGAAACCACAGATCCACGAGGGACCAACGTAGAAGATGCAGGAGAGGAGAAAAAGTGGTCAGACAATCCGCGCTGCAAATCACTTTGAACCCCCAAAGGGCTTCACAGAAGTTTATAACGTGCAGCCATCCAATTAAAGACATCATATTTTTTCCACAAAAATGATCTTTTCACCCCCAATTTTTATTTTCCCAAGAGTAACAGGACCCCAAAAGTTATTGTGCAATTCATCCTGAGTACGCTGATACCCCATATATGGGGGTAAACCACTATTTGGGCACATGGCAGAGCTCGGAAGGGAAGCAGCGCCATTTAACTTTTTTGGCTGGAATTGAGATCGGACGCCATGTCGCGTTTGGAAAGCCCCTGAAGTGCCAAAACAGTGGAAACCCCCCAATTCTAACTCCCACCCTAACCCTAGCCCTGACCCTAGCTCTGACCCTAGCCCTAATGGGAAAATGGAAATAAATACATTTTTTTTTTATTTTATTATTTTTGCCTAACTAAGGGGGTGATAAAGGGGGGGTTTGATTTACTATTTATGGCGGGTTTTAATTTTTGGCAGCTGTCATACGCTAAAAGACGCTTTTTATTGTAAAAATAGTTTATGCATCACCACATTTTGAGAGCTATAATTTTTCCTTATTTTGACCCACCGAGTCATGTGAGGTCATATTTTTTGCGGGACGAGTTGACGTTTTTATTGGTACCATTTTCGGGCACGTGACATTTTTTGGTCGCTTTTTACTCCGATTTTTGGGACGCAGTATGAACAAAAACGAGCTTTTCAGGAATTTCTTTTGGGGGGGGGGGTGCGTTTACACCGTTCCGCGTGCGGTAAAATTGATAAGGCGCTTTTATTCTTCGGGTCAGTATGATTACAGCGATACCTCTTTTATGTCTTTTTTTATGTTTTGGCGGTTTTATGCTATGAAAATTTTTTTTTATAAAAAATAATTATTTTTGCATCGCTTTATTCTGCGAGCTATAACTTTTTTATTTTTTCTCTGATGATGCTGTGTGGTGGCCCGTTTGTTGCGGGACAAGATGTCGTTTTCAGCGGTACCATGGATATTTATATGCGTCTTTTTGATCGCGCGTTATTGCACTTTTTGTTCGTCGGTATGATAATAAATCATTAATTTTTGCGTCGTTTTTTATTTTTTAAGGGGAACGCTAAAGGGGTTAACTAATGGGACAGTTTTATAGGGTGGGTCATTACGGACGCGGCGATAACAAATAGGTGTACTTTTATTGTTTTTCTGTTTCTTTATTTTCAAAAAATGAATTTATTAGGGAATAATTTTTTTTCTTATTTATTTAACGATTTTATTAAAATTGTTTTTACACTTTTTGTTTTTTACTTTATTATAATGTCCCATGGGGGACATCACTGTCCTGTGACAGATCGCTGATCTGTCACATCAGAGATCGCTGTGACAGATCAGCGATCTGTCACAGGCACTGCTGCAGGCTTCCTCATGCCTGCGCTCTGCGGGCAGTGAGGAAGCCAGCTCCCTGAAGGCCCCCGAAGGTCCCCGTCGCCATATTGGATCCGGGGACCTGCAGGAAAGGCGACCCCCGCAGCGGCGCTGCACATCGCGCTGCTGTGGGGGTCGAAGGGAAGCACGGAGGGAGCCCCCTCCCTGCCGATGCTTCCTTTAACCCCCGGTGTCCCAGGGGTTAACGTGTCGGGGGCGGTCACACATTGTGCCGGGTGTCAGCTGTGATAATCAGCTGACACCCGGCCGCGATCAGCTGCGCTCCCCCCGTGAGCGCATCTGATCGCATTAGACGTACTATTCCGTCCTTGGGACTTAGGTCCCAGGTCACATGGACGGAATAGTACGTCTAATGTAGGAAAGGGGTTGATGGACCTGACAGATACCGGATTATCAGATATTATCAGTATTAACATTAGTTTTTTTCATGTTTCACATAGAAGCTTATAGGGAAAAAAACACCAAAATTCGCACAGTTCAGCAGCGTCTTCAGCCTCCCAGCGATCGCAGATCGCATGAAATCACATCCACTTTTCTTGCACATATAGGCCGTAGCGTAAATGCTGTGTCTTCCGCTGATTTTTTTGGGGGGACAGAAATTCTGCTACGTTTAACTGTGTGAATAAATGCTGGGCAGGGTGCAATAGTTGACTGCTTTGTCTCCCATCCTTATAGGACCCCTAGCATGGTCCGCTGAGCTTTGAATGATCTTTTAATAGGCTTGGATTCTGATAAATAGTTGTTGCAATAATCGCTGGAACCAAGTCCTAGTGGCAGGGCTACAACCCACCTCCCCATAAAATATAATGTACCCCCCATAAGAATATAATACAACCCACCTCCCCATAGAATATAATGTACCCCCCATAGAATATAGTACAGCCCACCTCCCCATAGAATATAATGTACCCCCCATAGAATATAATACAACCCACCTCCCCATAGAATATAATGTACCCCCCATAGAATATAGTACAGCCCACCTCCCCATAGAATATAATGTATCCCCCCCATAGAATATAATACAACCCACCTCCCCATAGAATATAATGTATCCCCCCCATAGAATATAATACAACCCACCTCCCCATAGAATATAATGTACCCCCCATAGAATATAATACAACCCACCTCCCCATAGAATATAATGTACCCCCATAGAATATAGTACAGCCCACCTGCCCATAGAATATAATGTACCCCCCATAGAATATAGTACAGCCCACCTCCCCATAGAATATAATGTAGCACCCCATAGAAAATAATATACCCCCCATAGAATATAGTACAGCCCACCTCCCCATAGAATATAATGTAGCACCCCATAGAATATAGTACAGCCCACCTCCCCATAGAATACAATGTAGCACCCCATAGAATATAGTACAGCCCACCTCCCGATAGAATATAATGTAGCACCCCATAGAAAATAATGTACCCCCCATAGAATATAGTACAGCCCACCTCCCCATAGAATATAATGTAGCACCCCATAGAATATAGTACAGCCCACCTCCCCATAGAATATAATGTAGCACCCCATAGAATATAGTACAGCCCACCTCCCCATAGAATATAATGTAGCACCCCATAGAAAATAATGTACCCCCCATAGAATATAATACAACCCACCTCCCCATAGAATATAATGTACCCCCCATAGAATATAGTACAGCCCACCTTCCCATAGAATATAATGTACCCCCCATAGAATATAATACAACCCACCTCCCCATAGAATATAATGTACCCCCCATAGAATATAATACAACCCACCTCCCCATAGAATATAATATACCCCCCATAGAATATAGTACAGCCCACCTCCCCATAGAATATAATGTACCCCCCATAGAATATAGTACAGCCCACCTCCCCATAGAATATAATGTAGGACCCCATAGAAAATAATGTACCCCCCATAGAATATAGTACAGCCCACCTCCCCATAGAATATAATGTAGCACCCCATAGAATATAGTACAGCCCACCTCCCCATAGAATATAATGTAGCACCCCATAGAATATAGTACAGCCCACCTCCCCATAGAATATAATGTAGCACCCCATAGAATATAGTACAGCCCACCTCCCCATAGAATATAATGTATCTCCCCCCCGGTGTGTATATGTACACGCCGGTCTCCTCATCACCACCGGTGAAGCCGCTGCTGGCACAGAGCTGACATCGTGCAGATGGCCCCGATCACATCAGACAGCGCCGCCCTTTGCTCTCCAATAGAATAGCGTCGTAGTGCGGTATGCGCGCATGCTACGACTCCGGCGACACGGTCCGCAGGAGGATTCTGACAGAAGGACACATGTCCGGTCATATTATAGATATATAGTCACGAGCGAATGGGTTGACACCCTTTAAACTGTTCCAGAAAATGATTGCAATTTACACTTGTTTTGTTCTATACCTGTTACTTATCAAAAGGTGTGTGCAGTGCGGTGGCTGGGCGCAGGCAGGCGCACGTGGAGGGAGGGACCGCCGGAATAGGCAGCTGCTGGATCAGACTATATTGCAACATGGGCAGCTGCTGTCACCGTCACGATCCCACCAGCCTCCGAAGCCCACTGGTCTACATCCAGACACCACCGCACACATCTCTATAAGCAGACCTCAGCGCTATTTATGTCCCAGTAATGGCCAACCACTATAAATTATGGAGATTTTTTAAAATGCCACCAGAGTGATCTGCTGACAAACTGAACATCCCTGTTGTCAAAATGTCCCGCCCCTGCTGTGTATTTTGGAGAAACTAGGTGACACGTTTGTGTTTCCTGCAGCTCATTTGCATATATGGATGAGCAAGCGCTGTGATTGGCTGCTGTAGAATCCTAGTATGTTTCAGTTGGAAGAGAGGTCAAAGGCCATCGTGTCTGTCCGCCTGCTGCTCAATGCAGCAATGGCAGGATTCACTAAACCCTCTCAGACAGATGTCTGTCCAGCCTCTGGGTGAACAGTCCCACCGAAGGAGAACTCGTCACCTCCTCTGGTGGCCGCCTGTTCCACTCATTGCTCACCCTCACTGTCAAAAAGTTTTTTTCTAATGTGTATCTTTTCCCTTTCATCCCATTGCTTCTCGTGCTTCCATGTGCAAATGAGAATAAGGATGATCCCTCTACATTGGGGCAACCCTTCAGATATTGGTGTCCTCCATCTTATAGAAGGGAACGCCTTTCCGACAGAACAGGCTGACTGAACGTGACGGCCGTCGCCATGATCCCTATGGCCGGCGCATACACACTGCTATGTTGCTGATGTTGTAGCACATTACTTCAATGAAATATTAATGGTGCTGACACGTGCCGGATTATCAGACGTTGTCAGTATTAATCGTGGTGACAGGTGCCGGATTATCAGATGTTGTAAGTATTAATCGTGCTGACACGTGCCGGATTATCAGATGTTGTCAGTATTAATCGTGCTGACACGTGCCGGATTATCAGATATCATGAGTATTAATGGACCTGAAACATGTGCCAGATTATCAGATGTTATCGGTATTAATGGTGCTTACAGATGCTGGATTATCAGATGTTATCAGTATTAATGGTGTTGACAGGTGCCGGATTATCAGACTTCATCAGTATTAATGGTGCTGACAAGTGCCGGATTATCAGATGTTGTCAGTATTAATCGTGCTGACAGGTGCCGGATTATCAGATGTTGTCAGTATTAATCGTGCCGGATTATCAGATGTTGTCAGTATTAATCGTGCTGACACGTGCCGGATTATCAGATGTTGTCAGTATTAATCGTGCTGACAGGTGCCGGATTATCAGATATCATGAGTATTAATGGACCTGACAAATGCCGGATTATCAGATGTTGTCAGTATTAATCGTGGTGACAGGTGCCGGATTATCAGATGTTGTCAGTATTAATCGTGCCTACACGTGCCGGATTATCAGATGTTGTCAGTATTAATCGTGCTGACACGTGCCGGATTATCAGATATCATGAGTATTAATGGACCTGACAAATGCCAGATTATCAGATGTTATCGGTATTAATGGTGCTTACAGATGCTGGATTATCAGATGTTATCAGTATTAATGGTGTTGACAGGTGCCGGATTATCAGACTTCATCAGTATTAATGGTGCTGACACGTGCCGGATTATCAGATGTTGTCAGTAATAATCGTGCTGACAGGTGCGGGATTATCAGATGTTGTCAGTATTTTTCTCGTGCCGGATTATCAGATGTTGTCAGTACTAATCGTGCTGACACGTGCCGGATTATCAGATGTTGTCAGTACTAATCGTGCTGACACGTGCCGGATTATCAGATGTTGTCAGTATTAATCGTGCTGACACGTGCCGGAATAACAGATATCATGAGTATTAATGAGCCTGACAAATGCCAGATTATCAGATGTTATCGGTATTAATGGTGCTTACAGATGCTGGATTATCAGATGTTATCAGTATTAATGGTGTTGACAGGTGCCGGATTATCAGACTTCATCAGTATTAATGGTGCTGACACGTGCCGGATTATCAGATGTTGTCAGTATTAATCGTGCTGACACGTGCCGGATTATCAGATGTTGTCAGTATTAATCGTGCTGACAGGTGCCGGATTATCAGATATCATGAGTATTAATGGACCTGACAAATGCCGGATTATCAGATGTTATCGGTATTAATGGTGCTTACAGATGCTGGATTATCAGATGTTATCAGTATTAATGGTGTTGACAGGTGCCGGATTATCAGACTTCATCAGTATTAACCCCTTAACCCCCAAGGGTGGTTGGCACGTTAATGACCGGGCCAATTTTGACAATTCTTACCACTGTCCCTTTAAGAGGTCATAACTCTGGAACGCTTCCATGGATCCCGCCGGTGATTCTGACATTGCTTTTTTCTCACGACATAGTGTACTTCGTAGGGATATACTATTGAAGAGAAATAGCGCAATAGTGCATTATCCAGTGTAGGTATATCAATTTAAAAATAATACACTCACCAGATGGAGCTTGTAATAAGCATGGAGGATTCGCTGCTGCAGAAACCACAGATCCACGAGGGACCAACGTAGAAGATGCAGGAGAGGAGAAAAAGTGGTCAGACAATCCGCGCTGCAAATCACTTTGAACACCCAAAGGGCTTCACAGAAGTTTATAACGTGCAGCCATCCAATTAAAGACATCATATTTTTTCCACAAAAATGATCTTTTCACCCCCAATTTTTATTTTCCCAAGAGTAACAGGACCCCAAAAGTTATTGTGCAATTCATCCTGAGTACGCTGATACCCCATATATGGGGGTAAACCACTATTTGGGCACATGGCAGAGCTCGGAAGGGAAGCAGCGCCATTTAACTTTTTTGGCTGGAATTGAGATCGGACGCCATGTCGCGTTTGGAAAGCCCCTGAAGTGCCAAAACAGTGGAAACCCACCAATTCTAACTCCCACCCTAACCCTAGCCCTGACCCTAGCTCTGACCCTAGCCCTAATGGGAAAATGGAAATAAATACATTTTTTTTTTATTTTATTATTTTTGCCTAACTAAGGGGGTGATAAAGGGGGGGTTTGATTTACTATTTATGGCGGGTTTTAATTTTTGGCAGCTGTCATACGCTAAAAGACGCTTTTTATTGTAAAAATAGTTTATGCATCACCACATTTTGAGAGCTATAATTTTTCCTTATTTTGACCCACCGAGTCATGTGAGGTCATATTTTTTGCGGGACGAGTTGACGTTTTTATTGGTACCATTTTCGGGCACGTGACATTTTTTGGTCGCTTTTTACTCCGATTTTTGGGACGCAGTATGAACAAAAACCAGCTTTTCAGGAATTTCTTTTGGGGGGGGGTGCGTTTACACCGTTCCGCGTGCGGTAAAATTGATAAGGCGCTTTTATTCTTCGGGTCAGTATGATTACAGCGATACCTCTTTTATGTCTTTTTTTATGTTTTGGCGGTTTTATGCTATGAAAATTTTTTTTTATAAAAAATAATTATTTTTGCATCGCTTTATTCTGCGAGCTATAACTTTTTTATTTTTTCTCTGATGATGCTGTGTGGTGGCTCGTTTGTTGCGGGACAAGATATCGTTTTCAGCGGTACCATGGATATTTATATGCGTCTTTTTGATCGCGCGTTATTGCACTTTTTGTTCGTCGGTATGATAATAAATCATTAATTTTTGCGTCGTTTTTTATTTTTTAAGGGGAACGCTAAAGGGGTTAACTAATGGGACAGTTTTATAGGGTGGGTCATTACGGACGCGGCGATAACAAATAGGTGTACTTTTATTGTTTTTCTGTTTCTTTATATTCAAAAAATGAATTTATTAGGGAATAATTTTTTTTCTTATTTATTTAACGATTTTATTAAAATTATTTTTACACTTTTTGTTTTTTACTTTATTATAATGTCCCATGGGGGACATCACTGTCCTGTGACAGATCGCTGATCTGTCACATCACAGATCGCTGTGACAGATCAGCGATCTGTCACAGGCACTGCTGCAGGCTTCCTCATGCCTGCGCTCTGCGGGCAGTGAGGAAGCCAGCTCCCTGCAGGCCCCCGAAGGTCCCCGTCGCCATATTGGATGCGGGAACCTGCAGGAAAGGCGACCCCCGCAGCGGCGCTGCACATCGCGCTGCTGTGGGGGTCGCAGGGAAGCACGGAGGGAGCCCCCTCCCTGCCGATGCTTCCTTTAACCCCCGGTACACCGCGATCATGTTTGATCGCGGTGTCCCAGGGGTTAACGTGTCGGGGGCGGTCACACATTGTGCCGGGTGTCAGCTGTGATAATCAGCTGACACCCGGCCGCGATCAGCTGCGCTCCCCCCGTGAGGACTTAGGTCCCAGGTCACATGGACGGAATAGTACGTCTAATGTAGGAAAGGGGTTGATGGACCTGACAGATACCGGATTATCAGATATTATCAGTATTAACATTAGTTTTTTTCATGTTTCACATAGAAGCTTATAGGGAAAAAAACACCAAAATTCGCACAGTTCAGCAGCGTCTTCAGCCTCCCAGCGATCGCAGATCGCATGAAATCACATCCTTTTTTCTTGCACATATAGGCCGTAGCGTAAATGCTGTGTCTTCCGCTGATTTTTTTGGGGGGGCAGAAATTCTGCTACGTTTAACTGTGTGAATAAATGCTGGGCAGGGTGCAATAGTTGACTGCTTTGTCTCCCATCCTTATAGGACCCCTAGCATGGTCCGCTGAGCTTTGAATGATCTTTTAATAGGCTTGGACTCTGATAAATAGTTGTTGCAATAATCGCTGGAACCAAGTCCTAGTGGCAGGGCTACAACCCACCTCCCCATAAAATATAATGTACCCCCCATAAGAATATAATACAACCCACCTCCCCATAAAATATAATGTACCCCCCATAAGAATATAATACAACCCACCTCCCCATAGAATATAATGTACCCCCCATAGAATATAGTACAGCCCACCTCCCCATAGAATATAATGTACCCCCCCATAGAATATAATACAACCCACCTCCCCATAGAATATAATGTACCCCCCATAGAATATAGTACAGCCCACCTCCCCATAGAATATAATGTACCCCCCCATAGAATATAATACAACCCACCTCCCCATAGAATATAATGTACCCCCCATAGAATATAGTACAGCCCACCTCCCCATAGAATATAATGTACCCCCCATAGAATATAGTACAGCCCACCTCCCCATAGAATATAATGTACCCCCCATAGAATATAGTACAGCCCACCTCCCCATAGAATATAATGTACCCCCCATAGAATATAGTACAGCCCACCTCCCCATAGAATATAATGTAGCACCCCACAGAATATAATGTATCTCCCCCCCGGTGTGTATATGTACACGCCGGTCTCCTCATCACCACCGGTGAAGCCGCTGCTGGCACAGAGCTGACATCGTGCAGATGGCCCCGATCACATCAGACAGCGCCGCCCTTTGCTCTCCAATAGAATAGCGTCGTAGTGCGGTATGCGTGCATGCTACGACTCCGGCGACACGGTCCGCAGGAGGATTCTGACAGAAGGACACATGTCCGGTCATATTATAGATATATAGTCACGAGCGAACGGGTTGACACCCTTTAAACTGTTCCAGAAAATGAGTGCAATTTACACTTGTTTTGTTCTATACCTGTTACTTATCAAAAGGTGTGTGCAGTGCGGTGGCTGAGCGCAGGCAGGCGCACGTGGAGGGAGGGACCGCCGGAATAGGCAGCTGCTGGATCAAACTATATTGCAACATGGGCAGCTGCTGTCACCGACGCGATCCCACCAGCCTCCGAAGCCCACTGGTCTACATCCAGACACCACCACACACATCTCTATAAGCAGACCTCAGCGCTATTTATGTCCCAGTAATGGCCAACCACTATAAATTATGGAGATTTTTTAAAATGCCACCAGAGTGATCTGCTGACAAACTGAACATCCCTGTTGTCAAAATGTCCCGCCCCTGCTGTGTATTTTGGAGAAACTAGGTGACACGTTTGTGTTTCCTGCAGCTCATTTGCATATATGGATGAGCAAGCGCTGTGATTGGCTGCTGTAGAATCCTAGTATGTTTCAGTTGGAAGAGAGGTCAAAGGCCATCGTGTCTGTCCGCCTGCTGCTCAATGCAGCAATGGCAGGATTCACTAAACCCTCTCAGACAGATGTCTGTCCAGCCTCTGGGTGAACAGTCCCACCGAAGGAGAACTCGTCACCTCCTCTGGTGGCCGCCTGTTCCACTCATTGCTCACCCTCACTGTCAAAAAGTTTTTTTCTAATGTGTATCTTTTCCCTTTCATCCCATTGCTTCTCGTGCTTCCATGTGCAAATGAGAATAAGGATGATCCCTCTACATTGGGGCAACCCTTCAGATATTGGTGTCCTCCATCTTATAGAAGGGAACGCCTTTCCGACAGAACAGGCTGACTGAACGTGACGGCCGTCGCCATGATCCCTATGGCCGGTGCATACACACTGCTATGTTGCTGATGTTGTAGCACATTACTTGAATGAAATATTAATGGTGCTGACACGTGCCGGATTATCAGACGTTGTCAGTATTAATCGTGGTGACAGGTGCCGGATTATCAGATGTTGTAAGTATTAATCGTGCTGACACGTGCCGGATTATCAGATGTTGTCAGTATTAATCGTGCTGACACGTGCCGGATTATCAGATATCATGAGTATTAATGGACCTGAAACATGTGCCAGATTATCAGATGTTATCGGTGTTAATGGTGCTTACAGATGCTGGATTATCAGATGTTATCAGTATTAATGGTGTTGACAGGTGCCGGATTATCAGACTTCATCAGTATTAATGGTGCTAACACGTGCCGGATTATCAGATGTTGTCAGTATTAATCGTGCTGACAGGTGCCGGATTATCAGGTGTTGTCAGTATTAATCGTGCCGGATTATCAGATGTTGTCAGTATTAATCGTGCTGACACGTGCCGGATTATCAGATGTTGTCAGTATTAATCGTGCTGACAGGTGCCGGATTATCAGATATCATGAGTATTAATGGACCTGACAAATGCCGGATTATCAGATGTTGTCAGTATTAATCGTGGTGACAGGTGCCGGATTATCAGATGTTGTCAGTATTAATCGTGCCTACACGTGCCGGATTATCAGATGTTGTCAGTATTAATCGTGCTGACACGTGCCGGATTATCAGATATCATGAGTATTAATGGACCTGACAAATGCCAGATTATCAGATGTTATCGGTATTAATGGTGCTTACAGATGCTGGATTATCAGATGTTATCAGTATTAATGGTGTTGACAGGTGCCGGATTATCAGACTTTATCAGTATTAATGGTGCTGACACGTGCCGGATTATCAGATGTTGTCAGTATTAATCGTGCTGACAGGTGCGGGATTATCAGATGTTGTCAGTATTAATCGTGCCGGATTATCAGATGTTGTCAGTACTAATCGTGCTGACACGTGCCGGATTATCAGATGTTGTCAGTACTAATCGTGCTGACACGTGCCGGATTATCAGATGTTGTCAGTATTAATCGTGCTGACACGTGCCGGAATAACAGATATCATGAGTATTAATGAGCCTGACAAATGCCAGATTATCAGATGTTATCTGTATTAATGGTGCTTACAGATGCTGGATTATCAGATGTTATCAGTATTAATGGTGTTGACAGGTGCCGGATTATCAGACTTCATCAGTATTAATGGTGCTGACACGTGCCGGATTATCAGATGTTGTCAGTATTAATCGTGCTGACACGTGCCGGATTATCAGATGTTGTCAGTATTAATCGTGCTGACAGGTGCCGGATTATCAGATATCATGAGTATTAATGGACCTGACAAATGCCGGATTATCAGATGTTATCGGTATTAATGGTGCTTACAGATGCTGGATTATCAGATGTTATCAGTATTAATGGTGTTGACAGGTGCCGGATTATCAGACTTCATCAGTATTAACCCCTTAACCCCCAAGGGTGGTTGGCACGTTAATGACCGGGCCAATTTTGACAATTCTTACCCCTGTCCCTTTAAGAGGTCATAACTCTGGAACGCTTCCATGGATCCCGCCGGTGATTCTGACATTGCTTTTTTCTCACGACATAGTGTACTTCGTAGGGATATACTATTGAAGAGAAATAGCGTAATAGTGCATTATCCAGTGTAGGTATATCAATTTAAAAATAATACACTCACCAGATGGAGCTTGTAATAAGCATGGAGGATTCGCTGCTGCAGAAACCACAGATCCACGAGGGACCAACGTAGAAAATGCAGGAGAGGAGAAAAAGTGGTCAGACAATCCGCGCTGCAAATCACTTTGAACACCCAAAGGGCTTCACAGAAGTTTATAACGTGCAGCCATCCAATTAAAGACATCATATTTTTTCCACAAAAATGATCTTTTCACCCCCAATTTTTATTTTCCCAAGAGTAACAGGACCCCAAAAGTTATTGTGCAATTCATCCTGAGTACGCTGATACCCCATATATGGGGGTAAACCACTATTTGGGCACATGGCAGAGCTCGGAAGGGAAGCAGCGCCATTTAACTTTTTTGGCTGGAATTGAGATCGGACGCCATGTCGCGTTTGGAAAGCCCCTGAAGTGCCAAAACAGTGGAAACCCCCCAATTCTAACTCCCACCCTAACCCTAGCCCTGACCCTAGCTCTGACCCTAGCCCTAATGGGAAAATGGAAATAAATACATTTTTTTTTTATTTTATTATTTTTGCCTAACTAAGGGGGTGATAAAGGGGGGGTTTGATTTACTATTTATGGCGGGATTTAATTTTTGGCAGCTGTCATACGCTAAAAGACGCTTTTTATTGTAAAAATACTTTATGCATCACCACATTTTGAGAGCTATAATTTTTCCTTATTTTGACCCACCGAGTCATGTGAGGTCATATTTTTTGCGGGACGAGTTGACGGTTTTATTGGTACCATTTTCGGGCACGTGACATTTTTTGGTCGCTTTTTACTCCGATTTTTGGGACGCAGTATGAACAAAAACCAGCTTTTCAGGAATTTCTTTTGGGGGGGGGTGCGTTTACACCGTTCCGCGTGCGGTAAAATTGATAAGGCGCTTTTATTCTTCGGGTCAGTATGATTACAGCGATACCTCTTTTATGTCTTTTTTTATGTTTTGGCGGTTTTATGCTATGAAAATTTTTTTTTTATAAAAAATAATTATTTTTGCATCGCTTTATTCTGCGAGCTATAACTTTTTTTATTTTTTCTCTGATGATGCTGTGTGGTGGCTCGTTTGTTGCGGGACAAGATGTCGTTTTCAGCGGTACCATGGATATTTATATGCGTCTTTTTGATCGCGCGTTATTGCACTTTTTGTTCGTCGGTATGATAATAAATCATTAATTTTTGCGTCGTTTTTTATTTTTTAAGGGGAACGGTAAAGGGGTTAACTAATGGGACAGTTTTATAGGGTGGGTCATTACGGACTCGGCGATAACAAATAGTTGTACTTTTATTGTTTTTCTGTTTCTTTATTTTCAAAAAATGAATTTATTAGGGAATAATTTTTTTTCTTATTTATTTAACGATTTTATTAAAATTATTTTTACACTTTTTGTTTTTTACTTTATTATAATGTCCCATGGGGGACATCACTGTCCTGTGACAGATCGCTGATCTGTCACATCAGAGATCGCTGTGACAGATCAGCGATCTGTCACAGGCACTGCTGCAGACTTCCTCATGCCTGCGCTCTGCGGGCAGTGAGGAAGTCAGCTCCCTGCAGGCCCCCGAAGGTCCCCGTCGCCATATTGGATCCGGGGACCTGCAGGAAAGGCGACCCCCGCAGCGGCGCTGCACATCGTGCTGCTGTGGGGGTCGCAGGGAAGCACGGAGGGAGCCCCTCCCTGCCGATGCTTCCTTTAACCCCCGGTACACCGCGATCATGTTTGATCGCGGTGTGCCAGGGGTTAACGTGTCGGGGGCGGTCACACATTGTGCCGGGTGTCAGCTGTGATAATCAGCTGACACCCGGCCGCGATCAGCTGCGCTCCCCCCGTGAGCGCAGCTGATCGCATTAGACGTACTACTCCGTCCTTGGGAATTAGGTCCCAGGTCAAATGGACGGAATAGTACGTCTAATGTAGGAAAGGGGTTGATGGACCTGACAGATACCGGATTATCAGATATTATCAGTATTAACATTAGTTTTTTTCATGTTTCACATAGAAGCTTATAGGGAAAAAAACACCAAAATTCGCACAGTTCAGCAGCGTCTTCAGCCTCCCAGCGATCGCAGATCGCATGAAATCACATCCACTTTTCTTGCACATATAGGCCGTAGCGTAAATGCTGTGTCTTCCGCTGATTTTTTTGGGGGGGCAGAAATTCTGCTACGTTTAACTGTGTGAATAAATGCTGGGCAGGGTGCAATAGTTGACTGCTTTGTCTCCCATCCTTATAGGACCCCTAGCATGGTCCGCTGAGCTTTGAATGATCTTTTAATAGGCTTGGATTCTGATAAATAGTTGTTGCAATAATCGCTGGAACCAAGTCCTAGTGGCAGGGCTACAACCCACCTCCCCATAAAATATAATGTACCCCCCATAAGAATATAATACAACCCACCTCCCCATAGAATATAATGTACCCCCCATAGAATATAGTACAGCCCACCTCCCCATAGAATATAATGTACCCCCCCATAGAATATAATACAACCCACCTCCCCATAGAATATAATGTACCCCCCATAGAATATAGTACAGCCCACCTCCCCATAGAATATAATGTACCCCCCCCATAGAATATAATACAACCCACCTCCCCATAGAATATAATGTACCCCCCATAGAATATAATACAACCCACCTCCCCATAGAATATAATGTACCCCCCATAGAATATAGTACAGCCCACCTCCCCATAGAATATAATGTACCCCCCATAGAATATAGTACAGCCCACCTCCCCATAGAATATAATGTAGCACCCCATAGAAAATAATGTACCCCCCATAGAATATAGTACAGCCCACCTCCCCATAGAATATAATGTAGCACCCCGTAGAATATAGTACAGCCCACCTCCCCATAGAATATAATGTAGCACCCCATAGAAAATAATGTACCCCCCATAGAATATAGTACAGCCCACCTCCCCATAGAATATAATGTAGCACCCCACAGAATATAATGTATCTCCCCCCCGGTGTGTATATGTACACGCCGGTCTCCTCATCACCACCGGTGAAGCCGCTGCTGGCACAGAGCTGACATCGTGCAGATGGCCCCGATCACATCAGACAGCGCCGCCCTTTGCTCTCCAATAGAATAGCGTCGTAGTGCGGTATGCGCGCATGCTACGACTCCGGCGACACGGTCCGCAGGAGGATTCTGACAGAAGGACACATGTCCGGTCATATTATAGATATATAGTCACGAGCGAACGGGTAGACACCCTTTAAACTGTTCCAGAAAATGAGTGCAATTTACACTTGTTTTGTTCTATACCTGTTACTTATCAAAAGGTGTGTGCAGTGCGGTGGCTGAGCGCAGGCAGGCGCACGTGGAGGGAGGGACCGCCGGAATAGGCAGCTGCTGGATCAGACTATATTGCAACATGGGCAGCTGCTGTCACCGTCGCGATCCCACCAGCCTCCGAAGCCCACTGGTCTACATCCAGACACCACCGCACACATCTCTATAAGCAGACCTCAGCGCTATTTATGTCCCAGTAATGGCCAACCACTATAAATTATGGAGATTTTTTAAAATGCCACCAGAGTGATCTGCTGACAAACTGAACATCCCTGTTGTCAAAATGTCCCGCCCCTGCTGTGTATTTTGGAGAAACTAGGTGACACGTTTGTGTTTCCTTCAGCTCATTTGCATATATGGATGAGCAAGCGCTGTGATTGGCTGCTGTAGAATCCTAGTATGTTTCAGTTGGAAGAGAGGTCAAAGGCCATCGTGTCTGTCCGCCTGCTGCTCAATGCAGCAATGGCAGGATTCACTAAACCCTCTCAGACAGATGTCTGTCCAGCCTCTGGGTGAACAGTCCCACCGAAGGAGAACTCGTCACCTCCTCTGGTGGCCGCCTGTTCCACTCATTGCTCACCCTCACTGTCAAAAAGTTTTTTTCTAATGTGTATCTTTTCCCTTTCATCCCATTGCTTCTCGTGCTTCCATGTGCAAATGAGAATAAGGATGATCCCTCTACATTGGGGCAACCCTTCAGATATTGGTGTCCTCCATCTTATAGAAGGGAACGCCTTTCCGACAGAACAGGCTGACTGAACGTGACGGCCGTCGCCATGATCCCTATGGCCGGCGCATACACACTGCTATGTTGCTGATGTTGTAGCACATTACTTCAATGAAATATTAATGGTGCTGACAGGTGCCGGATTATCAGACGTTGTCAGTATTAATCGTGGTGACAGGTGCCGGATTATCAGATGTTGTAAGTATTAATCGTGCTGACACGTGCCGGATTATCAGATGTTGTCAGTATTAATCGTGCTGACACGTGCCGGAATAACAGATATCATGAGAATTAATGAGCCTGACAAATGCCAGATTATCAGATGTTATCGGTATTAATGGTGCTTACAGATGCTGGATTATCAGATGTTATCAGTATTAATGGTGTTGACAGGTGACGGATTATCAGACTTCATCAGTATTAATGGTGCTGACACGTGCCGGATTATCAGATGTTGTCAATATTAATCGTGCTGACAGGTGCCGGATTATCAGATGTTGTCAGTATTAATCGTGCCGGATTATCAGATGTTGTCAGTATTAATCGTGCTGACACGTGCCGGATTATCAGATGTTGTCAGTATTAATCGTGCTGACAGGTGCCGGATTATCAGATATCATGAGTATTAATGGACCTGACAAATGCCGGATTATCAGATGTTGTCAGTATTAATCGTGGTGACAGGTGCCGGATTATCAGATGTTGTCAGTATTAATCGTGCCTACACGTGTCGGATTATCAGATGTTGTCAGTATTAATCGTGCTGACACGTGCCGGATTATCAGATATCATGAGTATTAATGGACCTGACAAATGCCAGATTATCAGATGTTATCGGTATTAATGGTGCTTACAGATTCTGGATTATCAGATGTTATCAGTATTAATGGTGCTGACAGGTGCCGGATTATCAGACTTCATCAGTATTAATGGTGCTGACACGTGCCGGATTATCAGATGTTGTCAGTATTAATCGTGCTGACAGGTGCGGGATTATCAGATGTTGTCAGTATTAATCGTGCCGGATTATCAGATGTTGTCAGTACTAATCGTGCTGACACGTGCCGGATTATCAGATGTTGTCAGTACTAATCGTGCTGACACGTGCCGGATTATCAGATGTTGTCAGTATTAATCGTGCTGACACGTGCCGGAATAACAGATATCATGAGTATTAATGAGCCTGACAAATGCCAGATTATCAGATGTTATCGGTATTAATGGTGCTTACAGATGCTGGATTATCATATGTTATCAGTATTAATGGTGCTGACACGTGCCGGAATAACAGATATCATGAGTATTAATGGACCTGACAAATGCTGGATTATCAGATGTTATCGGTATTAATGGTGCTTACAGATGCTGGATTATCAGATGTTATCAGTATTAATGGTGTTGACAGGTGCCGGATTATCAGACTTCATCAGTATTAACCCCTTAACCCCCAAGGGTGGTTGGCACGTTAATGACCGGGCCAATTTTGACAATTCTTACCACTGTCCCTTTAAGAGGTCATAACTCTGGAACGCTTCCATGGATCCCGCCGGTGATTCTGACATTGCTTTTTTCTCACGACATAGTGTACTTCGTAGGGATATACTATTGAAGAGAAATAGCGCAATAGTGCATTATCCAGTGTAGGTATATCAATTTAAAAATAATACACTCACCAGATGGAGCTTGTAATAAGCATGGAGGATTCGCTGCTGCAGAAACCACAGATCCACGAGGGACCAACGTAGAAGATGCAGGAGAGGAGAAAAAGTGGTCAGACAATCCGCGCTGCAAATCACTTTGAACCCCCAAAGGGCTTCACAGAAGTTTATAACGTGCAGCCATCCAATTAAAGACATCATATTTTTTCCACAAAAATGATCTTTTCACCCCCAATTTTTATTTTCCCAAGAGTAACAGGACCCCAAAAGTTATTGTGCAATTCATCCTGAGTACGCTGATACCCCATATATGGGGGTAAACCACTATTTGGGCACATGGCAGAGCTCGGAAGGGAAGCAGCGCCATTTAACTTTTTTGGCTGGAATTGAGATCGGACGCCATGTCGCGTTTGGAAAGCCCCTGAAGTGCCAAAACAGTGGAAACCCCCCAATTCTAACTCCCACCCTAACCCTAGCCCTGACCCTAGCTCTGACCCTAGCCCTAATGGGAAAATGGAAATAAATACATTTTTTTTTTATTTTATTATTTTTGCCTAACTAAGGGGGTGATAAAGGGGGGGTTTGATTTACTATTTAAGGCGGGTTTTAATTTTTGGCAGCTGTCATACGCTAAAAGACGCTTTTTATTGTAAAAATAGTTTATGCATCACCACATTTTGAGAGCTATAATTTTTCCTTATTTTGACCCACCGAGTCATGTGAGGTCATATTTTTTGCGGGACGAGTTGACGGTTTTATTGGTACCATTTTCGGGCACGTGACATTTTTTGGTCGCTTTTTACTCCGATTTTTGCGACGCAGTATGAACAAAAACCAGCTTTTCAGGAATTTCTTTTGGGGGGGGTGCGTTTACACCGTTCCGCGTGCGGTAAAATTGATAAGGCGCTTTTATTCTTCGGGTCAGTATGATTACAGCGATACCTCTTTTATGTCTATTTTTATGTTTTGGCGGTTTTATGCTATGAAAATTTTTTTTTATAAAAAATAATTATTTTTGCATCGCTTTATTCTGCGAGCTATAACTTTTTTATTTTTTCTCTGATGATGCTGTGTGGTGGCTCGTTTGTTGCGGGACAAGATGTCGTTTTCAGCGGTACCATGGATATTTATATGCATCTTTTTGATCGCGCGTTATTGCACTTTTTGTTCGTCGGTATGATAATAAATCATTAATTTTTGCGTCGTTTTTTATTTTTTAAGGGGAACGCTAAAGGGGTTAACTAATGGGACAGTTTTATAGGGTGGGTCATTACGGACGCGGAGATAACAAATAGGTGTACCTTTATTGTTTTTCTGTTTCTTTATTTTCAAAAAATGAATTTATTAGGGAATAATTTTTTTTCTTATTTATTTAACGATTTTATTAAAATTATTTTTACACTTTTTGTTTTTTACTTTATTATAATGTCCCATGGGGGACATCACTGTCCTGTGACAGATCACTGATCTGTCACATCACAGATCGCTGTGACAGATCAGCGATCTGTCACAGGCACTGCTGCAGGCTTCCTCATGCCTGCGCTCTGCGGGCAGTGAGGAAGCCGGCTCCCTGCAGGCCCCCGAAGGTCCCCGTCGCCATATTGGATCCGGGGACCTGCAGGAAAGGCGACCCCCGCAGCGGCGCTGCACATCGCGCTGCTGTGGGGGTCGCAGGGAAGCACGGAGGGAGCCCCCTCCCTGCCGATGCTTCCTTTAACCCCCGGTACACCGCGATCATGTTTGATCGCGGTGTGCCAGGGGTTAACGTGTCGGGGGCGGTCACACATTGTGCCGGGTGTCAGCTGTGATAATCAGCTGACACCCGGCCGCGATCAGCTGCGCTCCCCCCGTGAGCGCAGCTGATCGCATTAGACGTACTATTCCGTCCTTGGGACTTAGGTCCCAGGTCACATGGACGGAATAGTACGTCTAATGTAGGAAAGGGGTTGATGGACCTGACAGATACCGGATTATCAGATATTATCAGTATTAACATTAGTTTTTTTCATGTTTCACATAGAAGCTTATAGGGAAAAAAACACCAAAATTCGCACAGTTGAGCAGCGTCTTCAGCCTCCCAGCGATCGCAGATCGCATGAAATCACATCCACTTTTCTTGCACATATAGGCCGTAGCGTAAATGCTGTGTCTTCCGCTGATTTTTTTGGGGGGGCAGAAATTCTGCTACGTTTAACTGTGTGAATAAATGCTGGGCAGGGTGCAATAGTTGACTGCTTTGTCTCCCATCCTTATAGGACCCCTAGCATGGTCCGCTGAGCTTTGAATGATCTTTTAATAGGCTTGGATTCTGATAAATAGTTGTTGCAATAATCGCTGGAACCAAGTCCTAGTGGCAGGGCTACAACCCACCTCCCCATAAAATATAATGTACCCCCCATAAGAATATAATACAACCCACCTCCCCATAGAATATAATGTACCCCCCATAGAATATAGTACAGCCCACCTCCCCATAGAATATAATGTACCCCCCCATAGAATATAATACAACCCACCTCCCCATAGAATATAATGTACCCCCCATAGAATATAGTACAGCCCACCTCCCCATAGAATATAATGTACCCCCCCCATAGAATATAATACAACCCACCTCCCCATAGAATATAATGTACCCCCCATAGAATATAATACAACCCACCTCCCCATAGAATATAATGTACCCCCCATAGAATATAGTACAGCCCACCTCCCCATAGAATATAATGTACCCCCCATAGAATATAGTACAGCCCACCTCCCCATAGAATATAATGTAGCACCCCATAGAAAATAATGTACCCCCCATAGAATATAGTACAGCCCACCTCCCCATAGAATATAATGTAGCACCCCATAGAATATAGTACAGCCCACCTCCCCATAGAATATAATGTAGCACCCCATAGAATATAGTACAGCCCACCTCCCCATAGAATATAATGTAGCACCCCATAGAAAATAATGTACCCCCCATAGAATATAGTACAGCCCACCTCCCCATAGAATATAATGTAGCACCCCACAGAATATAATGTATCTCCCCCCCGGTGTGTATATGTACACGCCGGTCTCCTCATCACCACCGGTGAAGCCGCTGCTGGCACAGAGCTGACATCGTGCAGATGGCCCCGATCACATCAGACAGCGCCGCCGTTTGCTCTCCAATACAATAGCGTCGTAGTGCGGTATGCGCGCATGCTACGACTCCGGCGACACGGTCCGCAGGAGGATTCTGACAGAAGGACACATGTCCGGTCATATTATAGATATATAGTCACGAGCGAACGGGTTGACACCCTTTAAACTGTTGCAGAAAATGATTGCAATTTACACTTGTTTTGTTCTATACCTGTTACTTCTCAAAAAGTGTGTGCAGTGCGGTGGCTGAGCGCAGGTAGGCGCACGTGGAGGGAGGGACCACCGGAATAGGCAGCTGCTGGATCAGACTATATTGCAACGTGGGCAGCTGCTGTCACCGTCGCGATCCCACCAGCCTCCGCAGCCCACTGGTCTACATCCAGACACCACCGCACACATCTCTATAAGCAGACCTCAGCGCTATTTATGTCCCAGTAATGGCCAACCACTATAAATTATGGAGATTTTTTAAAATGCCACCAGAGTGATCTGCTGACAAACTGAACATCCCTGTTGTCAAAATGTCCCGCCCCTGCTGTGTATTTTGGAGAAACTAGGTGACACGTTTGTGTTTCCTGCAGCTCATTTGCATATATGGATGAGCAAGCGCTGTGATTGGCTGCTGTAGAATCCTAGTATGTTTCAGTTGGAAGAGAGGTCAAAGGCCATCGTGTCTGTCCGCCTGCTGCTCAATGCAGCAATGGCAGGATTCACTAAACCCTCTCAGACAGATGTCTGTCCAGCCTCTGGGTGAACAGTCCCACCGAAGGAGAACTCGTCACCTCCTCTGGTGGCCGCCTGTTCCACTCATTGCTCACCCTCACTGTCAAAAAGTTTTTTTCTAATGTGTATCTTTTCCCTTTCATCCCATTGCTTCTCGTGCTTCCATGTGCAAATGAGAATAAGGATGATCCCTCTACATTGGGGCAACCCTTCAGATATTGGTGTCCTCCATCTTATAGAAGGGAACGCCTTTCCGACAGAACAGGCTGACTGAACGTGACGGCCGTCGCCATGATCCCTATGGCCGGCGCATACACACTGCTATGTTGCTGATGTTGTAGCACATTACTTCAATGAAATATTAATGGTGCTGACACGTGCCGGATTATCAGACGTTGTCAGTATTAATCGTGGTGACAGGTGCCGGATTATCAGATGTTGTAAGTATTAATCGTGCTGACACGTGCCGGATTATCAGATGTTGTCAGTATTAATCGTGCTGACACGTGCCGGAATAACAGATATCATGAGAATTAATGAGCCTGACAAATGCCAGATTATCAGATGTTATCGGTATTAATGGTGTTGACAGGTGCCGGATTATCAGACTTCATCAGTATTAATGGTGCTTACAGATGCTGGATTATCAGATGTTATCAGTATTAATGGTGTTGACAGGTGCCGGATTATCAGACTTCATCAGTATTAATGGTGCTGACACGTGCCGGATTATCAGATGTTGTCAGTATTAATCGTGCTGACACGTGCCGGATTATCAGATGCTGTCAGTATTAATCGTGCTGACAGGTGCCGGATTATCAGATATCATGAGTATTAATGGACCTGACAAATGCCGGATTATCAGATGTTATCGGTATTAATGGTGCTTACAGATGCTGGATTATCAGATGTTATCAGTATTAATGGTGTTGACAGGTGCCGGATTATCAGACTTCATCAGTATTAATGGTGCTGACACGTGCCGGATTATCAGATGTTGTCAGTATTTATCGTGCCGGATTATCAGATGTTGTCAGTACTAATCGTGCTGACACGTGCCGGATTATCAGATGTTGTCAGTACTAATCGTGCTGACACGTGCCGGATTATCAGATGTTGTCAGTATTAATCGTGCTGACAAGTGCCGGAATAACAGATATCATGAGTATTAATGAGCCTGACAAATGCCAGATTATCAGATGTTATCGGTATTAATGGTGCTTACAGATGCTGGATTATCAGATGTTATCAGTATTAATGGTGTTGACAGGTGCCGGATTATCAGACTTCATCAGTATTAATGGTGCTGACACGTGCCGGATTATCAGATGTTGTCAGTATTAATCGTGCTGACAGGTGCCGGATTATCAGATATCATGAGTATTAATGGACCTGACAAATGCCGGATTATCAGATATTATCGGTATTAATGGTGCTTACAGATGCTGGATTATCAGATGTTATCAGTATTAATGGTGTTGACAGGTGCCGGATTATCAGACTTCATCAGTATTAACCCCTTAACCCCCAAGGGTGGTTGGCACGTTAATGACCGGGCCAATTTTGACAATTCTTACCACTGTCCCTTTAAGAGGTCATAACTCTGGAACGCTTCCATGGATCCCGCCGGTGATTCTGACATTGCTTTTTTCTCACGACATAGTGTACTTCGTAGGGATATACTATTGAAGAGAAATAGCGCAATAGTGCATTATCCAGTGTAGGTATATCAATTTAAAAATAATACACTCACCAGATGGAGCTTGTAATAAGCATGGAGGATTCGCTGCTGCAGAAACCACAGATCCACGAGGGACCAACGTAGAAGATGCAGGAGAGGAGAAAAAGTGGTCAGACAATCCGCGCTGCAAATCACTTTGAACCCCCAAAGGGCTTCACAGAAGTTTATAACGTGCAGCCATCCAATTAAAGACATCATATTTTTTCCACAAAAAATGATCTTTTCACCCCCAATTTTTATTTTCCCAAGAGTAACAGGACCCCAAAAGTTATTGTGCAATTCATCCTGAGTACGCTGATACCCCATATATGGGGGTAAACCACTATTTGGGCACATGGCAGAGCTCGGAAGGGAAGCAGCGCCATTTAACTTTTTTGGCTGGAATTGAGATCGGACGCCATGTCGCGTTTGGAGAGCCCCTGAAGTGCCAAAACAGTGGAAACCCCCCAATTCTAACTCCCACCCTAACCCTAGCCCTGACCCTAGCTCTGACCCTAGCCCTAATGGGAAAATGGAAATAAATACATTTTTTTTTTATTTTATTATTTTTGCCTAACTAAGGGGGTGATAAAGGGGGGGTTTGATTTACTATTTATGGCGGGTTTTAATTTTTGGCAGCTGTCATAGGCTAAAAGACGCTTTTTATTGTAAAAATAGTTTATGCATCACCACATTTTGAGAGCTATAATTTTTCCTTATTTTGACCCACCGAGTCATGTGAGGTCATATTTTTTGCGGGACGAGTTGACGTTTTTATTGGTACCATTTTCGGGCACGTGACATTTTTTGGTCGCTTTTTACTCCGATTTTTGGGACGCAGTATGAATAAAAACCAGCTTTTCAGGAATTTCTTTTGGGGGGGGGCGTTTACACCGTTCCGCGTGCGGTAAAATTGATAAGGCGCTTTTATTCTTCGGGTCAGTATGATTACAGCGATACCTCTTTTATGTCTTTTTTTATGTTTTGGCGGTTTTATGCTATGAAAATTTTTTTTTATAAAAGATAATTATTTTTGCATCGCTTTATTCTGCGAGCTATAACTTTTTTATTTTTTCTCTGATGATGCTGTGTGGTGGCTCGTTTGTTGCGGGACAAGATGTCGTTTTCAGCGGTACCATGGATATTTATATGCGTCTTTTTGATCGCGCGTTATTGCACTTTTTGTTCGTCGGTATCATGAGTATTAATGGACCTGACAAATGCCGGATTATCAGATGTTGTCAGTATTAATCGTGGTGACAGGTGCCGGATTATCAGATGTTGTCAGTATTAATCGTGCCTACACGTGCCGGATTATCAGATGTTGTCAGTATTAATCGTGCTGACACGTGCCGGATTATCAGATATCATGAGTATTAATGGACCTGACAAATGCCAGATTATCAGATGTTATCGGTATTAATGGTGCTTACAGATGCTGGATTATCAGATGTTATCAGTATTAATGGTGTTGACAGGTGCCGGATTATCAGACTTCATCAGTATTAATGGTGCTGACACGTGCCGGATCATCAGATGTTGTCAGTATTTATCGTGCCGGATTATCAGATGTTGTCAGTACTAATCGTGCTGACACATGCCGGATTATCAGATGTTGTCAGTACTAATCGTGCTGACACGTGCCGGATTATCAGATGTTGTCAGTATTAATCGTGCTGACACGTGCCGGAATAACAGATATCATGAGTATTAATGAGCCTGACAAATGCCAGATTATCAGATGTTATCGGTATTAATGGTGCTTACAGGTGCTGGATTATCAGATGTTATCAGTATTAATGGTGTTGACAGGTGCCGGATTATCAGACTTCATCAGTATTAATGGTGCTGATACGTGCCGGATTATCAGATGTTGTCAGTATTAATCGTGCTGACAGGTGCCGGATTATCAGATATCATGAGTATTAATGGACCTGACAAATGCCGGATTATCAGATATTATCGGTATTAATGGTGCTTACAGATGCTGGATTATCAGATGTTATCAGTATTAATGGTGTTGACAGGTGCCGGATTATCAGACTTCATCAGTATTAACCCCTTAACCCCCAAGGGTGGTTGGCACGTTAATGACCGGGCCAATTTTGACAATTCTTACCACTGTCCCTTTAAGAGGTCATAACTCTGGAACGCTTCCATGTATCCCGCCGGTGATTCTGACATTGCTTTTTTCTCACGACATAGTGTACTTCGTAGGGATATACTATTGAAGAGAAATAGCGCAATAGTGCCTTATCCAGTGTAGGTATATCAATTTAAAAATAATACACTCACCAGATGGAGCTTGTAATAAGCATGGAGGATTCGCTGCTGCAGAAACCACAGATCCACGAGGGACCAACGTAGAAGATGCAGGAGAGGAGAAAAAGTGGTCAGACAATCCGCGCTGCAAATCACTTTGAACCCCCAAAGGGCTTCACAGAAGTTTATAACGTGCAGCCATCCAATTAAAGACATCATATTTTTTCCACAAAAATGATCTTTTCACCCCCAATTTTTATTTTCCCAAGAGTAACAGGACCCCAAAAGTTATTGTGCAATTCATCCTGAGTACGCTGATACCCCATATATGGGGGTAAACCACTATTTGGGCACATGGCAGAGCTCGGAAGGGAAGCAGCGCCATTTAACTTTTTTGGCTGGAATTGAGATCGGACGCCATGTCGCGTTTGGAAAGCCCCTGAAGTGCCAAAACAGTGGAAACCCCCCAATTCTAACTCCCACCCTAACCCTAGCCCTGACCCTAGCTCTGACCCTAGCCCTAATGGGAAAATGGAAATAAATACATTTTTTTTTTTATTTTATTATTTTTGCCTAACTAAGGGGGTGATAAAGGGGGGGTTTGATTTACTATTTATGGCGGGTTTTAATTTTTGGCAGCTGTCATACGCTAAAAGACGCTTTTTATTGTAAAAATAGTTTATGCATCACCACATTTTGAGAGCTATAATTTTTCCTTATTTTGACCCACCGAGTCATGTGAGGTCATATTTTTTGCGGGACGAGTTGACGTTTTTATTGGTACCATTTTCGGGCACGTGACATGTTTTGGTCGCTTTTTACTCCGATTTTTGGGACGCAGTATGAACAAAAACCAGCTTTTCAGGAATTTCTTTTGGGGGGGTGCGTTTACACCGTTCCGCGTGCGGTAAAATTGATAAGGCGCTTTTATTCTTCGGGTCAGTATGATTACAGCGATACCTCTTTTATGTCTTTTTTTATGTTTTGGCGGTTTTATGCTATGAAAATTTTTTTTATAAAAAATAATTATTTTTGCATCGCTTTATTCTGCGAGCTATAACTTTTTTATTTTTTCTCTGATGATGCTGTGTGGTGGCTCGTTTGTTGCGGGACAAGATGTCGTTTTCAGCGGTACCATGGATATTTATATGCGCCTTTTTGATCGCGCGTTATTGCACTTTTTGTTCGTCGGTATGATAATAAATCATTAATTTTTGCGTCGTTTTTTATTTTTTAAGGGGAACGCTAAAGGGGTTAACTAATGGGACAGTTTTATAGGGTGGGTCATTACGGACGCGGCGATAACAAATAGGTGTACTTTTATTGTTTTTCTGTTTCTTTATTTTCAAAAAATGAATTTATTAGAGAATAATTTTTTTTCTTATTTATTTAACAATTTTATTAAAATTATTTTTACACTTTTTGTTTTTTACTTTATTATAATGTCCCATGGGGGACATCACTGTCCTGTGACAGATCGCTGATCTGTCACATCACAGATCGCTGTGACAGATCAGCGATCTGTCACAGGCACTGCTGCAGGCTTCCTCATGCCTGCGCTCTGCGGGCAGTGAGGAAGCCAGCTCCCTGCAGGCCCCCGAAGGTCCCCGTCGCCATATTGGATCCGGGGACCTGCAGGAAAGGCGACCCCCGCAGCGGCGCTGCACATCGCGCTGCTGTGGGGGTCGCAGGGAAGCACGGAGGGAGCCCCTCCCTGCCGATGCTTCCTTTAACCCCCGGTACACCGCGATCATGTTTGATCGCGGTGTCCCAGGGGTTAACGTGTCGGGGGCGGTCACACATTGTGCCGGGTGTCAGCTGTGATAATCAGCTGACACCCGGCCGCGATCAGCTGCGCTCCCCCCGTGAGCGCAGCTGATCGCATTAGACGTACTATTCCGTCCTTGGGACTTAGGTCCCAGGTCACATGGACGGAATAGTACGTCTAATGTAGGAAAGGGGTTGATGGACCTGACAGATACCGGATTATCAGATATTATCAGTATTAACATTAGTTTTTTTCATGTTTCACATAGAAGCTTATAGGGAAAAAACACCAAAATTCGCACAGTTCAGCAGCGTCTTCAGCCTCCCAGCGATCGCAGATCGCATGAAATCACATCCACTTTTCTTGCACATATAAGCCGTAGCGTAAATGCTGTGTCTTCCGCTGATTTTTTTTGAGGGGGGGCAGAAATTCTGCTACGTTTAACTGTGTGAATAAATGCTGGGCAGGGTGCAATAGTTGACTGCTTTGTCTCCCATCCTTATAGGACCCCTAGCATGGTCCGCTGAGCTTTGAATGATCATTTAATAGGCTTGGATTCTGATAAATAGTTGTTGCAATAATCGCTGGAACCAAGTCCTAGTGGCAGGGCTACAACCCACCTCCCCATAAAATATAATGTACCCCCCATAAGAATATAATACAACCCACCTCCCCATAGAATATAATGTACCCCCCATAGAATATAATGTACCCCCCATAGAATATAATACAACCCACCTCCCCATAGAATATAATGTACCCCCCATAGAATATAGTACAGCCCACCTCCCCATAGAATATAATGTACCCCCCCATAGAATATAATACAACCCACCTCCCCATAGAATATAATGTACCCCCATAGAATATAATACAACCCACCTCCCCATAGAATATAATGTACCCCCCATAGAATATAGTACAGCCCACCTCCCCATAGAATATAATGTACCCCCCATAGAATATAGTACAGCCCACCTCCCCATAGAATATAATGTAGCACCCCATAGAAAATAATGTACCACCCATAGAATATAGTACAGCCCACCTCCCCATAGAATATAATGTAGCACCCCATAGAATATATTACAGCCCACCTCCCCATAGAATATAATGTAGCACCCCATAGAATATAGTACAGCCCACCTCCCCATAGAATATAATGTACCCCTCATAGAATATAGTACAGCCCACCTCCCCATAGAATATAATGTAGCACCCCACAGAATATAATGTATCTCCCCCCCGGTGTGTATATGTACACGCCGGTCTCCTCATCACCACCGGTGAAGCCGCTGCTGGCACAGAGCTGACATCGTGCAGATGGCCCCGATCACATCAGACAGCGCCGCCCTTTGCTCTCCAATAGAATAGCGTCGTAGTGCGGTATGCGCGCATGCTACGACTCCGGCGACACGGTCCGCAGGAGGATTCTGACAGAAGGACACATGTCCGGTCATATTATAGATATATAGTCACGAGCGAACAGGTTGACACCCTTTAAACTGTTCCAGAAAATGAGTGCAATTTACACTTGTTTTGTTCTATACCTGTTACTTATCAAAAGGTGTGTGCAGTGCGGTGGCTGGGCGCAGGCAGGCGCACGTGGAGGGAGGGACCGCCGGAATGGGCAGCTGCTGTCACCGTCGCGATCCCACCAGCCTCCGAAGCCCACTGGTCTACATCCAGACACCACCGCACACATCTCTATAAGCAGACCTCAGCGCTATTTATGTCCCAGTAATGGCCAACCACTATAAATTATGGAGATTTTTTAAAATGCCACCAGAGTGATCTGCTGACAAACTGAACATCCCTGTTGTCAAAATGTCCCGCCCCTGCTGTGTATTTTGGAGAAACTAGGTGACACGTTTGTGTTTCCTGCAGCTCATTTGCATATATGGATGAGCAAGCGCTGTGATTGGCTGCTGTAGAATCCTAGTATGTTTCAGTTGGAAGAGAGGTCAAAGGCCATCGTGTCTGTCCGCCTGCTGCTCAATGCAGCAATGGCAGGATTCACTAAACCCTCTCAGACAGATGTCTGTCCAGCCTCTGGGTGAACAGTCCCACCGAAGGAGAACTCGTCACCTCCTCTGGTGGCCGCCTGTTCCACTCATTGCTCACCCTCACTGTCAAAAAGTTTTTTTCTAATGTGTATCTTTTCCCTTTCATCCCATTGCTTCTTGTGCTTCCATGTGCAAATGAGAATAAGGATGATCCCTCTACATTGGGGCAACCCTTCAGATATTGGTGTCCTCCATCTTATAGAAGGGAACGCCTTCCCGACAGAACAGGCTGACTGAACGTGACGGCCGTCGCCATGATCCCTATGGCCGGCGCATACACACTGCTATGTTGCTGATGTTGTAGAACATTACTTCAATGAAATATTAATGGTGCTGACACGTGCCGGATTATCAGACGTTGTCAGTATTAATCGTGGTGACAGGTGCCGGATTATCAGATGTTGTAAGTATTAATCGTGCTGACACGTGCCGGATTATCAGATGTTGTCAGTATTAATCGTGCTGACACGTGCCGGATTATCAGATATCATGAGTATTAATGGACCTGAAACATGTGCCAGATTATCAGATGTTATCGGTATTAATGGTGCTTACAGATGCTGGATTATCAGATGTTATCAGTATTAATGGTGTTGACAGGTGCCGGATTATCAGACTTCATCAGTATTAATGGTGCTGACACGTGCCGGATTATCAGATGTTGTCAGTATTAATCGTGCTGACAGGTGCCGGATTATCAGATGTTGTCAGTATTAATCGTGCCGGATTATCAGATGTTGTCAGTATTAATCGTGCTGACACGTGCCGGATTATCAGATGTTGTCAGTATTAATCGTGCTGACAGGTGCCGGATTATCAGATATCATGAGTATTAATAGACCTGACAAATGCCGGATTATCAGATGTTGTCAGTATTAATCGTGGTGACAGGTTCCGGATTATCAGATGTTGTCAGTATTAATCGTGCCTACACGTGCCGGATTATCAGATATCATGAGTATTAATGGACCTGACAAATGCCAGATTATCAGATGTTATCGGTATTAATGGTGCTTACAGATGCTGGATTATCAGATGTTATCAGTATTAATGGTGTTGACAGGTGCCGAATTATCAGACTTCATCAGTATTAATGGTGCTGACACGTGCCGGATTATCAGATGTTGTCAGTATTAATGGTGCTGACACGTGCCGGATTATCAGATGTTGTCAGTATTAATCGTGCTGACAGGTGCCGGATTATCAGATATCATGAGTATTAATGGACCTGACAAATGCTGGATTATCAGATGTTATCGGTATTAATGGTGCTTACAGATGCTGGATTATCAGATGTTATCAGTATTAATGGTGTTGACAGGTGCCGGATTATCAGACTTCATCAGTATTAACCCCTTAACCCCCAAGGGTGGTTGGCACGTTAATGACCGGGCCAATTTTGACAATTCTTACCACTGTCCCTTTAAGAGGTCATAACTCTGGAACGCTTCCATGGATCCCGCCGGTGATTCTGACATTGCTTTTTTCTCACGACATAGTGTACTTCGTAGGGATATACTATTGAAGAGAAATAGCGCAATAGTGCATTATCCAGTGTAGGTATATCAATTTAAAAATAATACACTCACCAGATGGAGCTTGTAATAAGCATGGAGGATTCGCTGCTGCAGAAACCACAGATCCACGAGGGACCAACGTAGAAGATGCAGGAGAGGAGAAAAAGTGGTCAGACAATCCGCGCTGCAAATCACTTTGAACCCCCAAAGGGCTTCACAGAAGTTTATAACGTGCAGCCATCCAATTAAAGACATCATATTTTTTCCACAAAAATGATCTTTTCACCCCCAATTTTTATTTTCCCAAGAGTAACAGGACCCCAAAAGTTATTGTGCAATTCATCCTGAGTACGCTGATACCCCATATATGGGGGTAAACCACTATTTGGGCACATGGCAGAGCTCGGAAGGGAAGCAGCGCCATTTAACTTTTTTGGCTGGAATTGAGAGCGGACGCCATGTCGCGTTTGGAAAGCCCCTGAAGTGCCAAAACAGTGGAAACCCCCCAATTCTAACTCCCACCCTAACCCTAGCCCTGACCCTAGCTCTGACCCTAGCCCTAATGGGAAAATGGAAATAAATACATTTTTTTTTTATTTTATTATTTTTGCCTAACTAAGGGGGTGATAAAGGGGGGGTTTGATTTACTATTTATGGCGGGTTTTAATTTTTGGCAGCTGTCATACGCTAAAAGACGCTTTTTATTGTAAAAATAGTTTATGCATCACCACATTTTGAGAGCTATAATTTTTCCTTATTTTGACCCACCGAGTCATGTGAGGTCATATTTTTTGCGGGACGAGTTGACGTTTTTATTGGTACCATTTTCGGGCACGTGACATTTTTTGGTCGCTTTTTACTCCGATTTTTGGGACGCAGTATGAACAAAAACCAGCTTTTCAGGAATTTCTTTTGGGGGGGGGGGTGCGTTTACACCGTTCCGCGTGCGGTAAAATTGATAAGGCGCTTTTATTCTTCGGGTCAGTATGATTACAGCGATACCTCTTTTATGTCTTTTTTTATGTTTTGGCGGTTTTATGCTATGAAAATTTTTTTTTATAAAAAATATTTATTTTTGCATCGCTTTATTCTGCGAGCTATAACTTTTTTATTTTTTCTCTGATGATGCTGTGTGGTGGCTCGTTTGTTGCGGGACAAGATGTCGTTTTCAGCGGTACTATGGATATTTATATGCGTCTTTTTGATCGCGCGTTATTGTACTTTTTGTTCGTCGGTATGATAATAAATCATTAATTTTTGCGTCGTTTTTTATTTTTTAAGGGGAACGCTAAAGGGGTTAACTAATGGGACAGTTTTATAGGGTGGGTCATTACGGACGCGGCGATAACAAATAGGTGTACTTTTATTGTTTTTCTGTTTC